>NC_134081.1:5843502-6183265 GCF_000715075.1 Nicotiana tabacum | reverse complement strand
CATCTACCCTCGCATACAAAGCTCATCAAGCCACTTAATCACTTCTTTTCTTACCACTTCTTTCATGATTGGATTTAGTCGGCGTTGATGCTCTACACTTGGCTTGTGTTCGTCCTCCATGAGGATTTTGTGCATGCAGAAAGCTGGGCTAATGCCTTTAATGTCAGACATTGTCCACCCAATTGCTCGCTTGTGCTCACGTAGCACCCTTAATAGCTTTTCTTCCTGCAATTTAGACAAGTGAGAAGAAACAATAACAGGTAGAGTGTCAGAACTACCCAAATAAGCATATTGAAGGTGAGGGGGTAGGGGTTTAAGCTCCAATTTTGGAGCTTCTTCAATTGACGGCTTTGGAGGGGGGCCACTTGGCCTATTCAGGGGCTCAAACGGGTGTATTCCTTGCATGTAAGCACATAATGCATCTAGGATATGCATCATTTTTTCAACCTCATCATCAATCATCAAACTATCAAACAACATGATTGCTTTTTCTAGAGAGTCCTCTAGATATACACTCGTGTCGAGAAGTTGCGCATCCACCTCCACAACAGATATCATAGAGAGCTCCTCATAGTGGCGGGGAAGTTGGATTGCTTTGTAGACATTGAAGACTGCTTCCTCGTTGTCTACCCTCATAATCATTTTCCCTTCCCTCACTTTAATTATTGCATCACCAGTAGCCAAGAGAGGTCGTCCCAATATGATTGGAACTTGTTCATCAGCCTCGAAATCTAGAATAATGAAGTCAGCTGGGAAGATAAATTTCCCAATTTGCAGCAGCACATCTTCAATCACTCCTTCGGGGTAGGCTATGGACCTATCAGCTAATTGCAACATCACCGTGGTTGGTCTCGGAGCTCCCAGACCCAATTGCTTAAACAAGGACAAAGGCATCAGATTTATGCTTACACCCAAATCACAAAGAGCACGACCCACATCAATATTACCGATTCGCACTGGAATGGTGAAGCTGCCATGATCCTTAAGCTTTTGGGGAAGCTTGTTTTGGACCCTTGATGTGCACTCCTCAGTAAGCGCAACTGTCTCAAACTCAGTCAATTTCCTCTTGTGAGCCACTATATCCTTAATGTACTTAGCATACTTTGGAATTTCACGAAGTACATCCACTAATGGAATATTTAATTGAACCTGACTCAACATAGAGAGAAATTTGTTGAACATGCGATCGTCATTCTTTTTCTGCAATCTCTGGTGGAAAGGTGGTGGTGGCCTTGTAGCCTCCATTCGCTCTGAACTTGCATCATTTTCCTTTGACTCGTGTATTGCCTTAAGGGTGTCAGCTCCCCTTCAGGCATAGGCTTTTCCTTTCTCTTATTTGGCACTTCCTCTAGTTCCCTACCGTTTCTAAGTGTAATAGCATTAACTTGAGGGTTCTTCTCTGTATTACTGGGAAGAGAGCCTGTAGGTCTAGTATTTTGATTTGCTGCTAACTGCCCCATTTGCCTCTCAAGATTTCTGAAATCGGTCCTGAGCTGTTGATTGTCTAGCAACAACTTTTTCAGCAAGTCATTCGTACTCTCTTCTATTTGTTGGGGTGGCTTCTGAGGCTGATTAAAATTTCCTTGAGGCCTATACTGATTCTGATTCTGTTGATTTCCGCCCCATGAGAAGTTAGGATGATTCCTCCAATTTGGATTGTAAGTGTTCCCATATTGTGCATGTTGATTCATAGAGCCTCTGTTTTGTTGCCCCACATAGTATATAGATTCAGGATTCGTGGGGCATATGTCACTCATATGACTGTCACCACATATTTCGCAACAAATAGACATCTGTTGTACATGTTGCATTTGTTGTGTTGTCATTCGGTTCATCTGATTTGCCAGCTTTGCAATATCTGCTCTCATGGCTGAGAAGTCATCAAGCTCAATCAACCCGGCTGACTTCTGTTTAATTGCTCTTCTTGCATCCCCATCTCCTTGCCAATTATGGTCATTGGCAGTGAAGTTATTTAGCAAGAGTTGTATTTCACTATACGGCCTCGCCATGCAACTACCCCCACAAGCTGAGTCAAGATTCATCTTTGATGCTTCATCTAACCCATCAACAAAAGTGTGACCCAATACCTCATCAGTCTGACAATGATGCGGGCAGTCTCTGAGTAGCTTCTTGTATCTTTCCCAAGCTTGACGAAGTGTCTCGCCATCCCGTTGTTGGAATCCAAGAATTTGGCTTCTCAGCGATTTTGTCTTCTTAGTAGGGAAAAACTTGATTAGAAATTTCCTTGCTAAATCATCCCAAGTGTGGATTGAGTTTGCGGGCTCCTTTTGCAACCATTCCTTAGCTTCCCCCAACAGTGAAAAGGGAAATAGTGTCAGCCTGACATAGTCCTTGGAAACGTTCGGATAATTGTAAGTGTCCGTAATTTCCAAGAAGTTCTGAATGTGCCTCTGCGGGTCCTCATGAGATAGACCCACATATTGTCCTGTGGACTGAATCAGCTGTACCATGTACTGTTTGAGTTCAAAATGCCCAGTGATATCAGGCTTCACAATAGCCTGAGTCATATTCGCAAGATTGGGCCTTGCGGCTTCAATCACCGGACGCTCTTCATTACCTGCCATCTCTATTAGCTGTGGTTGAACTACGATGCATTCGTAATACACTGTCATCTCCAATTGTGACTTCCTTAGCATCACTGTGTTGAACTGTGTCCTTGAGGACAAGCAGATGGGAGTCATCATACTGACGCTCTCTGATACGATCATAAAGAGAAGACTAAGAAACCACACAAGCCAAAACTCGGCTTGGCTCGGAAATATCCAATCGGAAAAACTTGTTGGCCAAGGCCTGAACATCCAAGGCTAAAGGCCTCTCTGCTACCGATAGATATGCTAAGCTGCCCAAACTCTTCGCCTTACGACTCAAGGCATCGGCCACAACATTGGCCTTTCCGGGATGATAGAGAATGGTGACATCATAATCCTTACGTAACTCCAACCACCTCCGCTGCCGCAAATTAAGATCCTTATGCTTAAACAAATGTTGTAAACTCCGGTGATCGGTATAAACCTCACAATGGACACCGTACAAATAATGCCGCCAAATCTTTAAAGCATGAACAATAGCTGGTAACTCAAGGTCATGTACATGATAATTCTTCTCATGCACCTTTAACAGCCTGGACGCATAGGCAATCACCCTACCATCTTGCTTCAACACTGCGCCGAGACCAATACGTGATGCATTATAATACACAGTATAAGACCCTAAACTTGTAGGCAACACCAATACTGGGGTTGTAGTCAAAGCTGTCTTGAGCTTTTGAAAGGTCCCCTCACATTCCTCGGTCCACCTGAACGGAGCACCCTTCTGTGTCAATTTGGTCATAGGTGCAGCAATAGAAAAGAAACCCTATACAAATCGGCGATAATACCCTGCCAAACCAAGGAAACTCCAGATTTTCGTAGCTGAGGACGGTCTGGACCAACTCTGCATTGCTTCTATCTTCTGCGGATCTACCTTGATCCCTTCGCATGAAACTATATGACCAAAAAATCCCACTGAATCTAGCCAGAATTCACACTTTGAAAATTTTGCATATAACTTCTTTTCTCTCAAAGTCTAAAGCACAGTCCTCAGGTGCTATCCTCCCGATTCCGGGAATACACCAGAATGTCATCAATAAATACAACGATGAAGGAGTCAAGATGGGACTGAAATACACTATTCATCAAATGCATAAATGTTGCTGGGGCATTGGACAACCCTAATGACATTACAAGAAACTCATAATGACCATACCGAGTCCTGAAACTCATAATGACCATACCGAGTCCCGAATTTTCAAATGATGATAGCCTGAAAACAAGTCAATCTTAGAGAACACCCTAGCACCCTGAAGCTGATCAAATAAGTAATCAATACGAGGCAATGGATACTTGTTCTTCACTGTAACCTTGTTCAACTGGCGATAATCAATTCATATCCGCATAGAACCATTCTTCTTTTTCATAAATAAGACAGAAGCACCCCAAGGAAATACACTAGGCCGAATGAACCCTTTATCAAGCAGCTCCTCTAACTGCTCTTTTAATTCTTTCACCTCTGCAAGGCCATATGATATGGTGGAATAGAAATGGGTTGAGTGCCCGGTAACAAATCAATGCCAAAGTCAATATCCCATCAGGTGGCATACCTGGAAGATTCGCTGGAAATACATCAGGAAAATCCCTTACTATAGGAACTGACTCCACGGTAAGAGTATCAACACTAACATCTCTCACATAGGCCAGATACGCATCACACCCCTTCTCAACCATTCGTTGAGCCTTAAGAAATGAAACAACCCAGCTAGGAACATAATCTGAGGTACCTCTCCACTCTAGCCGCGGCAGACCCGGCATAGCCAACGTCATTGTCTTGGCATATCAATGAAGAATAGTGATAAGGCGACAACCAGTCCATGTCCAAAATGATATCAAAATCCACTATACTGAGCAATAATAAATCAGCTCTGGTCTCAAAATTACTGATAACAATTAAATACGACTGATACACGCGGTACACAATAATAGATTCACCCATGGGTATAGATACATAAACAGAAGAACTTAAAGAATCACGGGATAAAGCCAAATAGGGGGCAAAATAAGATGACACATAAGAATAAGTGGAGCCTCGATCAAATAAGACTGATGCATCTCTATGACAGACCGGAATAATACATGTGATAACAGAATCAGATGCAACATCCTCTGTCCTAGCAGGAAGAGCATAATATCTGGCCTGGCCTCCCCCTCTAGGGTGACCTCTACCTGTCCGACCTCCACCTCTAGCTGGTTGTGCAGGTGGAGTGGCAACTGGTGCAGTAATCATGGCCTGAGAAGCTTGAGGGCCATGTGGAATGGGTGGGGCCTGAGAAATCTATGGAGGTGCACCCCTCCTAAATCGGGGGCAATCCCTCATTATATAATGAGTGTCACCATACTCAAAACAAGCCCTCGGAGGGTGTGGCTGTTGGGACTGGCTCGGGCTTGATCGACTAGACTACCCGCTGAAAGCACCTCGTACATGAGGTAAAGTTGACACTAGCGGTGCATAATATGGAACCTGAGGTTTGGGAGTAGCCAGAATACCACTGGAAGCTGGAAGTGATGAATGAATAGGACGGCTCACATAGCCTCTACCATGACGGGCTGCAGTTGGGGCACAAGAATTATTATATGTGCCAGAATCTCGGGGTCTCTTACCTTCCCTCTCTTCTCTCTCCCGAGTCCGCATACCTTCCAATCTCCTAGCAATTGACACCACCTGTTGATATGTGATGTCCATATCTAGCTCTCAGGCCATACTGAATCTGATACTAGGGTGGAGACCTTCAATAAATTTGTGAACCCGCTCTCGAACAGTAGAAACTAAGGCTGGTGTATGCCTAGCCAAATCACTGAATCGGATCGCACACTCTGAGATGGTCATAGAACCCTGGAGCAGCTGCTCAAACTCTGCGTGCCATGCATCTCTAAGACTTTGAGGAACATATTCCTTCAAGAACATATCAGAAAATTGAGTCTAAGTAAGTGAAGCTGCCTCAGCCAGACTATCCAACTCATATGCCCGCCACCACCGGTAGGTCGCCCCTCTAAGCTGGAATGTCATGAAAGAAACCCTACTGGAATCCACAATACCCATGGTACAAAGGATACAGTGACATTCCTCAAGAAAATCCTGAGCATCCTCTTAACCCAAACCGCTGAAAGTGGGAGGGTGGTACTTTTCGTACCTCTGGAGCCTGAGCTGCTCCCTCTCTGAAACTGTTGTCCTAACTTTGGGCCCAACTGGAACAAATGGTTGCACTAGTATAACCTCTGGGGCATGGTCAACTTGGGCACATGGCTCTGGAGTAGGGGCGGCGGGAGGTTTTGCTCCTCCCCCGACCTGAGATGTGGCAAGAGCAAGTGGAATTAGCCCTGCCTGAGCTAGAGTGCCACACATACTCAAAATCTGGGCAAGAGTCTCCTGAAGTGCAGGGGTAGTAACAGGCGTTTCAGGTGCCTGCTCTCCGACTGGAGCTACTGGTGGCTCTGCTGCAGCTCGTGCAGATGCTCTGGCTGCACCACGTGGTCTTCCTCGACCTCTGGCTCGGCCTCTGCCCTGGCCCCGGCCTCTTGCGGCTCCAGCAGGGGGCACAGGTGTCTGATCATCAGATCCAGTTGTGTGTGTCCTCACCATGTGTGATAGAATAGAAAAATAATGGTTTAAAATTTTGAAGTCAACAAATGCGCACGATAAGGAATCAAAGAAGTGAATATTTCCTAACATTTTTATAGCCTCCCGAAGATAAATACAGACGTCTCTGTACCGATCCGCGAGACTCTACTAAACCTGCTTGTGATTCATAACACCTATGAACCTAGGGCTCTTATACCAACTTGTCACGACCCCAAATTTCCTCCGTAGGATGTCGTGATAGCACCTAGTCTCTAAGACTAGGTAAGCCTATCAATGCGGAATAACAATAGAAATATGAAATAAATAAATATGCAAATTCACATAATTACAACTCCCAAAACTCAGTAGAAATAAGTCACAATCTTCTAAGGATTTATCCTTAATATCTCTATATATCAGAGTCTAAAGAAAATAAGGAAGAAACATAATAAGGATAGAAGGGGACTCCGGAGTCTGCGGACGCTGGCAGATATACCTCGAAGTCTCCGTACACAGGTAGCTCACTGATGTCTAGACTGGTAGGATGTACCTGGATCTGCACAAAATGACGTGCAGAAGTGTAGTATGAGTACACCACAGTGGTACCCAGTAAGTGTCAAGCCTAACCTCGGTAGAGTAGTGATGAGGTCAGGTCAGGCCCTACTGGAATAATAAAAGACATGGTGAAATGTTTAACAATATAATAAAAATAAAATGACAATGGAAATGAATCAAGTAAGTAGTATATCACCATTTAACTACACAGAATAATGGCAAATAATACCTCGTGAAAATAAAACAGAATTTTTTAACTTTAAGAAAATCACAACAATAATCAAAGGCAACTGCAGTCATGAATAAATATCAACAAGGGCAATCCCAAGGTACCGCCTCATAGTCCCAAATCATAAATAAATTCACAATATCTCATTTGCTTATATCACCGCGGGATCCTTCACAATCAATTTTAAAGAAAATATTTTTTCCGAAATATCATCCCGCGTTTTAGCCACCGTTATCACACCGCATGACTTCTAGTAGTTCCCCTACTAGCCACGCATATCAAGCCACTCTTATCTCACCCCATGTGTTTCAACACCCGGACCTTATACCACCGCATGCGTATCAATATCATAATATATAATAATTTACATCTCAAGTGCCCAAATATTTTAACTTGCCAAAACAAATCAACAACAATATTTTTCTCACAACAAAGAGCTCATGACTCATGTCAAAATAAATCAACAACAATATTTTTCATAATAAAGAGCTCACGGCTCCATCACAATGAATACGAAAAATCTTAAAAACATATTCAGCAAAAATAATATTTCACTAATTTAATACTTTGTGTAAATATTAAATTTTTAAATGTGAAATACTTCATTTTTTTTTCAATAATATTTACATTAAGAAATTCATCCTTCAAGTAATCCATAGAACAAAAGAAACATAGTTTCTACTAAACATGTAAAACACTTAGCAGGAATAGGTCAGGCAAATTTAAAATACGAAAATATATTAGCGATGATGAATATAACAGAATAAAATAATTTAATTAATATGCAACAATGCTCTTACACAATTTAAAGACATAATCTTCCACATTTAGCCTGTGTACACTCGTCACCTCGTGTACACGACTTTCAACGCATCTACATTTTTACTTACCTCGATTTGCTCCAATTTAATCCACTAGTAGGCCTTTTCCTAGATTATCCAACTCTGAATGGCTCAAATGTAGCAATAATAATTCGATACAGTCAACAAAAACAATAGGAATCAATTTCATAAGAAAATACTACATTTTTAATAAAATCTGAAATTAACTCAAAAATCGTTCGTGAGGCCTACGTCTCGGAATCCGGCGAACGTTGCGAAATATGAACGCCCATTCAACCACGAGTCTAACCATACAAAAAATTACTAAATTCCGATAACAATTCGACCCTCAAATCCTCAAATCTATCCAAGAGGATTTTCAAATTTTTTCCAACTTAAATCATCAATTAAATGTTAAGAACAACGATGGATTCGGGTAATCTAACCAAAATTGAGTTAAGAACACTTATCACAATATATTTCTTGTAAATCTCCGGAAAATCGCCTCTCCCCGAGATCCAATTCGTCAAAAATAGAGTCCCATTTTCTGAACTTAAACTCTCCGCCCAGACATTTCTTCTTCGCGAACGCGGTCAGTGCCTCGCGTTCGCGAAGCACAAAATTGTGCTGCCAAATATTGCCCATCGCAAACGCGTGCCCGCGGTCGCGAACGCGAAGCACAAAATGTGCCAGTCCAAATTTCGTCTTCGCGAACGCGAGGCCCCTTCGCGAACACGAAGAAGGTAACTAGAACAGGCATCCGAAAATTTTCAGCAAAACACCAAGTCCAAAAATTTAATTGTTAGACGTCTGAAACTCACCCGAGGCCCCCGGGACCTCAACCAAATATACCAACAAGTCCTAAAAGACCGTACGAACTTAGTCGAAACCTCAAATCGCATCAAACAACGCTAAAATGACGAATCATACCCCAATTCAAGCTTAAGGAACTTAAGAATTTTCAACTTCTACATTCGATACTGAAACCTATCAAATCAAATCATAAATGACATAACGGAGCTATGATGGATTCCGACCCCGATATCAAAAAGTCAACTCTCTGGTTAAACTTCAAAACTTAAATTCCTATTTTAGCCATTTCAAGTCTAATTAAACTACGGACTTCTAAATAAAATTTCGAACACGCTCCTAAGTCCAAAATCACCATACGAAGTTGTTGGAGTCATCAAAATTCTATTCCGGGGTCGTTTACACATAGGTCGACATCCAGCCAACCTTTTCAGCTTAAGTTTTAAACTTTGGAGCTAAGTGTTCCAATTCATTCTAAAACTGCACCGAACCCGAACCAATTACCCCAACAAGTCATATAACAGTTATAAAGTATAGAATGAGCAGTAAATAGGAGAACGGTACTACAACTTTTAAAACGATTGGCCGAGTCATTACACCAAGACTAGTCGGACTTATTCCTTTTCCTTAGTTAAACTATAATTGGAAAAGGAATCCTTATTTTTAACATTATTTATTATGAGATCAAAGGAACTCACTATTATTTATGAGAAAGGAAAAATATGTCCCCTTGTCCTACGTCCAAGTAGTAACTTCTTTCCTTGTATTCAGCTAATTCTAACTCCTTTTCCTTATTGTATTTGGAATCCATTACTTATTCAACCCTTTTTTTTAAGCTGATGAAACACACACCTCATTCTTATTAGTCTTTAGAACGAGGTTGCCCCAAAAAACATAACGACATTGCAATGTTAGTTTTTTAGCTATCGTTTGGACATAAATTTGATTGAAACTTGAAAAAAGAGTTTTTGAAGTTGTGTTTGGATATGCATTTTATTTGAAAAAAAGTTAGAAGCTTTATGAGTGAAAGAAAAAATTTTACCCAAAAACTGTCCTAAATCAGTTTTTGGGAACTTGAAAATTTTTGATATTTTTTTTCCCAAAACATGATCATATTCTATAAACAAATAATGTTTTCAATTTTTTGTTGAAAATTGAAGCCAAAATCTATAGCCGAATGGGAGCTTAGTCGTTTTCGGAAACAATTACATAATCTGTGCTTCTTGGCTTCTTTTTACCTTCCTTTTGGTTCTTCTCTCTTTAGTTTTCTTGTTATTTCAGTTTAATCTCATGATGCTGAATTAAGTATTTTGCTTTAATTTCTAGATGTTTGTTAGTTTTGTTTAGAGGTATTTACACGTTATTTCATGGAAGGGAACTGAAAGAGGTATTAGGTTTTCTTGTGTTCCAGTTTGATTTTGCTAAAAAAAAACGTGGGTGAAAGTGAAAAGTATTGGCGAAATTGCAATTTTTCTTGGTGATTCCCGGGGAAAAACTTGCTCCACAAGGGACACTAATATTGAGCGAGAATCCATCTACCTCGTACATGACCGTTGTCTTTATGTCTTCAATTTGAAAACGCAGAGCATATCGGTATCCCTTCGTTGCCCACATGTTAGCAAGACACACTCATGGTTTTATTGGCTAAATATTGCTTCATCCCAATGCCATTGATTAATATTGGAGATTTTAAGGTTTTTGTCTTTATTGTTGAAGATACACTAAGCTAGCGTTTGGCTATACATTCCCAAATTTGTTCTGAAAAATCTAAGTTGGTTGAAGTTTAGTTTGATGATGAAAATGTGTTTGGACATAAGTTTTCAAAACATATTTCACTTTTGTTTTTTGAAAAAACATTAAACATGACTTATACTCACAAGTTCTAAAAACTATCACAAATACTCAACAGTACTTTTATCAATAACATTCATTATATTATTGCAAATCATACTCCTGAACATAAATAAATTTGGTACAAAATTATCATCTTTATAATGAACTACATAATACACTATCAAATGACCGAGAAGACGAAGAAGCATTGTTACAAAATAATAAATGGTGGCTCTTTTATAAAATACAAAGTTTAGGACAATTTTTATAAAATATAATAGTGATATTTTGGGTCAAAACCAGCTCTTGAGCTGATTTTGGGATTTGGGTTTTGAGTTTTGGGAATTTGCCAAAATGTAAATAAAATTTATGAACAAACATGTGTTTGCCAAAAAAAAAACCCAAATATATTTTGGTAAAATCTATGGACAAACGGTCCTAAGTTTTGCGTCCAATTTCAAATTTTGGAATGTGGTTTTATTCATTATTATTACTTTTATTAAGTTATTCTTTATTATTGCTTTTATTAAGTTATTCTTTATTATTGCTTTTTGTGGTTTTATTTTTTTTTATGAATATAAAATTAATAAACCAAGGACCATTTACTGTAAATTACCTTGTAAACAAAACCTGTCCATTGAATGCAATTCACTAAGACCATATGTGATCGATTACAAGTTATAAATTCATCTAGGTCGTTTTTTAATTATAAAACTTTTAGGGAACGTCACCATATAATTAGTTTCTTTTTTCTCCTTTTTTTTAATTAAAAGAAGAAGAAAAATAAATAAAATGAATTATGAGAAATTCTTCCTGCATTAGTGTTTACCCTAAAATTCGAGTAACAATTAAAATTATTTAGTGATTTTAAGGATACGTGATTTAATCCAATAGCAATTGATAAACAAGGAATTGAATAGATAATCTGAATAGTAAAATAAATCAAACCAACGTTCTAGCAGTGCTTTCGACCTCGATTCGAGATGGTCTCGAGATTGGGTAACAAGAACAGTAAAGAACAGAAAATAAATAATGATGAACAATAATGAATAGTAAGAGAAATAGAGAGCAGTGTTTGTGTATATTCTTATCACTCAAAATCTCCCTTACAAATGAATGGGGTCGCTCTTTATATAGTAGAGGAATTCTAAATAAAGTACAATTCTAATAACGAAAATAAATCTCATGATTGGTGTCAATAACCGCTTGATTCGATCTGTTCCGGGATTTCCGCCAAGATCTTAGGTCAGTTACTAATATCTCGTCATTCCGTTATTATTCTCGGTCTCGATCTTCAGCGAGCACTTCGATCTTCATGCTCCATACTCTGCCATTGAGCTCGAGCCTGGTCTATTACGAGCTTACTCTCGAGGCAGCTTCTCGTGCCTATAAAATCGGACATGCCCGATTTCGACTGTATATAATTAGAATAGGGGAAGAAAACTGAAGTACGGAATTGTAAGCCAAAAAGAAAAATGGTTAGTACTTTTGAGGTTATATACTATTATTAGGAAAAATATATTATTTTCTGGGTTTTCCCTTTATTAACGTCAGCATGAAAACTCAAAAAAAATATACGTTTCATTTATTTACTTTCTTTTTAAAAATAATTCAATATTTAAAGAGATAAACAGAAAAGAAAAAGGTTAGGGAATCTAACTCAAGTCAAGTGTGCTGGAAGTTTACAATTTTTAGATATATAAAAATAAAAAAAAAAAAAGAATTAACCCAAATAACCGCTCACCTAATCTCTTAAACTAAAAATGACCGATTGATGTATTATATATGTATAATTCATGTATAATCTATGTAGAGCTTTGCATAATCAATATATAATTTATGTATAGTGGCTAGAAAAAGTAAACAATGAATCCAGCCGGCTATTTATGTAATAACCCTAAAAAAACCTTCTCTATGGCGCATAGTAATCATGCTGTGCTTATTTTCTAGCAAGGACGAGGGGATGGAGTTTACTTTAAATCACCTCATGCGGTTGTACCGGCCTCGAATCTATCGAGGACTAATCATGCTCCAATGCCGGGCAACGAAGGCCTTGTTCTCGAGCATCGACGATGACAAAGATCGAGGTTGGATGAGCCGTTTTATACAGGTGAGGACCCGCGACATTATCCCGAAAGAGAAGATGCCGTTCCCCGAGGAGTGGAACTTCCACCGTAATCTTTTAAACTTTGTTCTTCGTACCTTCTTCGACTTCGCCTAATATCCCCTTTCGACATACAGTTATTCCTTGGATGCCTCAAGGATGCCTCAAGCGGTGCCTGACCTTGAAGATTGGGTTCGAAAGTTAGCCTCAACTTCCACTTATGCCGAACGCGCATGGCGTGATTTGGCAAGGGGAAGATGGGAGGCCAAGAACCACGGTAAGGATCTCTTTTTTCATGTTGTGAAACACTTTTTGTACTTCATTCATCACTAATTTTCTTTCATGCAGGCTTGACCAAGGATGCCATTTTGAGGCCCTCGAGTGGCGAGGAAGAAATCAAGTCCCCGGTTTCGAAGCCGGGGAAAGATAAGAAGCGGAAGAGTGCCTCGCAGTCCGAGGACCACAAGCCCAAACCTCGAAAGGTGAGGAGGAAAGCAATCGCTCTCATGATGGACTCGGTCCAAAAACTGAGAGACGAAGAAGAGGAAGAAAAGGAAAATACTTCGGCACTAACGGTCCGACATAGGAAAGCCGTCGAGGTCACCAAACCTTCTGAGCCGACGGTAGCTGCTAAAATCAAGCCTCGTGTCAAGGAGGCTTCCAAAAAGAAATCGGGTGAGGATCCCGAATCATCAAAGGTCGAGATAGTTTCTCGGCCATCTGCAACTACACCGGGCGAGGCCAGTTCTGAGACATCGACGATCGATCAGAGCATCCCGAGCGACTTGCTCGGGACCATGACGGCAGGTCACTTGCCTTCTCTTCCGACTTTTTCTGAGGAGGCACTAAAGGAGGCTCGAGAGTTGAAGACCCCTGATATAGGCAGAGGCTCTAGTGTAGGGGATCCCTTTTGGATTGCTTTACTGGAGTCGATAATGCCTCTAATATCAGTAACGCTTCTATTCTTTTAGAAGAGGCCCAACGTCTCTTATCTCGGGTAAGAATCAATTACTGCACTTCTTTTCTTTACTCTTTTTTCTCTAAATCTGACTTGTGTTTTCCTTTCTTTTTTTCTGTATAGGCCTTCGCCAAGTTTCGTGCTGACCTTAGCCAGTGTGAAATCGAGCTCCAAAAGGTCTCGGAGGAGAGGAACGCTCTGAAGCTTCTTTGTATCCAAAAGGACGAAACTATAAAGGACCTTCTAGCGGATTTGGCCAAGGCTCGTGAGGAAGAGGCCGAGCTAGATAAGCAGGTAACCATCCTTTTGATAGAGTATGGACTCGACCCAACTGTGGAGGCTAATACTTCACTATCTCAGTTGTAGCAAAAGGTCGAAAGGATCAAGCTGCTTCGGGGAGAAGTCGATTAGGTGAAGGCCGATTGTGATCGGTGGAAGAAGAATATGGACGACCTGGCTGCGGAAAAAGAAACTACCTTGGCCAAACTATCATCGGACGAGGTTCAACTTCGGGGCATCAAAGAGAAAAGTTCAGCCCAATCCAAGAGGATCGAGGAGCTTGAAACCGGGCTTGCTGAGGCCAAGGCGGAGATCGAGAAGACAAAGGTCATGGTGGACAAGTCCCTTGCCATGTACCAAGCCGATGTTGAGGCCGCTCAAATGCAGCTAAGAGAGGCTTTTGATAGAGAGCGATGGATCATTGACTCGGGAAAGTGTCAATCCCTGAGGGAAACCCTCGAGGAAATCCATGCTCGAGGTTTTGACCTCTCCGAGGAGATAGCCCGAGCCAAGGTGCTTGGAGCTGAAGCCAGGCAGCTTGCCTCCTTCGGTGACGAAGGCGATGATGAAGAAGGCAGTCGAGGCAGATCCGATGAGGGGCCTGAAGGAGAAGTTGGTCCCGGAGAAGAGGTCGAAACCGGCCGTAGTTAGGACTTAGTTTCTCTTTTTGTAAGACCTTGATCGGTATCTTGTACATAACCCTTTTTATCAATATATAATAGAAAAACTTCTTTTGAATATCTTCTCAGTTTTATGTTCAAACATGTTTTGTGCTTTTGCCTTGTGAAAATTTTGTTGTTGCAGCCTCTGTAATCGAGTGAACACTAGCTCGAACTTACAACAAACCCTTAGGTTTTTTAGACACGCAAGGACGAGTCCCCGAGCTCAATAATATGTTTGAGATTTCGGATGGCTTGATCGATGCCATGACTGCACTATTTTTATAACTAAGTTCGAGTAAGTTTCAAACTTAGAATAGAACAAACCCTTAGATTTTTTATCAAATAATGGGTAATTTTCGAACTTGCAGTAACATATCCCTTAAGGTTTTATGGTGTATCTTTGAGCTAAATTCAAGTCAGCTTTATTTGAACTCGGAATAGTGGATCCCTTAGGTCCGAGTTGAGTGAGAACAAGGTTTGAACTCTTAATGTATTGGCCCTTAGGTCGTTTTGGTTGGGCCCATATGGGCTCTAAAAGATGGCTATTATTTCCCTTTTTCGGCTTAAAAGACTTAGTAAAAATTTCTTTATGCTTTAGCATGTATTTTTTACCCATTGGGTTTTTTGAGGGTCCGATATCAGTTGAAACCCTTTTGCTTTTTGTGCCTTAACATGTTTGTGTTAAGATAATTTGATACCTCTTAAGGTTTTCCGATGGCTATTTTTATCGACGCCCTTTTGATTATTTGCCGAGGGTAGCCTTTTTAACCGGTTTTTCAAAACATTTGAAAGCCTATCGTTATTGCGGAATTCAGACGTCTCTGAGCCGCGCTATTTAGGCCCTAGCCTTTAGTTTGTCCGTAGCCTTCGGGCATGTATTTTGGTCATAGCCTTTAGTTTGGTCGTAGCCTTCGGGTATGCCTCTTAAGCTTATTTTCCAATAACATTTCGAATTTGTTTGAAATTTCAGTCCCCGAGAACGGTGGCCTTGGCCTATAAATCGAGGGGTGCCTCTTTGAGGTCTTATGAATTTGAGTTTAGATAACTCGAATATGCCTATCATCGATGGAAGTCCCCGAGTGTATATTTGCGCTTTGGCTCTTGAGTCGTTTCTCACAATATCATAAGTATGAGGTTTGTATAGTAGAGAATTTTCTTCGAGACACAAAATGTTTAATGAAGAGAGAATGCTTCTTTGAATAATTTATACATGCGCACATGTTTTGCCATCGGGGCTCGACTAATCTATATGGACACGATTTACTTGACCGTTTGGCCCATTACAATGCTTCCCTACTGTCACACCCCTTTTTACCCCAAAAAGAATATTATGTTATGGATTATTGTGGGTTAAAGAGTTTTTCCAATTAAAGTGACAAACTTGAATAGGGATTATTTTGTTTACAGAGTCGCCACTTAGAATTGAGTTTTTGGGTGTTCCAAGTCACCTTTTATTTGAATCCCTAGTCAAAGGAAGGTTTGACTCTATTATTATTGGCCTACAAAAACAAAGTCCGGGTAAGGAATTCTGTTGACCGGGGAGAAGGTGTAAGGCATTCCCCGAGTCCCGTGGTTCTAGCACGGTCGCTTTATTGACTACATTTGGCTTGACTTAATTTTGGACAAAACTGCAATTTATATGATTTTTATGTTTCACCTATCCACTTCTATTTCTTGATTATTTGTAAAAAAAAATGGATAATATTACACTGTCATAGCCATGCTACGCAAGCGAATGCGTGATCGAAAAACAAAATTAATTAACTCATCATAATTGCGCCTCGCAAGCAAATCCTAAATCATGACAATCAATTATTTGTGGAACTTTTGAGAAATTACTACATTTAAAAATATTAATTCTTGAAAATTATTAAAAATCAACTATCGCGCTACGCAAGCAAATCCGCGATTTTAGCAAAGGATTAATTAAATTAAAAAATAACTAAAAACTAATGGTTATGGCATGAGATTATTGAATTAATTTAATGAAAATAATATCACGCTACGCAAGCAAGTCCGTGAAGTTAAAGCGTGCCTACTAATTGTCTAGCGTTTAAATTAATCATTAAGGAGACTAAGTTGTAAAGTTATTTTAATAAAAGAAAATTCTGATTTTTATTGAGATTATTTGACTAAAATAAAAATATGAAAAGTTGGGCTAACTTGTTATTTTAAAGAGTGGACAACCATTGATTTAAAAGGGAATGGGCCAACTATTTGAGTATCAAAACTGCCGCCCTTTTTGAACATGCTTTGGTATTGGGCCAGCCCTTGCTTATTAAAAACAAAATGGGTCAGATTTGTTATTAGTGAAAATGGGCCAACAGGTTAGTTCATTTGGCCATTTATTCTTGTTAGCCCAATCTTATTAAATACTAAACTAATACATTCTGCCCCCTTTTAAACTTTTCATCAAGTCTTTAACAATTTTGTTTTTACAACATGATCAAGATTCTCATAAAATACTACTTAAAGGTTAACAGAGAAGTGCTAAGAGGCAATAAAGAAATAAATAAATAAAGCAAAAAAAAGTCATGGATTTAACATTATGATCCAAAGCTTGATTTCAAGATTGAAACCTCAACATTCATCCATATAGTAAATTTCCTTGCATATGCTTCAAGTAATCTAAACATGCCCAAATCCTCATCAATTGCTATTAAAAAATCTGCATTACAAAGTTTAAAGGTTACTTGGGTCGTAGAAAATAAATATAACAGTGAAGAATGAGAGCTCAGCAACAGAAAGCAACAGAGAAACAACAGCAAAATCAGCAGAAATCCAACAGCAAATCGTGTTTAAACATCCCGAAAACTTTAGAGAAGAAACCCAGAAATAACTCTAAAGAAGACTTCTACTTTTCTAAAAGTTTGCACTCTAAGATTCACTCATAAAGCGCAAAAAAATAAATTTAGCTTACTAAAGTATTCAGCTGCTGATTTTTTGTTCAACCATATGTGTGTTCAAGCAACTCTCAAGATCTATGTAAGTGTAAGATAGAGTCTCTCTTAAGTGTGGGAAGAGCAGCCCCTTAAATAGACAAATACAGTTACTTTTTGGGACAAATTTTGATTCATCAAAAATCTGTCCAAAAGACTGACTTTGTGTGCTAAATATTGTTCAAATTCTGTCCAAAAGGTGAAAGGACAGCCTGGAAATTTGCTATGTCAGAAGCAAGGAGAAAAAATATCATTTCAGCCACCTTACTAGTAGAAAGTAGGCTACTAGTACCCTATTTTATGATAAAACTCATCTAAACTTCAGATTTTAACAACATCAATACCACCATATTGATTTTGAACCAAATCAAACTCAAACAACTAAAAATTGACAAAACAGAAACAAGACTTCAAATGGAACTAAAACTCAAACTAACTAGATTAAAACAAATTGATTTGTGCAAGCTAAAACAAAATAGAACAAACATGTGAATTCACAAGCTAATGCTCAAAACAGAAATTAGACGAACATCGTTAACAATCGGACGACGATGTTCATCAACTAAAACAATCGAGTAACTAAGTAAATGATTTAACTAATACACTAAAGATCATGTTTAATCAATAACAATCTAACAAACAACTAAACTAAATAGAGATAACCAATTAAATTAACCTAACTTTAAACTTTAATTAACAACAACAAACCAAAATCAAAAAAAAAATATAATTTTTTTTTAAAAAATAATAAAATAATAAAAAAAAATCAAAAACTAATTTACTACTGTATAAAAAATCATAAACTAATTAAAGAGATGATGGTTATACCTAACGAGTATGCTTGAAATTGTGCGAGCCTCGAGAAGACGCCGGAGATGCTAAAAGGCGACTGCCCGACTCCGAAACGCATGTTTCTTTCGGGTAGATGCTAGAACGAAGTGAGTTTCAGCATCTTGCCAAAAGAAACGAGTGTCTTTGAGTGGAAAAATAGCTAAGATGGGGATTCGGGGCATTTTGGCTGTGGTAAGGCAGTGGAGTCACGGCGACAGTGAGGCGGCCAGCCGGCGACGACGGGAATTTTGGGGGTGAAATGGGTAGGAAAATATAGGTCTCACGGAGATCTATCCATTCATGTATGTGTTGTAGGGTTGTGTTAGCCGGAGCTTCAAAAATTTGGGCCAAAAAGTGGCGGCTAAAGTTTCTTAGATCTAAAATTCAAGGAGTTTGAGGGGGGTTTGAAGGAATTGGTTTGGAGATATGAGAAGAGGAGGTTGTAGAGATTACATGGTATGAATTTGGAGGTGTTTAGAGGTGGTCCGCCATTGGTGGGTGATTTTCGGCGGCGGCGGCAGAGAAGAATGAGAGAGAGAGAGAGAGAGAGAGAGAGAGAGAGAGAGAGAGAGAGAGAGAGAGAGAGAGAGAGAGAGAGAGAGAGAGAGAGAGAGAGAGAGAGAGAGAGAGGAGATAAGAAGGTAAGGCAAAAATGGGGGCCAAAATCTGAAAATTTGGGTTTTAAATATTAGAAGAGAGATTGAATAGTGGCCATTGGATCAAGAGGGTCATGGATGGATGAGATTGGATCTTTGATTCATTAAACAAAACGACATAGTTTTATTATGAAACTACATCATTTTGATCCGGGTCTTGGCAAGCCAACAATTGGACTGGATCGGCCGAATTGGGCTAAAAATATTGGGCCTGATTTGTGCATAACTCAACTGAAAATGGCATTAATCCAAACCTTTAAACCCCTTAATAAATTAATTAATAATCTAATGCCAAATTCTATAAACACACACAATAAACCTAAAAATAATGTAATGTAGGAGAAATGAAAAGAGCAAGAATTAGATATTTACACCTATCGAGGCCCTTTGATATGAAATACTATTCTCGAGAATACAACATCTGAGAGTGATTCCCTCTAGTATTCGAGGTTGATTGCAAAGAAGCCTTGGATACTATTGGATTGTCCTCAGTAGAACATAATTATTGCCTCGTTAAAAACCTCGCCGGCAAAACCCAGTTGGGATGAAAATCGATCTAAGAGAAAAAGAGTGCAATGCGTACTTTAAAACCTGAGGTCTCCATGTCTTTGGTCGAACTCCTGCAATGAGTTAGCATCTAATATAAATAAATAAAAGAAGGGATAAAATCATACCTTAACAATAATATCGTTTGAGAAGTGATATGTTCCAGTTGTTTGGCAGTGGTTCGTCGTCTATCGTTTCGAGTTTATAAGACCCTTTTCTGACTATATCGAGGACTTGATAGGGTCCTTTCCAATTCAGGTCGAGCTTCGCTTCATTAGGATCTCGAGTGTTGGTGGTGACCTTCCTTAGGACTAAGTCCCCGACCCTGAAGTGGCGAAGGTTGGTTATTCTATTGTAGTACCTTTTGATTCATTGCTTTTTGTCACGACCCAAAATCCCAACCTGTGGTGATGGTGCCTATCTCGATACTAGGCAAGCCGATAATCTCAACAATCCATAATTTCTTTAAGTTTGAAAATATAATATTTAAATACAATACAAAATCCCACAAATACTGATACGAACATTCCCCAAAACCTGGTGTCACTGAGTACATGAGCATCTAATATGAATAAAAGTCGAAAAAAAATAATATACAGTCTATAATAGTCTAAGACCAAAATATAGTAACAAGGAGATAGGGAATGAGAGACAAGATCTGCAAACACGGCAGCTACCTCTGAATCTCCTGAAGATCAACTGCTCGAGAGAATCAACACCCGCTATGTCCAGAAGCACCTGGATCTGCACATGAAGTGCAGGGTGTAGTATGAGTACAACCAATTCAGCAAGTAACAATAATAACTAAGGAACTGAAGATAATGATGAGCTACACAGTTATAGTTCATTTTCAGTAATTTAGCAAAGATTAGACATGCTTTCAAATACAGCAGCTTAAACCAAATCAGTTCTATACAGTTCAAGTTCATGTAATCCGGATATAAAATCCTTCAGAAAATTGCACAACAATGACAGATACCAACTAAGTGCAACAACAAAACAAATGAAAAGCAAGTACACCCTCTCAAAGCAACAGTCACTCAACTCGTCATAACAGCTCAACCACTCGGCTCTCAACCCTCAGAACTCACGCTCAATGGGTACCCGCGCTCACTGGGGGTGTACAGACTCCGGAGAGGCTCCTACAGCCCAAGCGCTATAATCTGCACTGACAACTCACGTGCTGCACGGACAACTCACGTGCCATAATATAAATATCTGGATCCGCACGGACAACTCATGTGCTATAGTATAATATAAGGATCCACACGGACAACTCACATGCTATAGTATAATATCTCACAATCAGGCCCTCGGCCTTGCTCAGTCATAAAGCTCTCCAGTCTCTCGGGCTCTCAACATTCACGAAATCAGCCTAAACAACAATGATATGATACATCAATAATGAACAATAGAGACTGAGATAAAATAATCAAGTAAACTGTGACTGAGTAAAAAACAACAATTTAAGAAGATAATTCAATATGTACACGACCTCTGTGGGTCCAAACAATACCGACATATAGCCTAAACACAGTTTCTAAAATGACTTATAGTCAAATTTCCACAACACATAGAGGACACATAACTATCAATAAATTATTCAACTTTACAGTTTACACGGGACGGACCAAGTCACAATCCCCTCGGTGCACGCCCACACGCCTGTCACCTAGCATGTGCGTCACCTCTAAAATAGTCACATGACACAAAATCCGGAGTGTCATACCCTCAGGACCAGATTTAAAACTGTTACTTACCTCAAACCGTATAATTCTTTATTCCGCTATGCCCTTACCAGGAGAATTGGTCTCCGAAAGCCTCGTATCTAGCCACAATTAATTCGATTCAATGAATACCAATTATTGTAATTAATTCCATAAGGAAATACTAATTTTCTAATAAAATTAGAAAATTAACTCAAAAATCGCTCGTGGGGCCCACATCTCGAAACCAGACAGAAGTTACAAAATATGATTGCCCATCCAACCACGAGTCCAACCATACAAATTTCACCAAATTCCGACATTAACTCGACCCTCAAATTTTCAATTAAAGTCTTTGAAGATTTCTACCATCTTCAACCCAATCTTTATCCATTTGAACTCAATAATGCTTCCATAACCCTTATTGGTATGTGTATGTATAAATAATACTTTAACACCCAATAATTATACTTTTAATTACCCATCTTTACTCCAAACCTGAAATTGAAGAATTGGGGAAAGAAATTCTTACCTCTTTGAAGCCCTAGCAAGATCCTTGTGAAATTTTCAAACCTTGAACAAGAATTGATGGATAAATGACTAAGTCTTCACTTTTTCTCTCTAAAATGCTCTCACCTCTCTCTAAAATGTCATATTTTTGGCTCAAAAATGAGCTTCAAGGGCTATAAATCGAAGTTGGGTCGGGTCAAAAATTAGAAAGAATGGAAGCTCCGATGTAGTTATGTGATCGCATAACAGGTATGCGGTCCGCATATCGGCCACATAATTTGGCCTCCAAAACTGGGCGTGACTGACCCAGTCTGCAGTCATTATGCGCCCGGCATACCTGTTCTATGGTCGCATAATGCACCGCAGAACAGGTCTGTGATCGCATAATGCACCGCATATTTTCCTCAAATCTTGCCCTCTCCTGATCCACTCTGCGGCCATTATGCGGTCCGTAGAGTGATTCTACGACCGTATAGTGGTCGCATAAATGACCCTTTTCCGGCAAAAGTTTCCTTTATATATTGGTGCATTGTTCAACCCAAAAAGTCCGAGCCGCGGCGAGCAAGCTCGCCGCGAGAAATTTCTATAACCTTTATACTAATCGACCTATCTCGACACCACAAAACCTTAATTTCCTTAGCAAAAATTCTCCGGGGTCGTTACACATAAGTCAACATCCGTTCAACCTTTCAACTTAAATTCTAAACCTTGGAACTAAGTGTTCCAAAACCTCACCGGACCCGAACCAATTACCCCCGGCAAGTCACATAACAAATGTAAGGCATAAATTGAGCAGTAAATGGGGGAACGGGGTTGTAATACTCAAAACGACGGGACGGGTCATTACATTCTCCCCCTCTTAAACAAAGGTTAGTCCTCGAACGGGTTTAGAATTATACCTGGAGTTTCAAATAGGTGTGGATATTTGCTCTGTATCTCCCGCTCAGTCTCCCAAGTAGCTTCTCCGACTGGTTGTCCTCTCCACTACACTTTCACTGAAGTTATGTTCTTCGATCTCAATTTTCGAACCTGTCGGTCTAAAATAGCCACTGGTTCCACATCATAAGTCAAATTATCATCCAACTGCACTGTACTGAAATCCAAAATATGTGACGGATCCCCGACATACTTTCGGAGCATGGATACATGGAACACTGGATAAACACCTGATAGACTGGGTGGCAAGGCAAGTTTATAAGCCACTTCTCCAATTCACTTAATTATCTCAAAAGGCCCAATATACCAAGGGCTCAACTTTCCCTTCTTCCCGAACCTCAACACACCCTTCATTGGTGATATCTTGAGCAGAACCTTCTCCCCAACCATGTAAGCAACATCACGGACCTTCCTGTCGGCATAACTCTTCTGTCTAGACTGCGCCGTGCAAAGCCGCTCCTGAATCACTTTAACCTTCTCCAAAGCATCCTGAACCAAGTCAGTGCCCAATATCCTAGCCTCACCCGGCTCAAACCAACCAATCGGAGATCGACACCGTCTCCCATATAATGCCTCATAGGGAGCCATATGTATACTCGACTGCTAGCTGTTATTGTAAGCAAACTCCGCAAGTGGGAGATATTTATCCCAAGAACCTCCAAAATCAACGACACAAGAGAGTAGCATATCCTCCAATATCTGAATAGTACGCTCGAACTGCCCGTCTGTCTGAGGGTGAAATGTTGTACTCAACTGAACCCATGTGCCCAATTCTCGCTGCACTGCTCTCCAAAACTATGATGTAAACTGCGTGCCCCGATCTGAAATGATGGACACCGGCACACCGTATAGGCGAACAATCTTGCGGATATAAATCTCAGCCAACCGCTCTGAAGAATAATTAGTACCAACTAGAATAAAAT
This sequence comes from Nicotiana tabacum, assembly GCF_000715075.1. Taxonomy (NCBI): domain Eukaryota; kingdom Viridiplantae; phylum Streptophyta; class Magnoliopsida; order Solanales; family Solanaceae; genus Nicotiana; species Nicotiana tabacum. Next base: position 6,159,796 of record NC_134081.1, on the reverse strand, counting down.
GCGCTGATTTGGTCAACCGATCTACAATCACCCAAACCGCATCAAACTTCCTCAATGTCTGTGGAAGCCCAACTACGAAGTCCATGGTAATACGCTCCCATTTTCACTCCGGATTTTCAAGTCTCTAAAGTAATCCTCCCAGTCTTTGATGCTCGTACTTTACCTGTTGACAATTTAAACACCGAGATACAAACCCAACTATATCTTTCTTAATTTTCCTCCACCAATAGTGCTGCCTCAAATACTGATACATCTTTGCGGCACCTGGATGAATGGAGTACTGCGAACTGTGAGCTTCCTGGAGAATCAAATAACGCAAATCATCTACATTAGGCACACATAGCCTGCCCTGCATCCATAATACACCGTCATCCCCAATAGTGACATCTTTGGCACCACCGTGTTGAACTGTGTCCTTAAGGACAAGCAAATGGGGATCATCATACTGCGCTCCCTAATGAGATCATATAAAGAAGACCGAGAAACCACACAAGCCAAAACTCGACTCGGCTTCGAAACATCCAATCTAACAAACTGGTTGGCCAAGGCCTGAACATCCAAGGCTAAAGGCCTCTCTGCTACCGGTAATATGCTAAGTTACCCAAACTCTCCGCTTTATGACTCAAGGCATCGGCCACCGCATTGGCCTTTCCGGAATGATAGAGAATTGTGATATCATAATCCTTAAGCAACTCCAACCACCTTCGCTGCCGCAAATTAAGATCCTTTTGTTTAAACAAATGTTGTAGACTCCGATGATCAGTGTAAATCTCACAATGGACCCCGTACAAATAATGCCGCCAAATTTTCAAGGCATGAACAATAGATGCTAACTCAAGGTCGTGGACCGGATAATTCCTCTCATGTAACTTTAACTGCCTGGACGCATAGGCAATCACCCTACCGTCTTGCATAAGCACTGCGCCGAGACCAATACGCGACGCGTCAAAATAAACAGTATAAGACCCTGAACCCATAGGCAACACCAATACTAGAGTTGTAGTCAATGATGTCTTGAGCTTCTGAAAGCTCTCTTCACATTCATCCGACCACCTGAACGGAGCACCTTTCTAGGTCAATGTAGTCATAGGCGATGCAATAGACGAGAAACCCTCCACGAAACGACGATAACAACCAGCCAAGCCGAGAAAACTCCGAATCTCAGTAACTGAAGATGGTCTGGGACAACTCTATTTTCTTCGGATCCACCTTAATCCCTTCACTTGACACTATGTGTCCCAAAAATTCCACCAAACTAAGCCAGAACTCACACTTAGAGAATTTGGCATAAAGTTTCTCCTCTCTCAGTCTCTGTAATACAATACTCAAGTGTCGTGCATGCTCCTCCTGGCTACGTGAGTACACCAGGATATCATCAATAAATACTATGACAATTGAGTCAAGTTATGGTTGGAATATACTATTCATCAAGTGCATGAATGCTGCTGGGGCATTTGTTATCCCAAATGACATTACAAGAAATTCATAGTGAACATAACGAGTCCTGAATGTCGTCTTTAGAATATCCGAATCCCGAATTTTCAACTGGTGGTACCCAGATCTCAAATCAATTTTAGAGAATACCCTCGTTCCCTGAAGTTGGTCAAATAAATCATCAATATGCGGAAAAGGATACTTATTCTTGATTGTCACTTTGTTCAACTGCCTGTAATCGATACACATTTGCATAGTACCATCTTTCTTTTTCACAAACAAAACCGGTTCACCTCAAGGCGACACACTAGGCCTAATAAACCCCTTATCAAGAAGTTCCTAAAGTTGCTCTTTCAATTCCTTTAACTCAGCTGGTGCCATACGATACGGAGGAATAGAAATGGGTTGAGTGCCCTGCACCAAGTCAATACTGAAATCAATATCCCTGTCGGGCGGCATACCCGGCAGGTCTGCAGGAAATACATAAGGAAAGTCTCTCACTACCGGTACTGAATCAATAGTAGGAGTATCTGCATCAACATCTCTTACAAACGCCAGATATGACAAACACCCATTTCCAACCTGTCACGACCCAAAATTCCCACTTTCGAACCGTGATGGCGCCTAACATTTCACTTGCTAGGCAAGCCAACGTTAGAATAATATTATCCATTTTTAAAAAAAATTTAATTAATAACAAAGAAACAAATGCGTAAGTAAAGTCTGAAATGTAGTGAATAATCCAGAAAAATAATGGTGTCTAAATATCATCCCAGAATTGGTATCACAAGTACACGAGCTTCTAGAATAATACAAATAAAGGTCTGAATGAAATAAAGCTGTCTGAAAACAAACACACAGCTAAAGTAAAGTAGATGGGGACTTCAGAACTGCAGATGCCATGCAGTTATACCTCAAGTCTCCTCTGGTAGCTGAAATCCGAGCAAGTCCATGGTACGCCACTGGGACCAACTCTGAAATCTGCACAAGAAGTGCAGAGTGTAGTATCAGTACAACCGACCCCATGTACTAGTAAGTGCTGAGCCTAACCTCGACAAAGTAGTGACGAGGCTAAGGCAAGTGACTTACACTAACTTGTACGCGATATTAGTAACAACAACAATAACAGAAATGAATCAGGTAACTCATTTTTAATAGTTGAAGCCAACTCAGCAGTCATAATCAATTATTATTTCAACCAATTTTCGTTGCACCGTGCAACCCGTTCCCACGATATATTCATTTCCAACCCTCTAATATATTTATTTTAATCAAGTATATATATAGACTTTTAAATAAGTCTGTTGCGGCGTGCAATCTGATCCCCCAATATAAATTTTTAAATAAGTCTGTTACGGCGTGCAATCCGATCCCCCAATATATATATATATATTTACTTTCATTTCCATTGTGGCGTGCAACCCGTTCCCCCAATATAACTTTTAATAACTCATAAATATAATAAAAATAAATACCATGTCCAATGAGAAACTATTAAGCATCAAGGCACACAATAATTATAATTTATTTATGAACAAATAATGGCAATTATCAATTAATTGTGAGAATAGTAGAGATAATAGGCAGTTTAATATTTAGTATGCTAAATGTCAAATAACAATTAAGACACATAAATCAAATAGGGTGTAACAATTATTGCAGGAATTCAAGAATTAATATTTGACAAAGAATAGGAGAGAAATAATTATTATAACAATTAATCTGTGTCTTAGAACAATTTATGATTTTCAACTAATTATGCAAGCAATGAATTTGACGATGTATAGACACTCGTCACCTCGCCTATACATCGTTCACATGTATTTCACATAACAAATAATTTAAGGGTTCTATTCCCTTAATTCAAGGTTAACCACGACACTTACCTCACTTTGCAAATTTCAATCAATTACTCGACCACAGCTTTTCCTTTTAAATTTGTCTCCAAAAGCGTCAAATCTATTTACAAATAATTCGATATACTCAATACGAATCATAGGAATTAATTCCATATGAATTTACTAATTTTCTGGATAAAATCTGAAATTCACTTTAAAAAATGACAGTGGGGCCCATATCTGAAATTTCAGAAACACTTACGAAATCCGAACACCCATTCTGAGACGAGTCCAACCATACAAAAATTATCAAATTCCAATGTCAAATGGACCTTCAAATCTTAAATTTTTATTTTTGAAAGATTTTATAAAAATCTGATTTTTGTTTTTCCATAATTTCACGGATCCATGATGTAATTGAGTATGGAATCATGGAATATAATCAATATATGATAAGAAAAACTTACCCCCAATGAAATGTTTGAAAACCCACGAAACATCGTCACAAACCGAGCTCCCAAAATCCAAAATGTGAAATAATAACCTAAGCCTCGGTTATATAGTACGTTCTCTGAAATCACCATGTGAGGTCCGCACAATTCCAAGTGCGGCCGCACATCCAAGCTCCTGCGGTCGCACAAAAATGGTGCAGCCGCACATCCCTAGCTCCTACCGTCGCACAAAAATGGTGCGGCCGCACTCTCTTGGAAATGCACTGCCAGGCTTTAGTATTTTGGCCATAACTCTCTCTACAGATGTCCAAATTATGACTTCTTTACCTTTCTAAAAACTAGACACGAAGGGATACAACTTTTGTTTTTGAACCATCTAAACAATTCCTTGTGGATCAAAAGATATAAGCGTCTGAAGTCGAACCATCGAATCTGAGAGTTCCTGAGTGCGGCCGCACACAAAATTGTGCAGCCCGCAAACTCCTATGCGGACTTCAGTGCGGCCGCACCAAAATCGTGCGGTCCGCACAGTTCCCCTGAGATCTGCACTTCCCTTTTTGCCTCATCACTCCCAAAATGTGTGGTCCGCACTTCCAAAGACCCCAAAACAACATTAGAGTGCCGAAAAGCCCGTACTCGCTCAAAACTCACCCCAAAAGTCACCCGAGCCCTCGGGGCTCCAAACCAAACATGCACACAAGTCCAAAAACATCATACAAACTCGCTCGTGTGATCAAAACACCAATTTAACACCAATTACGAATCGGACACCAAATTAAATGAAATTTTCAAGAAAACTTTAAAACTTCTGTTTTCACAACAGAACGTCAGAATCACGTCAAATCAACTCCGTTTTTTACCAAATTCGACACACCAGTCACAAATGACATAAAGGAGCTATTTCAATTTTCAGAATCAGAGTCCGGCCCCTATATCAAAAAGTCAAATCCGTGGTCAAACTTTGGATATCTTTAGCCTTTAAATTTTTAGTTTCCGTTAAATGGCCATAACTTGAGCTAGGGACATCCAAATTAAATTTCGGGCATACGCCCAAGTCCCAAATCACGATACGGACCTACCGGAACTGTCAAAACACTGATCCGGGTTTGTTTGCTCAAAATGTTGACCAAAGTCAAGTCAGTTGAGTTTTAAGGCTCTATTTCACATTTTAATCCATTTTTCACATAAAAACTTTCTGGAAAATTGTACGGACTGTGCATGCAAGTAGAGGAATGATAAATAGTGCTTTTCGAGGTGTTAGAACACAAAATTAATTATCAAATTTAAAGATGACCTTTTGGGTCATCACATTCTCCACCTCTAAAACAAACGTTCGTCCTCGAACGGAGTTAAAAGAAAGTAAATGAGCTGGTGAAAAGGTGTGGATATTTACTCCGCATGTCCGACTCTGACTCCCAGGTAGATGCCTTTACCGGCTGACCTCTCTATTGCACTCGAACTGAAGGATAACTCTTAGACCTCAACTACCGGACCTACCGGGCTAGAATAGCTACCGGCTCCTCCTCATAAGTCAAATCTTTGTCCAATTGGACTGAGCTGAAATCTAACATATGGGACGGATCACCATGATATTTTCGGAGCATAGACACATGGAACACCGGATGAACCACTGATAAACTAGGTGGTAATGCAAGCATGTAGGCTACTTCACCTAGAATTTCAAAGGGTCCAATATACCTAGGGCTCAACTTGCCCTTCTTTCCGAACCTCATTACACCTTTCCAACCATGAATTCAATATCACGAATTTTACGGTCGGCATAACTCTTTTTCCTAGACTGAGCTGTGCGAAGTCGATCCTGAATAACCTTGACCTTATCCAAGGCATCCTGTACCAAATCGGTACCCAACAACTGAGCCCCTCCCGATTCAAACTAGCCAACTGGCGAACGGCATTGCCTTCCGTATAATGCCTCATATGGAGCCATCTGAATGCTCGACTGGTAGTTATTATTATAATCAAACTCCGCAAGTGGCAAGAACTGATCCCAAGAACCTCCAAAGTCTATAACACAAGCGCGAAGCATATCTTCCAATATCTGAATAGTGCGCTCTGACTGTCCGTCTATCTATGGATGAAATGTTGTACTCAACTCAACCCGCGTGCCTAACTCACGTTGTATAACCCTCCAGAAGTATGAGGTAAACTGCGTACCTCGATCTGAAATAATAGACACAGGCACCCCGTGAAGGTGGACAATCTCACAAATGTAAATTTCAACTAACCTCTCTGAAGAATAGGTAACTGCCACTGGAATGAAATGTGCTGACTTGGTCAACTTGTCCACAATTGCCCAAACTGCGTCAAATTTTCTCTGAGTTCGTGGGAGTCTAACAACAAAATCGATAGTGATACGCTCCCACTTCCATTCAGGAATTTCTAACTTCTGAAGCAAACCACCAGGTCTCTGATGCTCGTACTTAACTTGCTGACAATTCAGACACTGAGCTACATATGCAACTATATCCTTTCTCATTCTCCTCCACCAATAATATTGCCGCAAATCTTGATACATTTTGGCGGTACCTGGATGAATAGAATACCTGGAACTGTGTGCCTCTTCAAGAATTAATTCACGAAGCCCGTCAACATTAGGCATACAAATATGACCCTGCATTCGCAGAACTCCATCTTCCCCCACAACAACCTGTTTGGCATCACCGTGGCGCACAGTGTCCTTAAGGACATCATACTGCCTCTCTCTGATACGCTCATATAAAGAAGACCGAGTGACTGTGCAAGCTAAAACCCGACTAGGTGTTGAAACGTCTAACCTCACAAACTGATTAGCCAAAGTCTGGACATCTACAGCTAATGGTCTCTCACCAACCGAAATATAAGCAAGGCTGCCCATACTCACAGCCTTTCTACTCAAAGCATCGGCCACCACGTTGGCCTTTCCGGGGTGATACAAAATGGTGATATCATAGTCTTTCAATAACGCCAACCATTTTCTCTACCTCAAATTAAGATCTTTTTGTTTGAACAGATATTGAAGGCTATGATGATCAGTAAATACCACACATGAGACACCGTAGAGGTAACGCCTCCAAATCTTCAGTGCATGCACAATGGCTGCCAATTCTAAGTCATGAACAGGATAATTCTTCTCGTGAACTTTCAACTGCCGCGGTGCATATGCAATCACCCTGCCATCTTGCTTTAATACTTCACCAAGCCCAATGTGAGATGCATCACAATATACCGTATACGATCCTAAACCTGTGGGTAATACCAACACTGGCGTCGTAGTCAAAGCAGTCTTGAGCTTCTGAAAGCTCAACTCACACTCGTATGACCATCTGAATGGGATGCCTTTCTGGGTTAGTCTGGTCAATGGGCTTGCTATAGATGAAAACCCTTATACGAACCGACGATAATACCTTGCCAAACCCAGGAAACTCCGAATCTCCGTAACTGAAGTAGGTCTAGGCCAATTCTGAACATCCTTAATCTTCTTAGGATCCACCTTTATGCCTTATGCCCATACAACACGCCCTGAAATGGCAACTGAGTCTAACCAAAACTCACATTTTAAAAATTTGGCATATAACTAATTATTCTTCAAAGTATGAAGCACACTCCGAAGATGTTGGTCATGCTCCTCTCGACTGCTGGAGTAAATCAAGATATCATCAATGAATACAACCACAAAAGAATCCAAATAGGGCTTGAATACCTGATTCATCAAATCCATAAATCCTGTTGGGGCATTTGTCAGCCCAAATGACATCACTAGCAATTCGTAATGCCCATATCGAGTCCGGAAAGCTGTTTTAGGGACATTAGATGCCCTAATATTCAACTGATGGTAACCAGACCTCAAATCGATCTTCGAAACTACCTTGGCACCCTGAAGCTGATCAAATAAGTCATCAATTCTTGGCAGCGGATATTTGTTCTTAATAGTAGCTTTGTTCAACTACCGATAATCTATACACATTCGCATTGAACCATCTTTCTTCTTAACAAATAATACTGGTGCACCTCAGGACGAGACACTGGGTCTAATGAATCCCTGATCAAGCAGGTCTTGTAACTGCTCCTTCAATTCTTTCAACTCCGGCAGGGCCATACGGTATGGTGGGATAAAAATGGGCTGAGTGCCCGGAGCCAAATCAATACAGAAGTCAATATCCCTGTCGGGTGGCATCCCCGGCAAATCTGCAGGAAATACTTCTGGAAATTCACGAACAACTGGTACTGAGTCCATAGAAGGAACATCCGCACTGGGATCGCGAATATAAGCCAAATAGGCTAGACACCCATTCTCCACCATACGACGAGCTTTCATATAAGAAATAGCCCTACTGGCAGAATGACCAGTAGTTCCTTTCCACTCTAACCGAGGTAACCCCGGCATGGCTAGGGTCACTGTCTTGGCATGACAATCCAATATAGCATGATAAGGGGACAACCAATCCATACCCAAGATAACATCAAAATCTACCATATCAAGAAGTAGAAGATCCACACTAGTCTCAAGACTACCAATAATAACCACACACGAATGATAGACATGATCTACTACAACAGAGTCTCCCACAGGTGTAGATACACACACATAAGCACTCAAAGAATCACAAGGAACAACCAAATATGAAGAAAAATAGGAGGACACATAGGAATAAGTAGATCCTGGATCAAATAGAACAGAAGCATCTCTATGGAAAACTGGATCACAACATCAGATAACTCAGTCTCAGGTCTCGTTGGAAAAGTATAAAATCGGGGCTGGGCCCCACCACTCTGAACTGCGTCTCTGGGACGGCCTCTAATTGGCTAGCCTCCACCTCTAACGGTCTGACCTTCACCTCTAATGGTCTGACCTCCACATCTAATGGCCTGACCTCCACCTCTAGCTCCCTGACCCCTACCTCTAGCTGGCTGAGCAGGCAGTGAAGCAACCGGTGCTGGTATGATGGCACGAGAATCCTGCCGAGATCTGTTACTCGCCAACCTAGGGCAATACCTCCTAATGTGACCAATGTTCCCACACTCATAACACCCATCCTGATGTCGTGGCTACTAAAACTGAAGCTGACCCGAATGGGTCGGATAACCGTTGTAGTAATTCTAGAGTGGTGGTGCACTGATAGGAGCTGAATGTGCACTAAATGTTGGTTGCCCATAGTAAGGCATAATAGGACCGTGACTCCCTGAAGCATCGAGAGATGCATGAAGTGCTGAATGAAACGGTCTGGGAAGATGACCCCTACCAAAATTACCCATACCTCCATACGAGGCACCACTGAAACCATCGAACTGACGAGGCCTCTAATCAGACCCTTGCCCTCTCTCCTGTGCAAGAACCATTTTGATCCTCCTCGCGACATTAGCAGCCGCCTGAAAAGAAATCTCACTTCCGGTCTCCTTGGCCATTTGAAGCCTGATAGGGTGAGTGAGTCTCTCAATAAACCTCCTCACTCTCTCTCTCCCTCAGTAGGTAGTAAAAAGAGAGCATGAAAGGCCAAATCCACAAAACGGGACTCATACTGAGTAACAGTCATACTGCCCTGCTGTAGATTCTCAAATTGCTTGATGTAATCCTCTCTCAGTGAGATAGGAAGGAATTTCTCCAGAAATAGTTGAGAGAACTGCTCCCAGGTAAGTGCAGGCAATCCAATTAGTCTAGCCAATGTATAATCTCTCCACCACCTCTTGGCGAAACTCGTCATCTGATATACAGCAAAATCAACCCCATTGGTCTCAACTATACCCATGTTCCGCAGCACCTTATGGCAGCGGGCAAGATAATCCTGTGGGTCCTCAGGAGGTGTACCACTGAAGTGAACTAGAAAGAGATTAGTAAACTTATCCAGTCTCAATAAGGCCTCAAAAGACATGGCGAGCCTTTCACCGGTCTGTGCCGCAACAACTGGCTGAACTACCCCAACTGGCGGGGCTGTTGGAGCCTGATTCTAGGGAGCCATCTGCTCCGGAGCAGGAGTAGTGGGAGTTTTTGCTCCTCCCCCAACTGTGAGATGGCTTGTGCCACTAGAAATGTATCATTCTGGGCCACGCCCTCCATAAGACTTACCAAACGGACTAGAGCATCTTGAAGCACTGGAGTAGCTATAAATCCTTCCGGGACCTTAACTGGTCCAACTGGTACATTCTGAACTGGAATCTCCTCCTGAAGATCCACCCGAGGTTCTACAACAGGTGTTGCTGCTCGAGCTCTAGACTGAGCTCTACCTCTGCCTCGTCCTCTGCCTATAGCACGACCTCAGCCTCAACCTCTACCCCTGGCCATAGTTGCCACCGGGGGGCTCTGGTCCCTGTCCATCGGTAGAGGTATTATGTGTTCTCACCATCTGCGAGAGAATAAGAGTAGAATGGTTCAATCATCGATGATAGAATAAAATCGCATGACAAAATAAGAAAGAAGTGATATTGTTCCTAAACTTCATAGCCTCTGAGAGATAAGTACAGACGTCTTTGTACCGATCCTTGAAACTCTACTAAGCTTGCTCGTGACTCGTGAGACCTATGTAATCTAGTGCTATGATACCAACTGTCACGACCCGAAATTCCTACCTTGGGACCGTGATGGCACCTAACATTTCACTTGCTAGGAAAGCCAATGCTCGAATAATATTAGCCATTTTTAAATATTTTTTAAATTTATTAATAACAAAGAAACAAATGTGGAAGTAAAGTCTGAAATGTAGTGAATAATCCATAAAAATAACGGTGTCTAAATAGCATCCCAGAATTGGTGTCTCAAGTGCATGAGCTTCTAGAATAATATAAATAAAGGTCTGAATGAAATAAAGCTATCTGAAAACAAACACACAGCTAAAGTAAAGTAGACGGGGACTTCAGAACTGCGGACGTCGTGCAGTTATACCTCAAGTCTCCTCTGGTAGCTGAAATCCGAGCAAGTCTATGGTACGCCGCTGGGACCAACTCAGAAATCTGCACAAGAAGTGCAGAGTGTAGTATCAGTACAACCGACCCCATGTACTGGTAAGTGCTGAGCCTAACTTCGAGGAAGTAGTGACAAGGCTAAGGCAGGTCACTTACATTAACCTGTACACGATATTAGTAACAACAACAATAATAGAAATAAATCAGGTAACTCATTTTTAATAGTTGAAGCCAACTCAGCAGTCATAATCAATTATTATTTCAACCAATTTTCGTTACAGCGTGCAACCTGTTCCCACAATATATTCATTTCCAACCCTCCAATATATTTATTTAATCAAGTATATATATAGACTTTTAAATAAATCTGTTGCGGCGTGCAATCCGATCCCCCAATATAGATTTTTAAATAAGTCTATTGCAGCATGTAATCTGATCCCCCAATATAGACTTTTAAATAAGTTTGTTGTGGCGTGCAATCCGATCCCCCCAATATAGACTTTTAAATAAGTTTGTTGTGGCGTGCAATCTGATCCCCCAATATATACTTTTAAATAAGTCTGTTGCGGCGTGCAACCCGATCCCCCAATATATATATATATATATATATATATATATATATATATATATATATATATATATATTTACTTTCATTTCTGTTGCGGCGTGCAACCCGTTCCCCCAATATAACTTTTAATAACTCATAAATGTAATAAAAATAAATACCACGTCCAATGAGAAACTATTAAGCATCAAGACACACAATAATTATAATTTATATATAAACAAACAATGGCAATTAGCAATTAATTGTGAGAATCATGGAGATAATAGAAGTTTAATATTTAGTATGCTAAATGTCAAATAACAATTAAGACACATAAATCAAATAGCATGTAACAATTATTGCAGGAATTCAAGAATTAATATTTGACAAAGAATAGGAGAGAAACAATTATTATAACAATTAATTCGTGTCTTAGAACAATTTATGATTTTCAACTAATTATGCAAGAAATTAATTGACGAGGTATAGATACTCGTCACCTCGCCTATACGTCGTTCACATGCATTTTACATAACAAATAATATAAGGGTTCTATTCCCTCAAGTCAAGGTTAACCACGACACACAACTCGCTTTGCAAATTTCAATCAATTACTCGACCACAGCTTTTCCTTTTGAATTTGTCTCCAAAAGCGTCAAATCTATTTACAAACAATTCGATATACTCAATACGAATCATAGGAATTAATTCCATATGAATTTACTAATTTTTCAAATAAAATCCGAAATTCTCTTTAAAAATTGACAGTGGGGCCCACGTCTCAAATCTCGAAAAAACTTACGAAATCCGAACGCTCATTCCGAGATGAGTCCAACCATATAAAAATTATCAAATTCCGATGTCAAATGGACCTTCAAATCTTAAATTTTCGTTTTTGGAAAATTTTATAAAAATCTGATTTTTCTCCCATAATTTCACGGATTCATGATTAATTGAGTATGGAATCGTGGAATATAATCAATATAGGATAAGAAACACTTACCCCAAATGAATTTCTTGAAAACCCACAAAACATCGTCACACACCGAGCTCCGAAAGTCCAAAATGTGAAATAATAACCTAAGCCTCGGTTATATAGTACATTCTCTGAACTCACCATGTGCGGTCCGCACAATTCCAAGTGCGGCCGCACATCCCAGCTCCTGCGTTCGCACAAAAATGGTGCAACCGCACATCCCAAACTCCTGCGGTCGTACAAAAATGGTGTGGCCGCACTCTCTTAGAACTGCACTACTGGGCTTTAGTATTTTGGCCATAACTTTCTCTACAAATGTCCAAATTATGACTTCTTTAACTTTCTGGAAACTAGACACGAAGGGATACAATTTTTGTTTTTGAATCATCTCACAATTCCTTGTCGATCAAAAGATATAAACTTCCAAAATCGGACCATCGAATTTGAGAGTTCCTGAGTGCGGCCGCACACAAAATTGTGCGGCCCGCACACTCCTCTGCAGACTTCAGTGCGGTCCGCACAGTTCCCCTGAGGTCCGCACTTCCCTTAGAGTGCCAAAAAGCTCGTACTCGCTCAAAACTCACCCTGAAACTCACCCGAGCCCTCGGGGCTCCAAAGTAAACATGCAAACAAGTCCAAAAATATCATACGAACTCGCTCGCACGATCAAAACACCAATTTAACACCTAGAACTACGAATCAGACACTAAATCAAATGAAATTTTCAAGAAAACTTTAAAACTTATATTTTCACAACCGAACGTCCGAATCACGTCAAATCAACTCTGTTTTTTACCAAATTTGACACACCAGTCATAAATGATATAAAGGAGCTATTCCAATTTTCAGAATTAGATTCCGGCCCGGTCCCGATATCAAAAAGTCAAATCCGTAGTCAAATTTTGGAAATCTTTAGCCTTTAAATTTTTATTTTTTGTTAAATGGCCATAACTTGAGCTAGGGACCTCCAAATTAAATTTCGGGCATACGCCCAAGTCCCAAATCACGATATGGACCTACGAAACTTTCAAAACACTGACCCGGGTCCGATGCTTAAAATGTTGACCAAAGTCAAGTCAGTTGAGTTTTAAGGCTCTATTTCACATTTTAATCCATTTTTCACATAAAAACTTTTCAGAAAATTGTACGAACTGTGCACGCAAGTCGATGAATGATAAATAGCACTTGTTGAGGTCTTAGAACACATAATTAATTATCAAATTTAAAGATGATCTTTTGGGTCATCACATAACCATACATTGGGCTTTCAAATAAGAAATTCCCTGCTAGGAACATAATCTAGAGAACCTCTCCATTCAACCTTTGGCAACCCCGGCATTGTCAACGTCATGGTTTTTGTGTGATAGTCCAAAATAGCATGACATGGAGACAACCAATCCATACCTAGAATTACATCGAAATCAACCATATTGAGTAATAAGAGATCAACTCTAGTCTCCAGTACCCCAATAGTTACCACACACGACCGATACACATGATCCACAGTAATAATATCGCACACCGGTGTAGATACACAAACAGGTGAAACTAAGGACTCACAGGGCATATCCAGATAATGAGAATAATATGATGATACATATGAATAAGTGGAACCAGGGTCAAATAATATAGAAGACTCCCTGTGGCTTACTGAAACAATACTTGTGTTCACTGCATCTGAGGCAACAGCATCTGGCCTGTCAGGAAAAGCATAGAATTGGGCATGCCTGCCACCTGATCGCCCTCCCCCTCTTGGGCGACCCCTATCTGCCTGACCCCTACCCCGAACTGGCTGGGTGGGTGGTGGAACTGATGGTGCTGGTTCCGTCAGTCGAGGACTCTGCTATGGAGCCCCACTCAACAGCCTAGGATACTCTCTCTTGAAATGACCAAATTCTCGGCACTCGAAACAACCCCTCCTCTGATGGAACCGTTGCTCCTGCTAACCCGAGGAATTACTTGTAGAATCTTGAGTAGACGAGGCATGATGAGAACTCTGCACTGGTAGTGCACTGAATGAAGACTGGCCTAAGTGAGCACTGTCAGAACTGTGGCTAGCTGATGAGCTGGATGACCCGTCTGAGCGTGTCTGTAAGAACGACCCCTACCGCGGTAAAACTGACCCCCTTAAGAAACACCGTTGCAATCACCTGGACCATGAGGCCTCTTAGACTTTCTCTCTCCACGTTCCTGGCTACGAACCATCTCTATCTGCCGAGCAATATCAACTACCTCATCAAAAGTAGCACCAGATACTCTCTCCCTAGTCATAAGTAATCGCAGCTGATATGTGAGGCCATCAATGAACCTCATAATCCTCTCCCTATCAGTGGGAACCAAACATACTGCGTGACGAGCCAACTCAGAAAATCTCATCTCGTACTGTGTCACGGACATGCCATCCTGACATAACTACTCAAATTGTCTGCGCAGTTCCTCTCTGTGAGACTGCGGCACAAACTTCTCCAAAAAGAGAACAAAGAACTCCTGCCATGTAAGTGGTACTGCACCAACCGGCATGCGCCTCTCATAAGCCTCCCACCATCTGAAGGCAGCCCCAGAAAACTGAAATGTAGTGAACGAGACCCCACTGGTCTCCAGAATACCCGCTATCCGAAGCATCCATTGACACCTATCCAGAAAACCCTAAGCATCCTCTGACTCAGTACCGCTAAATGGTGGAGGTCGAAGCCTATCAAATCTCACAAGTCTCTTCTGCTCATCATCTGCCATAACAGGAACTACTGGGGCCTGAGCAGCTACAACCGGTTGGGCTGGTAGTGCTCCCAGTATATGAAGTCCCTGTACTACCTGGTCTGGAGTACGGGCAATAGGGGTATGAGTACTTCCCCCGGCCTGAAAAGTGGCAGGTGCGTCCTGAGCCGAAACCACCTGAGCAAGACCAGTGCAAACTGTCAATATCTGGGCCAAAGTCTCCTGAAGGCCTAGAATCTCAATAGGCACAGTTGGTGCCTATGCTGGTCCAACTTTGGTACGAGCTACACCTCTACCTCGGCCCCGGCCTCTACCACGGCCCCGGCCTCTCGCGGCCCTAACTGGTGGCACTAGTGGCTGACCGTCCGATCCGATAGTACGTGTCCTCACTATCTGTGAGAGAATAGAATAACAAAATCTTAGTTTTCCGGAATCGACAAGTTCGCATGATAGAATACAAGAAAGTGAAATTTTCCTAAGTGTCTGGTAGCCTCTCGAAGATAAGTACAGACGTCTCTGTACCGATCCGCAAGACTCTACGAAACCTGTTCATGACTCGTGAGACCTATGTAACCTAAGCTCTGATACCAACTTGTCACGATCCAAAATCCCAACTTGTCATGATGGAGCCTATCTCGATACTAGGCAAGTCGATAATCTCAACAAACCACAATTTTATTAAGTTTGAAAATATAATATTTAAATACAATACAAAATCCCACAAATACTGATACGAACACTCCTCAAAACCTGGTGTCACTGAGTACATGAGCATCTAATATGAATACAAGTCTGGAAAAAACATATACGGTCTATTATAGTCTAGGACCAAAATACAGTAACAAGGAGATAGGGAAGGAGAGACAAGATCTGCGAAACACGACAGCTACCTCTGAATCTCCTGAAGATCAACTGCACGAGAGAATCAACACCAGCTATGTCCAGAAGCACCTGGATCTGCACACAAAGTGCAGGGTGTAGTATGAGTACAACCAACTCAGCAAGTAACAATAATAACTAAGGAACTGAAGATAATGACGAGCTACACAGTTATAGTTCATTTTCAGTAATTCTAGCAGAGATTAGACATGCTTTCAAATCTAGCAGCTTAAACCATATCAGTTCTATACAGTTCAAGTTCATGTAATCTGAATATAAAATCCTTCAGAAAATTTCACAACAATGACAGATAGCAACTAAGTGCAACAACAAAACAAATGAAAAGCAAGTACACCCTCTCAGGGCAACAGTCACTCAACTCGTCACAACATCTCAACCAATCGGCTCTCAGCCCTTTGCACTCACACTCAATGGATACTCGCGCTCACTGGGGTGTACATACTCCGGAGGGGCTCCTACAGCCCAAGCGCTATAATTTGCACTGACAACTCATGTGTCATAATATAAATATCTTGATCCGCACGGACAACTCACGTGCTACACGGCCATCTCACGTGCTATATTATAATATAAGGATCCGCACGGACAACTCACGTGCTATAGTATAATATCTCACAATCAGGCCCTCGGCCTCGCTCAGTTATAAAGCTCTCCAGTCTCTCGGGCTCTCAACAAACATGAAATCAGCCCAAACAACAATGATATAATACATCAATAATGAATAATAGAGACTGAGATAAAATAATCAATTAAACTGTGACTGAGTACAAAATAACAATTTAAGCAGATAATTCAACATGTAATTAATTCCATAAGGAAATACTAATTTTCCAATAAAATCCAAAATTAACTCAAAAATTGCCCGTGAGGCCCACGTCTCAGAACCCGACAAAAGTTAAAAAAATATGAACACTCATCCAACCACAAGTCCAACCATATAAATTTCACCAAATTCTAACATCAACTCGGCCCTCAAATTTTCAATTAAATGCTTTGAAGCTTTCTACCATCTTCAACCCAATCTTTACCCATTTGAACTCAATAATCCTTCCATAAACCTTATTGGTATGTGTATGGATAAATAATACTCTAACACCCAAGAAGCATACTTTTAATTACCCATCTTTACTCCAAACCCGAAATTGAAGAATTGGGGAAAGAAATTCTTACCTCTTTGAAGCCCTAACAAGATCCTTGTGAAATCTTCAAACCTTGAACAAGAATTGATGGATAAATGACTAATTCACTTGCTCTCTATAAAATGCTCTCACCTCTCTCTAAAATGTCAGATTTTTGGCTCAAAAATGAGCTTCAAGGGCTATAAATCGAAATTGGGTCAGGTCAAAAATTAGAAATAATGGAAGCTCCGATGCAGTTATGCGATCGCATAACAGGTATGCGGTCCGCATATCGGCCGTATAATTTGGCCTCCAAACCTGGGAGTGACTGACCCGGTCTGTGGTCATTATGCGGCTCGCATACCTATTTTGTGGTCGCATAATGCACCGCAGAACAGGTCTATGATCGCATAATACACCGCAGATTTTCCTCAAATCTTGCCCCTCTCCTGATCCACTCTGCGACCATTATGCGGTCTGTAGAGTGATTTTGCGACCGCATAGTGGTCGCAGAAATGACCCTTTTTCGGCAAAAGTTTCCTTTACACATCGGTGCATTGTTCAACCCAAAAAGTCCGAGCCGCGGCGAGCAAGCTCGCCGCGAGAAATTTCTATAACCTTTATACTAATTGACCTACCTCGGCACCATAAAACCTTAATTTCCTTAGCAAAAATTCTCCGGGGTCGTTACACATAAGTCAACATCCGGTCAACCATTCAACTTAAATTCTAAACCTTGGAACTAAGTGTTCCAAAACCTCACCGGACCTAAACCAATTACCCCCGGCAAGTCACGTAACAAATGTAAGGCATAAATTGAGCAGTAAATATGGGAACGGGGTTGTAATAATCAAAATAACTGGCTGGGTCATTACACTTTTGTGAAGCCATTCGAACGAGTGTCGCTTCTCATTTTTTATCTAATAATTCGAAACTAGTATTCATAGCCTCGTGGTTCGATTCCTTCGATGCATGTCGAAACCTTGCACTGGGTCCTCTGACTGGAATTCAGGCTTCAGAGCCATACACTAAGGAAAATGGAGTTTCCCTTGTACTGGACTTCGATGTTGTTCGATATTCCCAAAGGACTTTGGGCAGAATTTCTCTCCATTTCCCTTTAGCTTCATTCAACCTTTTCTTCAGGTTTTGGATGATAGTCTTGTTC
This sequence comes from Nicotiana tabacum, assembly GCF_000715075.1. Classification (NCBI taxonomy): domain Eukaryota; kingdom Viridiplantae; phylum Streptophyta; class Magnoliopsida; order Solanales; family Solanaceae; genus Nicotiana; species Nicotiana tabacum. Next base: position 6,141,757 of record NC_134081.1, on the reverse strand, counting down.
GTCGATTCGGCCTGTTTGTTCCCATTAGGGTGATATGGTGTTGACAATATCCTTTTTATTTTATGGTCTTCGAGAAATTTCGTCACTTTACTGCCGATAAATTGTTTACCATTGTCGCATACTATTTCTGCGGGTATCCCAAATCGATACACGGTGTGATCCCAGATGAAGTCTATAACCTCTTTTTCTCTCAATTTGTCTAACGCCTGTGCTTCAACCCATTTAGAGAAATAGTTAGTCATAAATAAAATGAACTTAGCTTTACCTGGGGCCGATGGAAGAGGGCCGACGATATCCATCCCTCATTTCATGAATAGCCATGAGGATAGGACTGAATGAAGTTGTTCTCCGGGTTGATGGATCATCAGTGCAAACCTTTGACACTTATCACATTTTCGAACAAACTCCTTAGTATCTTTTTCCATGTTATCCCAGTAGTATCCTGCTCTAATGATTTTGTGAATCAGTGATTCGGCGTCGGAGTGGTTCCCACAAATGCCTTCATGGAACTCTCGTAAAACATAATTGGTGCCTCCTGGTCCTAAGTACACTGCCAATGGTCCATCGAATGTTCTTCTGTATATTGTTCCATCTTCAGCCAATGTGAATCGAGCATCTTTGGTTTGTAGGGTCCTTGAATCTTTAGGGTCCGATGGGAGCTTTCCATTCTTCAAGTATTTAATATATTTATTCCTCCAATCCCAGGTTAAGCTTGTAGAGTTTATCTCAGTATGACCTTCCTCGTCACAGATCTCGAGAGTTGAACGACAGTCCCCGAGCTGATCTCATCTTCCTCGACCGATGACCCTAAGTTTGCAAGTGCATCGGCCTCACTATTGTTTTCTCGAGGTACATATTGTAAAGTCCATTCCTTGAAATGGTGCAAAGTTACCTGCAGCTTGTCCAAATACCTTTGCATCCTATCCTCTCGAACTTTGAAGGTTTTGTTTACTTGGTTCACCACCAGTAAAGAGTCACACTTGGCTTCAATGACTTCTGCTCCTAAGCTTTTAGCTAGATCGAGACCTACAATCATGGCCTCGTACTTGGCCTCATTGTTAGTCAACCTAGAAGTTTCGATAGATTGCCTAATAGTGCTACCCGTGGGCGACTTCAAAATGATGCCTAGCCCGGACCCCTTCACATTTGAAGCACTGTCTGTGAAAAGAGTCCATACCCCCAATGATGTACCCGATTTTAACAAGAGTTCCTTTTTAACTTCAGGTACGAGGGTTGGCATGAAATCGGCCACGAAGTCCGCTAAAATATGAGACTTGATGGCCGTCCGGGGTTGATATTCGATATCGTACTCACTGAGTTCGCTGGCCCATTTGGTCAATCGGCCCGATAGTTCGGGCTTGTGCAAAATATTACGAAGTGGGTAAGTGGTTAATACGTATACGGGGTGACATTGAAAGTATGGTCTTAACTTTCTAGAGGTGCTTATCAGCGCAAATGCCAATTTTTCTAAGTGTAGATATCTAGTTTCTGCTTCTCCTAAGGTTCGACTTACATAATAAACGAGAAATTGCGTACATTACTCGTCTCGAACTAGGACACCACTTACCGCGATTTTCGATACTACCAAGTACAAGTAAAGTTTCTCATCTGCCTTTGGAGTTTGAAGTAGTGGTGGGCTCGATAGGTATCACTTCAACTCTTCCAATGCCTGTTGGCATTCCGGGGTCCATGCGAAATCGTTCTTCTTTTTGAGTAAAGAGAAAAATCTGTGGCTTCAATTCGATGACCTCGAAATAAATCGGCCTAAGGTAGCTATCCGTCCAGTTAGCCTCTGTACGGCTTTTACACTATCCATGACGGCGATGTCTTCGATGGCCTTGATTTTATCGGGGTTGATCTCGATCCCCCGATTCGAAACCATGAAGCCAAGGAACTTGCCCGAACCAACCCCAAAAGCACATTTCTCGGGGTTGAGCTTCATGCTGTATTTCCTTAAAATCTCGAACGTTTCCTGCAAATGAGCTAAATGGTCCTCTATGCGCAGGGACTTAACTAGCATGTCATCAATATAAACCTCCATTGATTTACCTATTTGTTCTTCGAACATTTTATTCACTAGGCAATGGTAAGTAGCTCCTACATTTTTTTAGCCCGAAGGGCATTACATTTAACAATATGTTCCATACTTGGTGATAAATGAAGTCTTTTCTTGGTCTTCCGAGTTCAATTGGATTTGATTATACCCGGAATAGGCATCGAGAAAAGTAAAGATCTCGTGGCCGGCCGTGAGATCGATCATGCGATCAATGTTAGGCAGTGGAAAAGAATCTTTGGGGCACGCCTTGTTTAAGTCCTTATAATCTACACACATTCTAAGTTTATCCCTTTTTTAGGGACTACAACTACATTGGCTAACCATTCGGGATATTTCACCTCCCAAAGGGATCCTATTTTGAGAAGTTTAGTTACCTCGTCCTTTATGAATGAGTACTTTACTTCGGACTGGGGTCTTCTCTTTTCTTCACCGGTTTGAATCTAGGGTCCAGGCTTAGCCGATGTGTCATTACCTCCGGTGGAATCCATGTCATATCTAAATGGGTCCAAGCAAAACAATTTATGTTATCAACAAGAAATTGAATAAGTTTTTTCCTGAGTTCGAGGGTTAATCCCGTTCCCAGGTATACCTTTCGATCGAGCAGGTACTCGATCAATATAACCTGTTCCAGCTCTTCGACCGTTGATTTGGTGGCGTCAGTATCTTCGGGAACAACAAAAGTTCGAGGAGTTTGAAAATCCTCCTCTTCTTCTTCTATCTCCCGCATCCCCGATTCGGTCGAGGCTAGTGGATGTGATTGCTATTTGACTTCCTGTTTATCTTTGATGCTTGACCTTTCTGAGGTTGATAGTGTCGATATCGGTGTTACCTCATCGACCACGAATATTTCCTTTACAGCATGCTGCTCCCCGTATACTATTTTTACACCGTCCGACACCAGGAATTTCATCATTTGGTGGAGAGTCGAAGGGACTGCCCTCATATTATGGATCCAAGGCCTTACGAGTAGGGCATTATACCTCATGTCACCCACGATTACGTGGAACTTGGTATCTTGAATGGTTCCAACCACGTTCACTGGTAGAATAATCTCCCCTTTAGTTGTTTCACTGGCCATATTAAAGCCGTTTAAGACTCGAGTTGCGGGTACGATTTGATTTTGTAGGCCGAGTTGCTCCACGAACCTCGATCGGATGATATTTACCGAGCTACCTGGATCCACTAAAACATGCTTAACTTGAACTTTATTTAATAAGATAGAAATTTCCAGAGCATCGTTGTGGGGCTGAGAAATGCCTTCTGCTTCTTCGTTGTTGAATGATAAAGTGCATTCGGGCACATAATCTCGGGTTCATTTTTCCCTAGTGATTGATACCTTAGTGCGTTTGAATATGGGTCCCTGTGGAATGTCGACCCCACCGACGATCATATGAATGACATATTGGGGTTCCTCCTGTTCATTTTTCTTGTTGGCGTCCCTTTATCTGAAATGATTCTTGGCTCGATCGCTGAGTAACTCTCGAAAGTGGCCCTCACTGAATAGACGGGCTACCTCCTCCCTTAATTTCCTGTAATCCTCGGCCTTGTGACCATGCGTGCCATGATACTTGCACATCAAATTTGGATTTCTTTGGGAAGGATCGGTTTGTATGGGTTTGGGCCACCTAGTATCTCTGATCCTTCCGATTGCCGATACAATGCCCGATGCATCTACGCTAAAGTTATATTCCGATAACCGAGGTGCCTTTGTGGGTTCGGAATACTTGTCAAAACCACCTTTGCTAATAAGTCCCCAAGAATTATGTCCTCAATCACTTCTTCGATCGTTCCGGGCAGAATTGCATCCTGAACCATTGTTCTTTCGATCTGCGATATATGGTTGATATCGGTCCCTGTTCAACCTTGGCTCCCTGTCGACGTCCCTCTGGTTTTTAACTGTCGACCTATTTGGATATACTGAACCGGAAGGGGCTCCTAATTAGTCATCCTTAACCCTGATCTTCTACTGATATCGATTGTGCACATCTGCCCAAATGATAGCTAGATACTCAATCAAATTTTGTTTTAACTATCGTGATGCTATCGAACTCCATTCGTTCAACCCTTGGGTGAAAGCTTGAACGGCCCAATCATCTATGACCGGTGGAAACTCCATGCGTTCTATTTAAAATCGGGACACGAACTCCCTCAGCATTTAATTATCCCTTTATCTTACCTTGAAAAGGTCTGATTTCCTCGTTGCGACCTTTATGGCCCCGGCGTGTGCCTTTACGAAAGAATCTGCTAACATGGCAAATGAATCGATAGAATTTGGTGGCAGGTTGTGATACCAAATCATTGCTCCCTTCGAAAGGGTCTCTTCGAATTTTTTCAACAGCACGGATTCAATTTCATTATCCTCTAAATTGTTACCCTTGATGGTGCATGTATATGAAGTAACATGCTCGTTGGGATCGGTAGTCTCATTGTATTTGGGTATGTCTGGCAAAAGAAACTTCTTTGGAATAGGCTTCGGAGCCGTACTTGGAGGAAACGGCTTTTGTACAAACTTCTTCGAATCCATCCCTTTCAAGATTGGCGGTGCCCCTGGTATCTGATCAACTCGAGAGTTGTATGTCTCCACCTTTTTATTATTGGCTTCGATTCTCTTCTCCCATGATTCAATTCTTTTGGTGAGCTCCTCAAGCATTTTCAGTACAGCAGGATTAGTCCCCAATTCGTTACCATTCGACCTTTCCGGTACTGGCTCGGTACGACGAGTAATTTCCGGCTCGACCCTATTCAGAGCTCTATGTTGATTTTTGTAACGACCCGGCCGATCGTTTTGAATATTATAGCCCTATTTTCTCATTTACTGCTCAATTTATGCTTTATATTTGTTATGTGACTTGCCGGGGGTAGTTGGTTTGGGTTCGGAAGGAATTCGAAGTAAAATGAGACACTTAGTCTCATAATTGAAAATTTTAAGTTAGAAAAGTGGCAGGATGTGGACTTATGTGTAAACAACCTCGGATTTGAATTTTGATGATTCCAATAGCTCCGTGTGGTGATTTTGGACTTAGGAGCGTGTCCGGAAAATTATTTGGAGGACTGTAGTGGAATTAGGCTTGAAATGCCGAAAGTTAAAATTTTGAAAAGTTTGATCGGGGGGTTGACTTTCTGATATCGGGGTCAGAATCTGATTCTGAAAATTGGAATACCTCCGTTATGTCATTTATGACTTGTGTGCAAAATTTGAGGTCAATCGGATACGATTTGATAGGTTCCGGAGTCATTTGTAGAAACTTGAAATTTCAAAGTTCATTAGGTTTGAATTGGGGTGTAATCCATGTTTTTTGCGTTGTTTGAAGTGATTTAAGGGTTCGACTAAGTTCGTATGGTATTTTAGGACTTGATGGTATGTTTGGTTAAGGTCCCGGGGGGCTTGGGTGAGTTCCGGGGGGTTAACGGATCATTTTTGGCCTTGATGAGATTGCTGATATCTGCTGCTGCATTTTTCTGATTTTCTCTTTCGCGTTCGCGAGTGGGCCATCGTGTTAGCGAAGGGTGTTTTCTGAGTGTGAGGTTTTGTTCTTCGCGTTCGCGAAGGAAAGGATGCAAATGCGAAGGTATGGTCTGTGTGTGCATCGCGAATGCGTGAGTGGTGTCGCGTTCGCGAAGAGGAGTGAGGCTATTGGGGACCCCAGGTCCTTATTCTACGCGTTCGCGAAGTGGTGGTCGCGTTCGCGAAGGTCTGAGCTGGTAAAAGCTTCGTGTTCGCGAAGCCTCGGTCGCGTTTGCGAAGAGTTAAATTATGGGCAGTCGAGGACCTGTCGCGTTCGCGAAGAAGAGAGGTCTGGACAGAAAGTTTAAGTTCAGAAAATGGGACTTCGTTTATTTTTCATTTTTAACGATTTGGAGCTCAGATTGAGGCGATGTTTAGGAGATTTTCAGAGAAAATAATGGGGTAAGTGTTCTTAACTCAATATTGGTTAAATTACCCGAATCCATGGTTGTTTTTATCATTTAATTGGTGAATTAAGTTGAAAACGTTTCAAAATCCTCTTGCGTAAATTTGAGGATTTGAGGGCCGAATTGTTATCAGAATTTAATAATCTTGGTATGGTTAGACTCGTAATGGAATGGGGGTTCCTATTTTGTAACTTTTGTCGAGTTCCGAGATGTGGGCCCCACGAGCAATGTTTGCAGCTAAATTTCGGATTTGTATGGAAAATTAGTATTTTCTTATGCAATGAATTCCAATATATTTTATTGACTGAAATGAATTATTTGTGACTAGATTCGAGGCTTTCAGAGACCAATTCCCTTGGCAAGGGCATAGAGGAATAAAGAATTACGCGGTTTGAGGTAAGTAAAAGTTATAAATCTGGTCCTGAGGGTATGAAACCCCGGATTTTGGTATCATGTGATTATTTTGGAGGTGACGCACATGCTAGGTGACGGGCGTGTGGGCGTGCACCGAGGGGATCGTGACTTGGTTCGTCCCGTGAAACTGTAAAGTTGAATAACTTGTTGTTAGCTATATGCTCTCTATGTGTTGTGGAAATTTGGTTGTAAGGCATGTTAGAAACCATGTTTAGGCTATATGTTGGTACTGCTGGGACCCACAGAGGTCGTGTACATGTTGAATTATCTGCTAAATTGTTGTTTGGTACTCAGTCACAGTTTACTTATTTATTTTATCTCAGTCTCTATTATTCATTATTGATGCATCATATCATTGTTGTTTGGGCTGATTTCATGATTATTGAGAGCCCGAGAGACTGAAGAGATTTATGACTGAGTGAGGCCGAGGGACTGATTGTGAGATATTGATACTATAGCACGTGAGTTGTCCGTGCAGCACGTGAGTTGGCAGTGCAGATTTTAGCGCTTGGGCTATAGGAGCCCCTCCGGAGTCTGTACACACCCCTAGTGAGCGCGGGTACCCATTGAGTGTGAGTGTTGAGGGCTGAGAGCCGAGTGGTTGAGCTGTTGTGATGAGTTGAGTGATTGTTGCCTGAAAGGCTGTACTTGCTTTGCATTTGTTGTTGTACTTGGTTGCTATCTGTCATTGTTGTGAAATCTCTGAAAGATTTTATATCCAGATTACATGAAATTGAACTGTATAAAACTGATTTGACTTAAACTGCCGGATTTGAAAGCATGTCTATTCTTTGCTGGAATTACTAAAAGTGAACTATAACTGTGTAGCTTGTCATTATCTTCAGTTCCTTAGTTATTATTGTTACTTGTTGAGTTCGTTGTACTCATACTACACCCTACACTTCGTGTGCAGATCCAGGTGTTCCCGGACATAGCGGGTGTTGATTCTTTCGCATAGTTGATTTTTCATAGATTCAGAGGTAGCTGCCATATTTCGCAGACCTTGCCTCTCCTTCCTTATCTCCTTGTTTATTGTATTTGGTTTCAGACTATTATAGACCGTATTTTCTAGACTTGTATTCATATTAGATACTCATGTACTCAGTGACATCGGGTTTTGGGAGTATTTATATTTGTACTTGTGATATTTCTTCCGCTGAATTTAATCATTATGTTTTCAAATTTAAAAGATATGTGGTTTATTGAGATTGTCAGCTTACCTAGTATTGAGATAGGTGCCATCACGACGGGTTAGGTTTTGGGTCGTGACAAGTTGGTATCAGAGCCTAGGTTACATAGGTCTCGCGAGTCATGAGCAGGTTTAGTAGAGTCTTGCATATCGGTACGGAGTCCTCTGTACTTATCTTCGAGAGGCTGCAGAACCCCTAGGAAAATTTTACTTTCTTGTATTTTGTCGTGCGAAATTGTTGATTCCGAAAACTAAATTTCTGTTATTCTATTCTCTCACAGATGGTGAGAACACGTACTACCAGATCTGACGGTCAGCCACCAGCACCACCAGTTAGGGCCGCGCAAGGCCGGGGCCGTGGTAGAGGTCGAGGTATAGCTCATACCACGGTTGGACCCGCACCTGTAGTACCACCAATTGCTCCAGGTCAGGAGCAGATTCCAGATATAGCTGAGCCGACAGGACCAGCTCAGGCACCAGTTGTGCCCATTGAGATTCCAGGCCTTCAGGAGACTTTGGCCCAGATATTGGCAGCTTGCACTGGTCTTGCTCAGGTGGTTTCGGCTCAGGCCGCACCTGCCACTTCTCAGGACGGGGGAGGTACTCATACCCCTGTTGCCCGTACTCCAGACCAGGTAGTACAGGGACTTCAGATACCGGGGGCGCTACCAACCTAGCTGGCTGTAGCTGCTCAGGCCCTTGTAGTTCCTGCTATGGCAGATGATGAGCAGAGGAGACTTGAGACATTTGAGAGGCTTCGACCTCCACCATCTAGCGGTACTGAGTCAGAGGATGCTCAGGGTTTTCTGGATAGGTGTCAGTTGATGCTTCAGACAGTGGGTATTCTGGAGACTATTGGGGTCTCCTTCATTAATTTTCAGTTTTCTGGGGCTGCCTTCAGATGGTGGGAGGCTTATGAGAGGCGCAGGCCAGTTGGTGCAGTACCACTTACATGGCAGGAATTCTCTGTTCTCTTTTTGGAGAAGTTCGTGCCGTAGTCTAGCAGAGAGGAGTTGCGCAAACAGTTTGAGCAGTTACGTCAGGATGGTATGTCTGTGATGCAGTATGAGATGAGATTTTCTGAGTTGGCTCGTCATGCAGTCTTGTTGGTTCCCATTGATAGGGAGAGGATTAGGAGGTTCATTGATGGCCTCACATATCAGCTGCGGTTACTTATGACTAGGGAGAGGGTGTTTGGTGCTACTTTTGATGAGGTAGTTTACATTGCTCGGCAGATAGAGATGGTTCATAGCCAGGAACGTGGAGAGATGGAGGCTAAGAGGCCTCGGGGTCCAAATGATTACAGCGGTGTTCCTTCAGGGGGTCAGTTTTACCGCGGTAGGGGTCGTTCTTACAAACACGCTCAGACGGGTCATCCAACTCATTGTGGTGCATCAGCTAGCCACAGTTCTTATAGTGCTCACTCAGGCCAGTCTTCATTCAATGCACTACCAGCGCAGAGTTCTCATCATGCCTCGTCCGTTCAGGCTTCTACAGGTAACTCCTCCGGATATCAGGAGCAGCAGTTCCGTCAGAGGAGGGGTTATTTCGAGTGCGGGGAATTTAGTCATTTCAAGAGAGAGTGTCCTAGGCTATTGAGTGGGGCTCCATAGTAGAGTCCTCGACTGACGGCGCCAACACCAGCAGTTCCATCACCTGCCCAGCCAGCTCGGGTGGGTTTCAGGCAGCTAGGGGTCGCCCAAGAGGGGAAGGGCGATCAGGTAGCGGTCAGGCCCGATTCTATGCTTTTCCTGCCAGGCCAGATGCTGTTACTTCAGATACAGTGATCACAGGTATTGTTTTAGTATGCCACAGGGAGGCTTTTATATTATTTGACCCTGGTTCCACTTATTCATATGTATCATCTTATTTTGCTCATTATCTAGATATGCCCTGTGAGTCCTTAGTTTCACCTGTTAGTGTATCTACACCGGTGGGCGATATTATTACTGTGGACCGTGTGTATCGGTCGTGTGTGGTAACTATTGGGGAACTGGAAACGAGGGTAGATCATTTATTACTCGGTATGGTTGATTTTGATGTAATCCTGGGTATGGATTGGTTGTCTCCATATCATGTTATTCTGGACTGTCATGCAAAAACCATGACATTGACGATGCCGGGGTTGTCGAAGGTTGAATGGAGGGGTTCTCTAGAGTTTATTCCTAGCAGGGTAATTTCTTATTTGAAGGCCCAACGTATGGTTGGAAAGGGATGTTTGTCATATTTGGCCTTTGTGAGAGATGTTAATGCAGATACTCTTATTATTGATTCAGTACCGGTCGTGCGAGACTTTCCTGATGTATTTCCTGCTGACCTGCCGGGTATGCCACCCGACAGGGTTATTGATTTCGGTATTGACTTGGTGCAGGGCACTTAGCCCATTTCTATTCCTCTGTATCGTATGGCACCAACTGAGTTAAAAGAATTGAAAGAGAAACTTCAGGAACTCCTTGAAAAGGGGTTTATTAGGCCTAGTGTGTCATCTTCGGGTGCACCGGTTCTGTTTGTGAAGAAGAAAGATGGTACTATGCAGATGTGCATTGATTATAGGCAGTTGAACAAGGTTACAATCAAGAATAAATATCATTTGCCGCGTATTGATGACTTATTTGACCAGCTTCAGGGAGCGAGGGTGTTCTCCAAAATTGATTTGAGATCAGGGTATCACCAGTTGAAAATTCGGGATTCGGATATTCTAAAGACGGCATTCAGAAGTCGTTATGGCCACTATGAATTTCTTGTGATGTCGTTTGGGCTAACCAATGCCCCAGCAGCATTTATGCATTTGATGAATAGTGCATTCCAGTCATATCTTGATTTATTTCTAGTTATATTTATTGATGATATTCTAGTGTACTCACGTAGCCAGGAGGAGCATGCACAACACTTGGGTATTGTATTACAGAGGCTGAGAGAGGAGAAACTTTATGTCAAATTCTCTAAGTGTGAGTTCTGGCTTAATTCAGTGGCATTCTTGGTACCTATAGTGTCCAATGAAGGAATTAAGATGGATCCGAAGAAAATAGAGGCAGTTCATAATTGGCCCAGGCCATCTTCAGTTACTGAGATTCGGAGTTTTCTCGGCTTGGCCGGTTATTATCGTTGCTTTGTGGAGGGTTTCTTGTCTATCGCATCGCCTATGACTAAATTGACCCAGAAAGGTGCTCCGTTCAGGTGGTCGGATGAGTGTGAAGAGAGCTTTCAGAAGCTCAAAACAGCTTTGACTACAGCTCCAGTTTTGGTGTTGCCTACAGGTTCAGAGTCTTATACTGTGTATTGTGACACGTCGCGTATTGGTCTCGGCGCAATGCTGATGCAAGACGGTAGGGTGATTGCCTATGCGTCCAGACAGTTAAAGGTACATGAGAAGAATTATCCAGTCCACGATCTTGAGTTAGCCGCTATTGTTCATGCCCTACAAATTTGGCGGCATTACTTGTACAGTATCCAGTGTGAGGTATATACCAACCATCAGAATCTAAGACATTTATTTAAATAGAAGGATCTTAATTTGCGGCGGCGGAGGTGGTTAGAGTTGCTTAAGGGTTATGACATTACCATTCTCTATCATCCCGGAAAAGCCAATGTGGTGGCCGATGCCTTGAGTCGTAAGGCGGAGAGTTTGGGCAGCTTAGTATACTTACCGGTAGCAGAGAGACCTTTAGCCTTAGATGTTCAGGCCTTGGCTAACCAGTTTGTTAGATTGGATGTTTTCGAGCCGAATCGAGTTTTGGCTTGTGTGGTTTCTCGATCTTCTTTATACGATCGCATCAGAGAGCGCTAGTATGATGATCCACATCTGCTTGTCCTTAAGGACAAGGTTCAGCACGGTGATGCCAAGGAAGTCACTATTGGAGATGACGGTGTATTACGGATGCAGGGCAGGCTATGTGTGCCTAATGTAGATGGTTTGCGCGAGTTGATTGTCCAGGAAGCTCACAGTTCACAGTACTCCATTCATCCAGGTGCCATGAAGATGTATCAGGATTTGAGGCAGCATTATTGGTGGAGGCGAATGAAGAAAGATATAATTGGGTTTGTAGCTCGGTGTCTAAATTGTCAACAGGTAAAGTACGAGCATCAGAGACCAGGCGGATTACTACATAGACTTGAAATTCTGGAGTGGGAGTGGGAGCGTATTACCATGGACTTTGTAGTTGGGCTCCCACGGACTTTGAAAAAGTTTGATGTTGTTTAGGTAATAGTAGATCGGTTAACCAAATCTGCGCATTTTATTCCAGTTGTTACTAATTATTCTTCGTAGCGATTTGCTGAGATTTATATTCGCAAGATTGTTCGCCTACACGGTGTGCCAGTGTCCATTATTTCAGATCGGGGCACGCAGTTTACATCACAGTTTTGGAGAGCAGTGCAGCAAACATTGGGCACACAAGTTCAGTTGAGTACAGCATTTTACCCTCAGACAGACGGACAATCCGAGCGCACTATTCAAATATTGGAGGATATGCTACGCGCATGTGTCATTGATTTTGGAGGTTCTTGGGATAAATTTCTGCCACTTGCGGAGTTTGCTTACAATAACAGCTACCAGTCGAATATACAAATGGCTCCGTATGAGGCATTATATGGAAGATGGTGTCGATCTTCAGTTGGTTGGTTTGAGCCGGGTGAGGCTAGGCTATTGGGTACTGACTTGGTTCAGGATGCTTTGGAGAAGGTTAAAGTGATTCAGGAGCAGCTTCGCATGGCGTAGTCTAGACAGAAGAGTTATGCCGACAGGAAGGTCCGTGATGTTGCTTACATGGTTGGGGAGAAGGTTCTGCTCAAAATTTCACCAATGAAGGGTGTGATGAGGTTCGGGAAGAAGGGCAAGTTGAGCCCTCGGTATATTGGGCCTTTTGAGATACTTAAGAAAATTGGAGATGTGGCTTATGAACTTGCTTTGCCACCTAGTATGTCAGGTGTTCATCCAGTGTTCTATGTATCCATGCTCCAAAAGCATGTCGGGGATCCGTCTCATATTCTGGATTTTAGTATAGTGCAGCTGGATGGTAACTTGACTTATGATGTGGAGCCGGTAACTATTTTAGACCGGCAGGTTCAAAAACTGAGGTCCAAGAACATAGCATTAGTGAAGGTACATTGGAGAGGCCAGCCAGTTGGAGAAGCTACTTGGGAGATTGAGCAGGAGATGCGGAATAAATACCCACACTTATTTAAGACTCCATGTATTATTCTAAACCCGTTCGAGGACGAACGTTTGTTTAAGAGGGGGAGGATGTAACGACCCGGCCGGTCGTTTTGAATATTATAACCTTGTTTTCCCATTTACTGCTCAATTTATGCTTTATATTTGTTATGTGACTTGCCGGGGGTAGTTGGTTCGGGTCCGGAAGGAATTCGGAGTGAAATGAGACACTTAGTCTCATAATTGAAAATTTTAAGTTAGAAAAGTGACCTGATGTTAACTTATGAGTAAACGACCTCGCATTTGAATTTTGATGATTCCAATAGCTCTGTATGGTGATTTTGGACTTAGGAGTGTGTCCGGAAAATTATTTGGAGGTCCGTAGTGAAATTAGGCTTGAAATGCCGAAAGTTAAAATTTTGAAAAGTTTGACCGGGGGTTGACTTTCTGATATCGGGGTCGAAATCCGATTCTGAAAATTGGAATACCTCCGTTATGTCATTTATGACTTGTGTGCAAAATTTGAGGTCAATCGGATGTGATTTGATAGGTTTCGGAGTCGTTTGTAGAAATTAGAAATTTCAAAGTTCATTAGGTTTGAATTGGGGTGTAATCCATGGTTTTAGCATTCTTTGAGGTGATTTGAGGGTTCGACTAAGTTCGTATGGTATTTTAGGACTTGATGGTATGTTTGGTTGAGGTCCCGGGGGCTCGGGTGAGTTCCGGAGGGTGGTTAACGGATCATTTTTGGCCTTGGTGAGATTGCTGATATCTGCTGCTGCATTTTTCTGATTTTCTCTTTCGCATTCGCGTTCGCGAAGAGTGTTTTCTGAGTGTGAGGTTTTGTTCTTCGCGTTCGCGAAGGGGAGGATGCGAACGCGATGGTATGGTCTGTGTGTGCATCGCGAACGCATGAGTGGTGTCGCATTCGCGAGATGGTGGTCGCGTTCGCAAAAATCTAAGCTGGAAAAAGCTTCGCGTTCGCGAAGCCTCGGTCGTGTTCGTGAAGGGTTATATTGTGGGCAGTCGAGTTATGCTTCGCGAACGCGAGGGACCTGTCGCGTTCGCGAAGAAGAGAGGTCTCAACAGAAAGTTTAAGTTCAGAAAATGGGACTTCGTCCCATTTTTCATTTTTAACGATTTAGAGCTCGGATTGAGGAAATATTTGGGAGAATTTCAGAGGAAAAAATGGGGTAAGTGTTCTTAACTCAATATTGGTTAAATTACCCGAATCCATGGTTGTTTTTTATCATTTAATTGGTGAATTAAGTTGGAAAAGTTTGAAAACCCTCTTGGATAAATTTGAGGGCCGAATTGTTATCGGAATTTAGTAATCTTGGTATGGTTAGACTCGTGGTGGAATGGGGGTTCATATTTTGTAACTTTTGTCGAGTTCCGAGACGTGGGTCCCACGGACGATTTTTGGAGCTAAATTTCGGAGTTTTATGGAAAATTAGTATTTTCTTATGGAATTAATTTCAATAAATTTTATTGACTGAAACGAATTATTTATGACTAGATTCGAGGCTTTCGGCGACCAATTCTCATGGCAAGGGCGTAGCGGAATAATGAATTACGCGGTTTGAGGTAAGTAACTGTTATAAATCTGGTCCTGAGGGTATGAAACCCCATATTTTGGTATCATATGATTATTTTGAAGGTGACACACATGCTAGGTGACGGGCGTGTGGGCATGCACCAAGGGGATTATGACTTGGTCCGTCCTAGAAAACTGTAAAGTTGAATAATTTATTGTTAGCTATATGCTCTCTATGTGTTGTGAAAATTTGACTGTAAGGCATGTTAGAAATCATGTTTAGGCTATATGTTGGTACTGCTGGGACCCACAGAGGTCGTGTACATGTTGAATTATCTGCTAAATTGTTGTTTGGTACTCAGTCACAGTTTACTTGTTTATTTTATCTCAGTCTCTATTGTTCATTATTGATGCATCATATCATTGTTGTTTGGGCTGATTTCATGATTATTGAGAGCCCGAGAGACTGGAGAGATTTATAACTGAGTGAGGCCGAGGGCCTGATTGTGAGATATTAATACTATGGCACGTGAGTTATCCGTGCATCACGTGAGTTGGCCTTGTAGATTATAGCGCTTGGGTTGTAGGAGCCCCTCTGGAGTCTGTACACACCCCTAGTGAGCGCGGGTACCCATTGAGTGTGAGTGTTGAGGGCTGAGAGCCGAGTGGTTGAGCTGTTGTGATGAGTTGAGTGATTGTTGCCTGAAAGGCTGTACTTGCTTTGCATTTGTTGTTGTACTTGGTTGCTATCTGTCATTGTTGTGAAATCTCTGAAAGATTTTATATCCAGATTACATGAAATTGAACTGTATAAAACTGATTTGACTTAAACTGCCGGATTTGAAAGCATGTCTATTCTTTGCTGGAATTACTAAAAGTGAACTATAACTGTGTAGCTCGTCATTATCTTCAGTTCCTTAGTTATTATTGTTACTTGATGAGTTGGTTGTACTCATACTACACCCTGCACTTCGTGTGCAGATCCAGATGTTTCCGGACTAGCGGTTGTTGATTCTTTCGCACATTTGATTTTTCGGAGATTCAGAGGTAGGTGTCATATTTCACAAACCTTGCCTCTCCTTCCCTATCTCCTTGTTTACTGTATTTGGTCTCAGAGTGTTATAGACCGTATTTTCCAGACTTGTATTCATATTAGATGCTCATGTACTCAGTGACACCGGGTTTTGGG
Organism: Nicotiana tabacum; assembly: GCF_000715075.1. NCBI lineage: Eukaryota > Viridiplantae > Streptophyta > Magnoliopsida > Solanales > Solanaceae > Nicotiana > Nicotiana tabacum. The sequence goes on along the minus strand of NC_134081.1, from coordinate 6,126,308 downwards.
AGTATTTATATTTGTACTTGTGAGATTTCTTCCGCTGAATTTAATCATTATGTTTTCAAATTTAAAAGATATGTGGTTTATTGATATTGTCGGCTTGCCTAGTATTGAGATAGGTGCCATCACGACGGGTTAGGTTTTGGGTCGTGACAATTTTTCAACTGAGCAATAGCGGCTTGCTGAGCCTGAAGCATCTCGAATATCACTTGGAGACTGACTCATTCGTCTCCTCTGACCTGTGTTCCTTGGCCACTAGATCGGCCTTCTCTGCGTACACTCCCATCGAGATCTGCACCTAGGTCCGCATTTAGAGCAACGTGCGAACTGACATCGATTGGGTTGGCAACCGGTACTTCCCCGAGATTAGCCTATGGCATCTCGACTCCTAGAGCGATCACATTTTCGTTTTCATCGTGGAATCTGAGGCCATTGTCACCGTGTGTGGATGCGTTTTGTGAGTTTGACATGTTTTAACCTGAAAGAAAAGACACTCAACAAGAACAAGCGTAAAATAGTGTGTTTTACCAGAATCAGTACTAAACAATCACTATTATCCTTAGCCCCACGGTGGGCGCCAAATTGTTTACCCTAAAATTCGAGTAACAATTAAACTTATTTAGTGATTTTAAGGATACGTGATTTAATCCAATACCAATTGATAAACAAAGAATTGAATAAATAATCTGAATAGTAAAATAAATCAAACCAGTATTCTAGCAATGCTTTCGACCTCGATTCGAGATGGTCTCGAGGTTGGGTAACAAGAACAGTAAAGAACAGAAAATAATGATGAACAATAATGGATAGTAAGATAAATAGAGAGCAGTGTTTGTATATATTCTTATCAGTCAAAATCTCCCTTAGAAATGAATGGGGTCCCTCTTTATATAGTAGAGGAATCCTAAATAAGGTACAATTCTAATAACGGAAACATATCCCATGATTGGTGTCAATAACCGCTTGATTCGATCTGTTCCAGAATTTCCGCCGAGATCTTCGGTCGGTTGCTAATATCTCGCCATTCCGTTATTATTCTCGGTCTCGATCTTCATCGAGCACTTCGATCTTCATGCTCCATACTCTGCCATTGAGCTCGAGCCTGGTCTATTACGAGCTTACTCTCGAGACAGCTCCTCGTGCCTATGAAATCGGACATGCCGATTTCGATCGTATACAATTAGTACAGGGGAAGAAAACTGAAGTAGGAAATTGTAAGCCAAAAAGAAAAATGGTTAGTACTTTTGAGGTTATGTACTATTATTAGAAAAAATATATTATTTTCTAGGTTTTCCCTTTATTAACGTCAGCATGAAAACTCAAAAAAAATATACGTTTCTTTTCTTTACTTTCTTTTTAAAAATAATTCATTATTTAAAGAGATAAACAGAAAAGAAAAAGGTTAGGGAATCAAACTCAAGTCAAGTGTGCTGGAAGTTTACAATTTTTAGATATAAAAAAAAGAAGAATTAACCCAAATAACCGCTCACGTAATCTCTTAAACTAAAAATGACCGATTGATGTATCATATATGTACAATTCATGTATAATCTATGTAGAGCTTTGTATAATCAATATATAATTTATGTATAGCGGCTAGAAAAGGTAAACAATGAATATGACCGACTATTTATGTAATAACCCTAAAAAAACCATTGCTTGATTTGTGCCTCTGTTTTGGATGACCCAAGCATGGAGGCCTCAGACCATACCAAATGGGCCAGGTACTGGATGTTTTGGGCCTCTTTCAATTGAATATCAATATTATTTGGGCTGTAGAAGAAAAGGTCAAGCCACACGATTTGGACTTCAAAGATACACATATATATATACACACAAATTAATGGGGGAAGTGCACAGTTTAGCCATTAATTAGAGATGTCTTTACTCTTTAACCACTGTTTAAAATATATTTACTCTTTAGCCAGTGCTTAATAAATTTTTATTTGCTCGGACAAAAATACCCCTGTGCTAGACATGGGTGCTGTGTAAATATTAAGGAGATGGTATCCTTAACTTCACGAATGTTGTGTAAATACTAAGGATAAAGTGTCATGTATTTGCATCTTCCGTTGTTAAATTTTAGGATATCATGTCCTTAACTTCATATGTGCAGTGTAAATGTTAAGGACATAATGTCCTTAACTTGTATTTGCACCTTTTGTTGTTAAACTTTAGGACCTCATGTCCTTAACTTCATATGTGCAGTGTAAATGTTGAGGACATTGTGTCCTTAACTTCATGTGTGCAGTGTAAATGTTAAGGATATAGTGTCTTTAACTTTATGAGTGTTGTGTAAATATTAAGGACATGGTTGTCCTTAACTTCATGAATGTTGTATAAATATTAAGGACAAAGTGTTTTGTATTTGCACCTTCCATTGTTAAACTCTAGGATATCATGTCGTTAACTTCATATGTGCAGTATAAATGTTAAGGACATGGCGTCCTTAACTTCATGTGTGCGGTGTAAATTTTAAGGATACCATATCCTTAATACTTACACATCGCTCATGAAGAAAGGGTAAAAATATCTTTTCGTATTAATTTTAATAAAGTAGTGATTATTTTTGCTCAGACTTAAAAATACTGGATAAAAACTAAATACCATGTTAAAAAGTGGCTATCTCAACGCCATTTCTACCAAATTAATGGGATTTTTGTACGTATAAGCGGCCAGATATTTTAGATAGTATACATAGATTATATATTAATTATACATAATTATATATATATTTTATAAATGAACTATAGTTGGCTATTTATACATATATGTTGGCTATTTTTAGTTTAAATGATTTGGTTGGCGGCTATTTAGATTAACTCAAATTTTTGCATAAATGAAAACTTATTAAATCAGAGTGAAAACTTATGATTCGACGTACAACTTTGATTGATGTACCATTTGATTTGCGTATCGTTATAGATCGTGCCCGAGTCATGGTAGCAACCTTAATGTTTCGTAGGGGCGAACCCACATTGGTTCAAGAGGAACCCGTTTCGTAAATATTTTTTACTATTTTTGTATAAAAATTATCTTTTGAAGAAAACAACTGGTACAAAATCAAAGCAGTTGGACCCACTTAACCAAAGTTGTGCCTTGTTCAGATAGTTTAAGCGAGGTCAATTTCTGCAAATGGTCGCGTGTTTGAACCTACTTCAGCATTATTTGGTTTTTTTTTTTTTTTTTTAATTTTTCAAAATGCCGGAGCTTATGTAGCCCTCCTCGTTATCAGCACTTCTTTTTACAATTTGTTTGGATGGTCGTTACATATTTTATTGTTACTTTAAATATCGTGTTTGTTTTTATTATTACTTAAATTTTAATGCATCGTATCGTTAAATTCGTTGTTACGTAACGACGAAATGTGTCACTTTATGTAACGACCTATTTGGTGTGGTTGCGTCATTATTTTGTCTTTTTCTCTCATCTCACCTTTCACTATTATTAAATAATTTTATTTTATCATTTACCCTACCTTTTATATAATAAATTTATCCCGTATCATAATTTTTCTTTATAATATTACAAATTTATTCTTTATATTGCTCGTGCATGATATCACGAAACAACGGCAAATGATACAATCTATCCAAATATTATATTCATCAAACGATATAGTACAATACAATAAAATACAATACGTTATATTATAAAACGATGTGTAACAACCATCCAAACAAGTTGTTAGGCTTCTTTTATTATTTATTTTAGTTTTGTTTCTTTCCATAGTTATGGAACTTTCTATATGAAATTATTAATTTAGCTTAGTTCTTTTTTAACAGCTAGTTCAAGTTAAATTAAAATTAATAAATAAATAGAGTTTAGTATTATAATATAGAATCAAATTTATATTTGTTACAGTAAAATTTGTAAATTATTTCTGAAGTTATAATAACTTATTAGATTGTAAAGGTGAATTATATATATATAGGAAAATTTTCTTTAAGATTTTGTTAGAATCAAAATAAAGAGCATTAGGTAAACCATATTTGTTTGTTAACTCAATAAATGTGAATTTTATATATATATATATATATATATATATATATATATATATATATATATATATAGGGAAATTTTCTTTAAGATTTTGTTAGAATCAAAATAAAGAGCATTAGGTAAACCATATTTGTTTGTTAACTCAATATCCTTTTTACTGTCGATTATTTTTAAGAACTTCCGTATATGTTTGAACCCACTTGTATAAAAGTTTGGGTCCGCCACTAACTATGTAATAACAACATACTCATAAATATTTATAGATACCATTTGGCTGAATTAAAAGATCGACTCTAGATAAACTACAAGCTTGGCTTCTTCATTTTAGTTTGTTGCTTTTTGTTATACCATTGGCATTGTACTTAGGAAAAAGGGTCAAATATACCCATCTATTTTGATATATTATTCATATTTATCCTCTATTATATTATTGGGTCAAATCTAGTCTCACCGTTAGCAAAGTTTTCAAATTTGTCCTCTAATCTAACGGAAGGCCCCCAAATCCCAAATTCCTTCTATTTACTATAATTTTTTCTCACAAATTACTTATCTCTGTGTGTGCTCTATCAAATAAGAAAATATCCTTGGCAAGTTGATTTCTTATTCCACTTGATTATTTAGAACAGGAAGACTTAACAAACTCGCCACCGTCAGGCATGATAACACTAGTAAATATTTCTTTGAAAGAATGTTATGAAGTTAGACATAGTTTAAAGAGATCATTTAATTTAAGATTTCTCAAACAATACTAAAGAATCATATGTCACAAATTTCATGCATAAGTGCTTGCGCAAGCAAAATTTGCATCAAATAACATGCTAAATCCAAATTCAAAAGGGAATGCATTTACATGGATACCTACAGCCTTGTTATGCCTGTAGTCCATAAAACATAGTAAATACTAGTAACAACTTCATAAACGAATGCATTTCGACCACCTGAAGAATCAAATAAATTTCTTTCAAATTATCTACGGTATTTCACTCATCCTCATTCCGTTGGAGACATACCCATAAACTGTGAATTTTGCATTTCATTTATGGTTTGAGCATAATCAAAGATAAGGGAAATAATTATGATGTAACTCCACACTCCCATTTCTATAATATGGACCTTTTTTCTTCTTTGGTGGATTACACTAAGGAGATGACTGATTTCAGAGAAGAATTGCAGTAAATAGAAGGAATTTGGGGCTTTTCGTTAGGTTAGAGGACAAATTTGAAAACTTTGCTAACGTTGAGGATAAATTTAATCCGATAGTATAACAGATGATAAATATGAACCATATATATATTTGGCCCTTTTCTCTAAAGTTTGGGACACATATACCCTACAAAATAAGAACTTTAATGTTTTCTTACTACTTCTGCCCCCTCTTACTTTTCTCGTTCTTATCGTCTTTTTACTTCAATTTATTTTTAATTACGATGACACTGTCCTTTTACATAATTGGTGGTTTTAACGTTTAAGCATCCACCATCACTTTAGAAAAAAGGCATACGCTCAAATATACCAATTTACTGTGAGAAAATATTTAAATATATTTTTTGCTATATTTTGGGTTCAAATATATTCCTGTCGTAATACTATTGATTTAAATATACCCTTCTTCTATTAAGTTTTTGGAAGGAGGGAGCCGAGAGCCGATCGGAAACAGTCTCTCTACTCTAGGGTAGAGGTAAGGTCTGCGTACACACTACCCTCCCCAAACCCCACTAGTAAAATTATATTGGGTTGTTGTTGTTCTTCTATTAAGTTTATCCAAAGTAGACATTCAATCTTACGTGAGACTGATATTTGATGAGGTGGATGCCACATGGCATGCCACCTCAGCTCCCTTAATCCATATATAAAAGAATAAAATTTGAAATACAATATTTTTTATGGTAGTGGTAATGGTAGTAATAGTGGTGGAGAGGAATGAAATTTTAGTGATTGAAAAAATAAAAGAGATGGGTAAAATGGGTTAGAGGTGCAGAGGTGGCAAGGCATGTGACATCCACCTCATAAATGTCAGTGTCACATATGATTGAATGTCCACTTTGGACAAACTTAACGAAAAAGAGATATATATGCTCATGTAGCGATGTCGGTTGTTAGCTGAATATCTCTTTTTCGGGCAGTTTTATTTTCTATTGGTAATCCTTCTTTTCACTTCTTTACTTAACTGCCTGATTGACTAATTGATTGATATTTTGTGTTTTGATTAATTGTATTACATGTTATAGATTAGTCTTAGTTCAATTAACAACATGTTTAGTTTAGTTTCAATTATACCTAGTCGACTTTGCTAAATTATCAATTGATAGCTGTTTAAGGTTGCATCAATAGTTGATTATTAGTGTGTTTTTCCCATATGTTTAGCATGTTCTAGATTAGTTAGGATTTAAAATTTATTAATTCTGTGTTAGGTCAATATTTTAGATGCATAACAGTCAGTTTAAATAGGCTAAAGCGAACTTGATTAGTTAATTACATGTTTAAATTAAGTTAATAATCTAATCGAACCCGTAACTTTATCTCTGGCTCCGACCCGTGGCTTCAGGTGCTATTCTCTTGACTCCTGTTATCTTCGAAGATTAATTATTCTTAATATTATTAATTTTAATAAGTTGGAAAAAGTAACAAACTCATAGTGGATGAACTAATCTTTATAATTAACTTAAAGCCGCCCTATAAAAGAAAATAAAGAAGTAAATTAACCGAATATATTCTTAATTATTATTCTAACTGTAACCGTCTAATCAAATAGATATTTAAATGTAAATGATTAAGTCTAACACTTGCTTTGATCTAAACTAAAGTTTGTTTGCCAGTTGCCATGCAATAAGGTGGTTTGACGTCGATGGATGTTTTTATGATGACGTTTAATAAAATAGAATTAAAATTAAATTAAATTAAATTGCAGCGAGATCCTCCTTTTTGACATTTTATGAGAACGAATCGAATGTGCAATTTCTAAAATTTCCCTAATAAAATTGTCCATAACAAAGCAACAATCACTCTCAACATTTAGCAATGATAAAGAAAAAAAGAAAAAAATTGTAGGGTCCATATTTTTCTTTACCAAAAGGAATTCCTGAATATTTGTTTAGTTTTATCTTATGATCTCTGCTCTTTTATTATCATCTTATCTTTTTTTTTTAAAAAGAAAAGAAACATTGAAACCTTATAAAACATCATCTCAAGTGAATTACAAATTTAACGAATTATTAAATTAGTTAAGAAAAAATGATGTGGTACAAATCCACTGCCCCGTGTACTGTGCGTTCTATGTGTATCCCTTCCAGGTCGGCTACACTCTTCCCCTTCTCTCATTGGCGGAGGAATTCTGTCGCTACTATGGCGTGTGCCCAACTCAACTCGCCCCATATATCTACAAGCTCATCAGGATGCTTACTAAATTTACTGAGTTGGCCGGGGTTGAGATCACACTCCGGCATTTAATGCATCTCTCTGCCCCTAGTTTCTATAGGGGGACAATGTTGAACCTTCGCCACCGAGGAGGCAAATGCCTGATGGTGAAGATGGTACTTACTCTATTAATCAATGTTACTAATCAATCTCTATTAAACAGAGTTGTGAAATCTCAAAATGCTTCTTCAAAGGAAGAATCATTAGTTGGCAAACTTGCCTTGCTATAAAGTGAATAGGAAATATTCGAAATGGTAAATGCATCTCTTGATATGAATCAACAAATTGGTATAAAAAGTACAATAGTTAGTACTGAGCCTCTGCAAGTTTTAAAAATGACAATAATTTCAGAAATATTGATCTCTTCTTTAACTACAATTTCTTCCTCAAGTATTCATAAATAAAAAAGTGTTTTAATTTGTACCATCTTAAAAATAAAAGTGATGTTTTATACGTCAATACCACACAAGAGGGGGTGATTTGTGTGGTATCCAATTTTTCGCGTGCACAAATTATAGAAGGACCTAGTTCTTCTATGTATTCTAACTACTACTGTTGCGGAATATTAAGTACAGAAAATAAAGAACACAGTGATTTTTACGTGAAAAATACCTGGCTCAAAAGGTGAAAAAATCACGACCTACTTCCTAGTAGGACTTTCCCGAAACTCTTTACTAAATCAATGAGCCAAAATAGCATTTACAAAAACTCTTTTGTAAACCTAGGATTACCTCTAACCCTTTGTAGCAAACTAGCCTCTAGCTATTTGCGACAAATTTCAAGTTAATTCTAACTTGAAACACAACTTACCTATTACAGACGCTTCTAGATAAAGCTAAAAAGGTACAAGTTAAAATCACCTACTATAAATAACTAGACTAAAAGACAACAGTTGGAACTGGTTCTTCTAGCTGGTTCAAGTAGCGTCAGATTCGCACACTCAAATATCACTCGAACTGCTTGCAAAATTGACTCGCTATTTTGCTCTCAACTCTTGCTTAACTTCTGCTTTTGTGCGTCACTGTACAATAAGAACATTCTGCAATATATAAGAGTTAACATATAAAGAATTAACTAGAATCCTAATGCTACTCTTCCTTGGTGGAAGAGTTCTAGTTAAACTCAACTCCTAAATCCTTCCTTATCTTAGATACTGTTCTTACTGAATAAAGAGTCCTTCTCCTTATCGTTTTTGCAATTTTTTCGATCAGGAGATATCTCATTCTACCAGAATACGGTTATCTCCTGCATGTGCACCTCACGTTCCTTGACTCTGCCGGTGTCTATATCTGCCAGTGATGGACCTGGTTCATATCTAAGTTCCTTTGTTAATCTTCAAAACTATTCTCTTTCTTGGGCCGACAAATTTCTCCTTTTTGATGATGACAAACTGTGTGCGTCCATAAGCTTAGGCTTGTTTCAACTTAATCCAACATTGAAACATATTAGAGTATTAATCACTTATCATAAAGAACCAGGGTCATTTAGGTTATAAATATCACTTGTTCAGAGCACATCTTCCCCCTGTTGGTATCATCAAAAAGTTGCAAAAAGATGTGCGAGTCCCAAATTTTATAAAAATTACTCATGGCAACTGGGGCAACTGCAAATGCATTCATGGATCAATCATCAGTAATCAACTAAGAATTCAAACTATCAAAGAAATTGAGACAGTGCATAAGAACAAGAGCAGGAAATTTCATTGATAGAAAGTACGGTTCTTCCACAATCCACAAAATGAAACAAAAACATTTAAAGCATGAGCAATAAAAAAAGTTCTGAATCTGGGTCACTGAATTTCTAGGCAGGCTAGGCAACTAAGGCTTGGAAGCACTAGGGGCTTGGGTTTTGGCTTGGAGAAGATTCAACATATCAAGAAGAATTCCCTCATTCTTCTCTCTTTTCTTTGTAAGCTCAACTCTGAGAACATCCCTCTCAGATTCAACCTCAGCCAAACGAGTCTTCAGCCTTGCTATCTCAACATCCTTTGCCCCACTCTCCTGTACTAGGGCTCTGACCTTGTTGTTTACATGTGTCCTTTTCGATGAACCAAGTTCATTGGGGACAATATGGATCTCATAATCACAAGCAAGAAGAGTATTTATCCCAAAATGGTCTTTGCTTGTGGCCATCTCCGCCTTCTTCAATGGCACCTTATAATGAGCAAGAACATAAGTGAGGATGAAACCATAAGGAATGGCATGGGCTTTGTAGCCATTGACAACTCTGTCCAAAAGTTGAATGATGAACCCATGCCAGTTTATCTGCCTCCCACTGTGCATATACTCCATCAAGACCAAGTCCATGTAATTAGCAATATGCCTTCTTTTCTGCCTTGGCAACACACACTTGTTGATGAATTCAAAGATCACCTTGTGGGGTGGCTTCATTTCACTCTTATATACTTCCTTGGGCTCACTCTCTTCTTCATTATCACAAAATTTCCTTGTGATAGCCAGGGCAGTTGGAAGAGAATCCAGGCTGGGCCATTTCTGCCTAGTATAGTCATCATAGCCTTCAGAGGGTATGCCAAGGATTTCACCCAGCTCTTTAGCATCAAAATAGATTTGGACCCCTTTCAGTAGGCTGATGACTCTGCCTTCCCTAACCTCAGCATTGGCCATGAATTTTACAATCTCATTCCTAGACAGTCTCCTATCCAACTGAAGGACCATGTCCTTCCACCCCTGTATCTCAAGCTTTTCCAGCAGCAAAATCATTCCTTCTTCTTCCAAGTCCTTCAACAATCTCCCCTTCAGAATTGTTCTTTTACCAAACTTTGTCAGCTTGTCCTTCTCACCATCAGACACATCTTCCTCTTCACCACTCCAATCATCTTCTTCAGTAATTTTTACTTGCTTGGCTTTCACAACAGACCCGGTTCGCTTAGCCAAGATAGAGGGTTCAACAGACTTAGAAACAGATGAAGACTTCTTTGAGGAAGTCTTGGCTTTCTTTGACTTAGGGGGCTGAACCTCTACCTCTGCCACTTTTTCACTTTGATGGACCAGGTCCATCTCATCCAACTCAACAGCCTCAATAGGCTCAACCACTTTTTCTTTCCCTTTATCTACTTTTTTCTTTTTACTCTCCTCTAAAGCTCTCTGCAACTCCTCATCACTCTGCTTTAGCTTGCTCCTTGTAGTTCTTCCTCTTGGAATAGGAATATCATAGGTCTCAGAAGGAACAACTTTCCATTTCTTGTTGGCTCTTGCTCTCCCAGAGGTTGTAGCTTTAGGAGTTCTTTTCTTCTTGGGTTGGTAACTGTCACTTAACTTTTTCAAGAGATCAGCCAGTGTTTCCTCAGCAGGTGAACCAGGTCCGTCTGCTAGCATTCCAAGATTTACTAGCCCTTTAGCGACTTCTCTTGATCCACTTCCCCCATGTGTGCCTGCCACCTTCTTCCTCCTTCTCTGGCTCAACTCCACAGATAGCCATTCTAATAGATTTAGAAGTGGGTGAAGAGTCAACCACTTCTTTCCCTTTTTCCCTCTCTTCACTCTGTACTCACTCTCTCTTTTTATTTTTCAATTTTGTTTTTACCACCTCTCCTTCTTGTCTCAGGCATTTCCATATATATCACAGACCCAACCAGGATGAACCTAGTTTCTAAATTTTTAACGATCTCAGAAATAACCTCAGATAAAGGTTTTGGGACAGAAGTTACCTGTTCAGAATCGGAAGACCCAGTTTCTTCCCCCTCAATCGCTGATTTAAAGGAATCACTCAAATTTTGGGAGTTTTGGGTTTGGCTTGCTTGAAGCTGGGTATTTAATTTTCGAGATAAAGCATCGCTGGCCACTGTTTTTCTAGCAAGCATTTTGACTCTCCTTTTTCTAGGTTGGGGGGTAGAACTAGGTTGAGGGTTTGTAGAGGAAGAGGAAGGAGTAGGGGGTGGAGGAGTACCGGGGTTATTCCAGGGGTTAGACATTTTGGTTATGATTTTGTGATGAAGGAAAAATCTTGGATTGAATTCGAAGGCAAGGAGAGAAGAAAGGGTTTCGACGGTTTTTCAAAAATAATGAAGAATTTGCAGAGTTGATGATGAGGGATTTAAATGGAGAAGTGTAATTAATACACAACGACAGCTTTTTGTGGTCAATTAGAAGTCTAATCACTCTGCAATTTTCTGTTTGGAATGACGGTTACAGCTCCCCTAGAATCTAGGTGTTTTAATTTGGTGAGGATTCTTTAGTTGAAATGAACTGGTTCAAATCTTTATTGGATAGGCTTTGGAAGATTTTGGACTTGGGTAGAGTTCTGCTCATGATTTAAATATTAGTATTTCAAAATGTGCAAAGTGTAGAACACATACCTCATTTTTCAGATAAACCAGGTTCTTCATGAAGAATCCTCCCATCCATGTCTCAATTTGCAAAAATAGAGAAAATTTCATTAGAGACCAGTGATTCATATTAAAACATGGCATAGGAGTATATATTTACAGTATGAGACCGAGCAACAATTAATCTGATTATTTACACAAATTCCAGATTTTTCTAACCAATTTTTTTTTCATTTTTTTTCATGTACAATCTGAACTGGTTCACTTAGGTGATCTTAATCATCCCTAATTCTAACATATTCCTTTCAAAGTGCTCCTATACTTAGTGCTTTTGTAAAGATATTAGCAATCTGTTTATCAGTAGCACAAAACTCTACAGTGATCAATCCCTTCTAATAATTGTCCCTTAAAAAATGATGTCTAACATCTATGTGCTTTATTCTTTTATGATGAATGGGGTTCTTTGTCATACTAATAGCACTAGTGTTATCACAAAAGATAGGGATACATCTAACATCGATTTAAAAATCTCTCAATTATTGTTTAATCCACAATAGTTGAGCACAACATGAGGTTGCATCCACATACTCAGCCTCAACAGTAGATAAGGCCACAAAATTCTGCTTTTTAGTGGCCCAAGATACAAGGCATGAGCCAAGAAAATATGCCATACCCGAGGTGCTCTTTTTATCCACAATAAAACCTGCATAATCAGCATCAGCATATCCCACAAGATTGAAATTACTACCTTTTGGATACAAAAGACAAAGATCAGTGGTGACTTTTAGATATCTCAAAATTCTTTTGACAACAGTCAAGTGAGACTCCTTCGGATTTGGCTGAAATCTTGCACAAAGGCCTACACTGAAAAGAATGTCAGGTCTACTAGTAGTGAGATACAACAATGAGCCAATCATTCCCCTATACAACTTCTTATCAACAGATGAACCAAGTTCATCCATATCCAACTTTGTAGCTGTTGCAATAAGAGTGTCAATTTATTTGGAATCTTCCATTTTAAACCTTTTAAGCAACTCTTTTACATACTTCTGCTGATGGATCATAGTTCCATTTGAATTTTGTTTAATTTGTAAGCCTAAAAAGAAATTAAGCTCATCCATCATGTTCATTTCAAATTCACTCCCCATTAGAGTAGCAAAATCTTTACTTAACTTATCAGTAGTTGCTCCAAAGATTGTATCATCAACATATATCTGAACTACCAAGAGATCTTTACCTTTTTCTTTCAAGAACAAAGTATTGTCAATTTTACCTCTCTTGTGGTCATGCTCAAGTAAAAACTTTGATAATCTTTCATATCATGCTCTTGGCACCTGCTTGAGCCCATAAATTGCTTTATCAAGTTTGTACACATGATCAAGACTCTCCTTGCTTTCAAACCCCGTAGGTTGCTTGAAAAACACTTCTTCATTTAGATAGCTATTGAGGAAGGCACTCTTGACATCCATCCGGTGAAGGGTGAATTCCATATAAGCAGCAAAGGCTATAAGGAGGCTTATTGCTTCCAACCTTGCAACTGGAACAAAGGTTTCATCAGAGTCTATGTCCTCCCCCTCTCCATTTCCTTGAACCACCAATCTTGCCTTGTTCCTTGTAACAGTTCTATCTTCATCAAGTTTGTTTCTGAAGACCCATTTTGTGCCAATTACTGATCTTTCCAGGGGTCTTGGTACCAGATACTAAACTTGACTCCTTTCAAATTGGTTGAGTTCATCTTGCATTGCATTTACCCAGTATGTATCCTGCAAAGCCTCAGCAACATTTTTAGGTTCAATAAGAGATAAGAAAGCATCAAAAGCACAAAGAATCTTTAATGAAGATCTGGTGTTGATTCCAGAGGTTGGATCAGTAATTATGTTCGCAATGGGATGAGAACTTTGATACTTGTAAGGTTTCACAACCAACTAGTTTCCCCTTGATGTTCCTTCAATGTTTTGTTGCTGTGGAATAGGTTCAGGTACAGGTTCCACTAAAGTTTGAGAATTATTTTGTTCTATTCCCCTTGTCATGTTGCCGGGGATAGATGAACCTATTCCATCACTTGTTCCTTCCTTCAGAGATGCTTCAGTTTGGGCTGTGGTTTTATTTAAGTGTTTATCCAGCCCAATTGCTTCATCATCCTGTTCCTGTCTCTTAGAAAGAATGTTAGTTTCATCAAAAACCATATGTACACTTTCTTCAACACACATAGTTCTTTTGTTATAAACTTTATAAGCTTTACTATGTGAAGAATATCCCAAGAATACTCCCTCATCACTTATGGGATCAAACTTAACTAGGGAGTCCTTACCATTGTTGTGCACAAAGTACTTGCATCCAAATGCCCTAAGATGGGATATGTTTGATTTTATCCCTTTAAGTAACTCATAGGGAGTCTTCTCTACAAGAGGTCTAGTCATGCATCTATTTATGATGTAGCATGCAGTATTTACAGCTTTTGCCCAGAAGCTATGGGGCAGCTTACTAGAAAGAAGCATGGTCCTAGCCATATCTTCAAGAGTCCTATTCTTTCTTTCAACTACTCCATTTAGTTGTGGAGTTCTAGGGGCAGAAAAAATATGATCTATGCCATGCACATCACAAAATTCAGCAAATTTAGCATTTTTAAATTCAGTACCATGACCAGACCTAATTGATGCAAGTTGATTTCCTAATTATTTTATGAGTTTTTCTAACAAAGGAAGTGAACATGTCAAATGCTTCATCTTTAGATGTTAAAAACAGTGTCCAGGTAAACCTAGAATAATCATCAACAAGCACCATTACATATCTCTTACCACATCTACTTAATGTTCTCATTGGGCCACAGAGATCTATATGAACCAGTTCCATCGTTCTGGTAGTACTTACCAGTTTCTTGCATTTAAAAGAGGATCTTACCTGCTTCCCCCTTGCACAAGACTCACAAACTTTGTCTTCCTTGAAATTAATGTTAGGCAGCCCTATCACCAAGTTCTTGGAGACTAATTTATTGAGTTGACTTAGACTTGCATGTCCAAGCCTCTTGTGCCAAAGGAGGGGATCATTGTCCAGCACACTTAAGCAAGTTAGTTCATTCTCTGAGAGTGTGGACAAATCTATAATATATATATATATATATATATATATATATATATATATATATATATATATATATATATATATATATATTATTTTACTCTTTTACCCTGCAAAACAATCTTGTTAGTGATAAGATTTATCACAAAATATTTAGTAGAGGTGAATGCTACCAAGTTACCTCTATCACACAATTATGACACACTGATTAGGCTAAACTTCAAGCCGTCTATCAAGAAGAAATTCTCAATGGAATGAGAGTCATCCTTACCTACCTTACTAACCCCAATGATTTCACCTTTCTTTCCATTTTCAAAGGAGACATTTCCTCCTTTGGGGTCCTCAAGTGAAAGGAACTGGTCCTTGCATCCTGTCATATGCTTTGAGCAGCCACTGTCCATGTACCATATTTGGCTGCTCCCCTTCACTTGAACCTATAAAAGGAAATTAGGGGTTAGTCTTAGGAACCCAAACTAGTTTGGGTCCCTTTCTATAAGCAAAAGAATGAATTAAATTCTTTTTAGCCCAACTTGGTAACCAATTCTTCCCTTGAACAAAAATTTTGTTCTTTTGATTGGCCCTTTCTTTTGTGTTACATTCACTTTTATAGTGACTAGTCTTACCACAATGAGTACAACTATTGTTCTCAGGAAGAGTGAGGTACTTGCTTTTAGGATCCCACTTAGGTAGTTGATTCCCAAAGCCAAGTCCTCTTCTATTGCTACTGTGATGTTCCTGTAGCCATGACAAAGCATCGGAGGACCTGTTTCATTTACTAGTTTTGTCTAGTTCATGCTTGACCTTGCCTAGATCCTCCTTTAACACTCTTAACTGCACATCTTTCCTATACAACTCATCTTTCAGTTTGCCTACATTTTCTTCTAAAGTGAGTTGTGTGCGATTAGCTGTCTTTTTATTGGTTCCTAGTTTCAGTTTTAGATTTTTAGATTTTAACTCAAGAACATTTGCTTCAAATGTATGAACCTGATTTTTCAGAGCAGTATTTTCACTCACAATCTCACTAACTCTGAGTTTCAGGTTCTTACACTTTGCTTTTAAAATCACACAATCCTTAGACAGATGTTCTTTTTCTTTATTTATTACCTCAGATTCATCAATGAAATCTAGCAATAATTCAGAGAGTTTTTCTTTAGACAAAAACTTAATCTTGTCTTTGAGATGAATTATACTTACCTCAGATTCCTCATGAGATTCCCCATTTGATTCTCCAATTGCCATAAGTGCTTGTTCATCTCCATCTTCATCATCTGATTCCTCATCTGAACTTTCTCCCCAAGCAGCAACCATAGCCTTTGTTGATCCTTTGTTCTTCTAGGGATAAACATGTTCCTTCTTTCTGTTCCTTCGTTCAGATCTTTACTTCTTCCATTCAATTTCCCATTGAGGGCAGTTCTTGATGTGATGATCTGTCTTCCCACACTTGTAGTAGCCCTCATTGGTAGTTTTTTCAGGAACCCTTGCTTTGTTGTAATTTCCACCTCTTGAAGAAGGTATTTCTTGAAGTAGATAATAGCCATTTCATCTTCCTCCAGATCAGCATCTTCAGTGATTCTGAGTGTCATGCTCCTTTTCTTCTTGGGCACATCCATCTTCATGGTTTGCCTTCTAAGTTCATAAGCAGTGAGATTTTCAATTAGCTCATCCAACCTAAGAGTGGCAATATTTTTTGATTCCTAAATTGTAGTGATTTTGCTTTTTCAAGAAACTGGTAGAACCCTAGTCAGAATCTTCTCAACTTTGTCTTCTTCAAGAAGAGTCCTTCCAAGAGACTTCAGTTCATTAGTCAGTGTGGTGAACCTTGTATACATCTCTTGGATAGTCTCTCCTTCCTTCATAGAGAAATTATCATATTGAGAATATAGTAAAGTACCTCTGGACCTCTTCACCTGAGCAGTTCCTTCATGAGCCACTTGCAAGGTGTCCCAAATTTTCTTAGCAGTAGTACATCTTTGAATTCTATTGTACTCGTCTGGACCAAGTCCACACACAAGCCATTTCTTGGCCTTAGCATTCTTCTCCCATTTTCTCAAGTCGTCAGCAGTGCAATCAGCTCTTGTTTTTGGCACCTCTTCTTCTTCGGCATTTATCTTCATGATAGCCAAATGACCATCTGTGACAATATCCCATGGCTCATAGTTTTCTCCTATGATGTGGTCTCTCATTCTGTTTTTCCACCAGGAGTAGTACTGGCCGTTGAAGAGTGGTGGCCTAGCAGTGGATTGCCCTTCCCAGTTTCCAGGTGGTGCACTCATCTTGATCTTCTCCTAAGGTGTTAGCCTCTTCAAGGATAACCTGCTCTGATACCAATTGATGTTTTATATGTCAATACTACACAAGAGGGGGGGTTGATTTGTGTGGTGTCCAATTTTTCGCGTGCACAGATTATAGAAGGATTTGATTCTTCTATGTGTTCCAACTACTACTGTTGCGGAATAATAAGTACAGAAAATAAAGAACACAAAGATTTTTACGTGGAAAACACCTGGCTCAAAAGGTGAAAAAATCACGACTTACTTACCAGTAGGATTTTTTCAAAACTCTTTACTAAACCGGTGAGCCAAAATAACATTTACAAAAACTCTTTTGTAAACCTAGGATTACCTCTAACCCTTTGTAGCAAACTAGCCTCTAGCTATTTGCGACAAATTTCAAGTTAACTCTAACTTGAAACACAACTTACCTATTATAGACGCTTCTAAATAAAGCTAAAAAGGTACAAGTTAAAACCACCTACTATAAATAACTAGACTAAAAGACAACAGTTGGAACTGGTTCTTCTAGCTGGTTCAAGTAGCGTCACATTCACATACTCAAATATCACTCGAACTGCTTGCAAAATTGCCTCGCTATTTTGCTTTCAACTCTTGCTTAACTTCTGCTTTTGTGCGTCACTGTACAATAAGAACATTCTGCAATATATAGGAGTTAGCAGATAAAGAATTAACTAGAATCCTAATGCTACTCTTCCTTGGTGGAAGAGTTCTAGTTAAACTCAACTCCTAAATCCGTCCTTATCTTAGATACTGTTCTTACTGAATAAGGAGTCCTTCTCCTTATCGTTTTTGTAATCTTTTCGATCAGGAGATATCTCATTCTACCAGAATACGCTTATCTCCTGCATGTGCACCTCACGTGCCTTGACTCTGCCGGTGTCTGTGTCTGCCAGTGATAAACCTGGTTCATATCCGAGTTCCTTTGTCAATCTTCAAAACTATTCTCTTTCTTGGGCCAACAAGAAGCGACCGTTCTTTTAGGAGATGCGGTGGGATTGACGAAATTCCTCTGCTCTTAATCATAAGTTTGGTTCAAGCTTTGAAAAATAAAAAAATTCTAATAAAGAGCGTTTTTCCATCCTTAAATAGATCCTACATAGCGTAAATCTAAATTAATCATACCACTGGATTTCGAACCACAAACGATTAAAACAATAAACATATTCGAACAGACGTGATATTACATATACACAAGAAGTCCACCGGGGGGGGGGGGGTAAGGCAATCAAAATGTCCTTACTGCAAGAAATAAAACAAATTAAGCTACAAAAACTAGCCTTTGACATTTTCATTTTCATCTGTTTCTATATTCGCTTTGTATTTGGGGTCCCCTTTTAAACTTAGAAAAAACACAGATGCCAATTGAGAAAAGACATAAAGTATTATGTATGCAACTCACATAGAAATATAAACTAAGGCATAAGGTGACGTGATCCAAAATCATGCAATGAATCAAGAACAAAGGACAAGACAAACATGACATTGGAGCAACGTCTTAGTGTAAGGATTGTTCTTCACCAGCTTGGCACAACCCTAACCACACATGCATCATCACTTTTTATTAATTTGAAAAGATGGTTGGATTGACTTTTTCTTTTTAGGGTTCTTTTAAAATATTAATTCGTAGGTCACTCGTGCCTTGTAAAATTATATAAGTTAGCTCCAACTGACCTAAGGCACAAGGCAATAAAAATAATGAAAGAAAAAATTATGTCAACGCACCATTATTAAGATCTTCAAGAACTATAAACCACTTATAGTATTATATATGTGAGTTTTGATTTTGTATATTTAAAGATATTTACACATCACTTATAAAGTAATAAAAAAAATAAGTAAATTTTTATGATAATTTGACAAATAATAACTCTTGTTATCACATATTAAACTGCATTAATATTGTAAAGAATTTTCATACTACAGTGTATATAATTTTACTAATTTATATGTTAGTGTACGTGATTATATATAGTAAGAAGATGAGTTAGTACGAGATTTTATTTCGTTTCTTTTACTTATTTTAAGAAAGTCAGCATGAGGTTTCTAAAAATGGTGAGTCAAACATGGATTGAGTTATATATTGAATTTTTAAAAAAGTCGATCCTATTTGAAAGGAAGAAGTCAATCTTATTAAGGTCATGTGATCGATGATTGTGAGCACCTGTTGAGAGAAGTGAAATATTAACATTAGAAAACGATTATATTTGAGGACTAATTCTAAATCTCAAACAGTTGTTACTTGGAATTGACGATACTTGAGGAGTAACATTTCTCGCGTGCCAATTCAAATCATATGAACTCAATTTACCGAATTCAAGCGGGTCCGAGTAAGGGTTGCACCTTAATAGGTGTAATGTAGACAACCTACTATAATGCAAGCATTAGTAGCTGTTTCCACGACTCGAACATATAACTTATAGGTCACACGAATACAACTTTACCGTTCCTCCAAAGCTACTTTCTTCTCGTGTCACAAGCAAATGAAATAAATAAGTTTGTATAGTACAGTCAGGCCTCTTTATATAACAACATCCTCATATATAAGAGTCATTCACTATAAAAACCATATTTTTCTTCGAACCAATTTTTATATTATGTTATAATATATGTTTTCTATAACAATATTTTACTATAACAGCAAAAACAAATTAAAATAAATAAGACTATTATAGAGAAGTTTGACTTTACTGTCCGAGGCGAAGTTGAGTCGTTAAATTTTTGGAACCGCAGGAGAAATAAATTAAATAGTGGTTATAAGGTAGGAGGGCTCAAAGTCAGACCCTAATTAATTGAGGCAAAAGGTCTAAACCACGAATAGGGCTTCGATAGCTAACTAATTAATTTGAGAAGTTTTGTGAATATAATATATAGTGGGGACTTCATATACTAGACTTATTAGATGCTATTATTTTTGCAGGACATGCGTGAAAGAAGTTAATAATTAAAATATCAAGTAAATAGCTGTACTGCATTGTGATTTTTATGGTTAAATTAATTGGTTTGACTATATAAATATCAGGTGTAAGTATTTTTTATTACCGAACTGTACAAAAATAGTCGTAGGTTGTAAAAGATAGGGGTGCACAAAGGCTAAGATTATGGGGTATTAGTTCAATGTGGATGAGAAACTAGCGGATAGGAATTATAAGAATGATGTTCTGTACAATTTCAAAGGTTAATTTAACTGATGAAATTTGACATTGTTAGAAAAAGATGAACCCTGAAATTACAAGAGACATGTGATACATCTTCTTTATTTTTTTTTGGTTTTCCACCCAATATTCGATACCCGCATTAGAGCATATTATATCCGGATTCGCACTACGTAGGGCTCTAATCGGAGGGAAGCGTGAGCTGCCCACCAAGAATTTTTCTATACCCAAGATTCGAACCTGAAACCTCTAGTTAAGAAAAGATCAGTCACATCCGCTTCACCACATCCTTTAGCGGTGACATGTGATTAGTTTACATGAAAAATGTTAACTATTACATATTTCGAATGAAGCGAGATAAAAATCATATGAGATTATAATTCAAAAAAATATTAGGTAATTTTTTCTTATCTATCTAAATTATAGTGATAATAATTACCCGATATTTATGCTGAAAATAGGTAGCAATTGTATCTGACGACACAACCGAGGTAAGCATAAATTGACCCAAAATAAAAAATGAATACAACAACAATATACTCGGTGTGATTTCACAAATAGGGTCTGAGGGAGGAGGGGGGAGGAAGGAGGTGAGGTGTAGCTTATGAATGTAGAGAAATTATTTCTGATAGACCATCTACTAAAAAATGAACGTTCATGTCAATTATATAGTTTATGCTCTTCTAAATTTTCTGTTTTCTTTTTCTTTTTGGGGGTTAAAACAATAGACGTATCTTTTTCTTTTATTCTAAATTTGCTGTTGTCATATCTTTTATTTGGACATTGCTAGAAAATTGTAAAACAACCATTTGCATTTTATTTACTTTGTATGTCCATATTTACAAAAAAAATAAGGCACAAAAGATCTTATAGAACTTCCAAATATTTTCCTTCTCTAAAATAAATAAAACAAGGAAATACGTGTAAAAGATTGAAAAGAGAAAAGAAAATACGTGTAAAAGATTTAAAAAGAAAAAGAAAATACGTGTTAAAGAGAGAGGCTTTCTTTTGATTGGTTGGTCGGTTTGTTTGACGTAGTCATAGACCTGTTCTTATTCGTCCAAAAATGCACGAGACCAACACACGCTTATAGCCAATAGCATTACTTATATTGTCTTCATTTGTCCTTTTGTTTTTTTATTTTTTTTGAGCCGAGAGTCTTTCAAAAATAGTTTCTCTATTCCTTTGGGTAGGGGTAAGGTCTGCGTATATACTACCCTCCCCAGATCTCATTAGTGAGATTTTACTGGGTTGTTGTTGTTGTATATTCATTCCATGTTTTATTTTTTTCCTGTTCATTTCTTTCGTCCCTATAAACAATGCTCTTTTCATTTTTCACGATTTTTTAATATAAATTTATGAGCAATGTGAAATTGTTTTAACTCATGTAATTTGGTCACTATCCTTTCCATACCTTACTTGTGAGAATACACCAGATTTTTTGTTGTTGTTTGTATAGGGTAAAATATAATATGATACACGACTGACTAACAGGAGGGCATGTAAAATCCAAGATAGAATGGTTGAGGACCGAACGCAGCCACAGTGCTTGTCACCGGAATGGATAACGTTCATAAAAGTGTACTAAATGTTCTGCGCCCGATAGCATTTACTAAAGAATATTCTACAGCATTAAAAGCGACGGCCCATTACAAAGAATTTGGCATTTACACTCAATGTTACATCTTCAGCAATGATCCTCATAATTGGCATTAAAGGAGGGCATGCTCCTAGGACCTTTTTCCCCAAGCATAGTTATAAATAGTGAGCTCAATTACCATTGTAAATGACACGAATTTTATGGCTAACTTACACTACATTCTATTCAACATTTTAATACAATTTTATTTTCTCACTTTTGATCTCATCATTGTTGCGCCTGAAAACTCTGTTCCCGGACTCATTAGCTCTGTCGTTCCATCTACATTCTAAGGCTAAGTATTTTATATTTCATAAGTTATTTTATTATCTTTTGGATCAAATTAATTCACTTATTTAGAAACTACAAACAAATTCAATTGTACCGTTTTACGGGTAAATAGTTTGGCGCCCACTGTGGGACCTAGACAGTCGTGCGATTAAATTGATCCTTGTCTTTTTTTTACTAACATGTTTGATTATTTTGTCTTAGCAAAAATCACAAAAAATGGCAGATAATATTGTTAACGACACACGCAACCCTGAAATTCAAGGGAAGCAGCCTCACATCGAGGATTCAATCAGTGACACTCGCAATGAGGGGAATGACGCCACACCAGTGCATGACGGGCGGTACCCTCGAATGGTTCGGGAGACGACTCTCGATGATGCTGATGAAGAGCATGTGGCGGATGCAATGGGGTTCCTGCAAGAGCAACATGCAATCGTTCTAGGCCATCTCACACGGCAGGATCAGGTTATGACGGAACTAAAGCAGGCTCTATCAGGTGCTTCAAATAATGCGAACAGGTGAGATTCAATTCTTCCCGATTTTCCCGCAAACTAAACGACGCAGAGAGTCGACAACAACACTCCTAGGGATGAAGTTGGCTCCGACGGGGCCGAGGGGAGTAGATCCAGCCTCAACAACGGTAACGATCCGTTCAAGGAGGTAATTTTGCGGTTCATGAAGGAAGTACACGCCCGCAGGGATCAAATCCCGGGTGCACCACTAGTATTGAAAGGCCCGAACTCGAAGAAGTATATTCAATTACCGTACAAACCGAGTACGGCCCCAGAATTAATCCCGAAGCGGTTCAAAATGCCCGAAGACGTATGACAGAGCTTCAGATCCACATGAGCATACTACCACCTACACAACAGCAGTGAAATGACATGATGTGGCTCCTCACGAAATTGAGTCTGTGTTGCTGAAAAAAATTAGTGAAACTCTCACGAGGGGAGTTTTAACGTGGTATTTATTATTGCCCGAGCATTCCATAGATTCCTTTGAGATGCTCACAGATTCTTTCATCAAAGCTCATGCCGGTGCTAGAAAGGTAAAAGCCTGAAAGGCCAACATATTCAGGATCGCGCAAGCAGAATCCGAATTATTACGAAAGCTCGTTACTCGGTTCCAAAAGGAAAGGATGTTACTACCGGCAGTCCTGGATGAATGGGCGGCTGAAGTGTTCACAAAAGGTTTAAATCCGAGAAGTTCGGACGCTTCCCGGAAGTTAAAAGTAAGTCTGCTCGAGTTTCAAGCGACGATTTAGGCGGATGTCCCCAACCGGTACGAGTCAAAATAAGGATCGAAGACGATCAGGTTGGCTTTCCATTATCAACCAAAGGACAGGAGGAGAATAGAGAAAAAATGAAAGATGATATTGACACGGATAGACGGACTTCGAGGGGGCGGTTTTTTCCCTACGAGCAGACAGAAGGTCATGGCAGGAGCTTCCGGACAGCAGACAAGTTCACCATTGATAGAAGAACTGATCGTAGCCGGAACAACAGATCGCTATTGGATAGAGAAATCTCGGGGTCGCGAGATTCTTCTTACCCAAAGTTGTTAAAGTATAACTTTAACGTCAGTATAGTAGAGTTGGTATCAGCCATGAGAAATATCAAATAGGCACAATTCCCGAGACCTATGAGATGTGATCACAACCAAAGGGATTCCAATTTATGATGTGAATACCATGGCATTATCGGCCACTAGACTGGGGACTGCTGACACCTCTGGGAAGAAGTGGCAGCAATGTTAAAGAATGGTCACCTCAGAGAATTCTTGAGTGAGCGAGCGAGCTAAAAATAATTATGGTCGGAACATGGGCAACGCGGAACCCTCAAAAGTAGGAGAAGAACCCCCACGCCAAATGATCAACATGATCTTCAGAAGGAATGAGATTAATGGGGTCATCTTTTCATCAGCAAAGAAGACAAAAGTATCGATAACTCATAGTAAAAGGCTCCAGGAAGACGATATCACATTTACGAATGAAGATGCAGAAGGATTGTGGCTACTGCACAATGACGCACTGGTAATTTCTTTGAATGAGTTAGATTTTAAAAGTAAATGTGTTTTAGTGGATCCAGGAAGTTCAGCTAATATCATACAATGGAGAGTACTGGAGCAAGCTAAACTCACCGGAAGCATTATCCCGGCAACGAAACTCCTCGTTGGATTCAACCTCGTAAACGTGACAACCCGGGGAGAAATTTTGCCGCTCACGAATATTGAGGGAGTAATGAAGACAACTCTCTTCGAAGTGGTAGATGGAGTCATGGGATATAACATCATCTTGGGAAGACCATGGCTGCACGAGATGAAAGTTGTGCCTTCAGCATATCACCAATTGTTAAAGTTTTTGACACCCGAGGGGATCAAACATATAAGGGGTGATCAACCGGCAGCAAGAGGGATGAATGTAATTTCAGTCTCCAGTAGCAAAGGAAAGGAACATGCAGCATAGCAATTACCGGAACCGAAACCGGCGTCTGCCCCCGAACCAGATGAAGTTAGCCCAAAGACAGAAGAGTGAGAACAATACCAGGTACCAAGGTATTTTCAAGTACCAGAAGAGACGGGCGTGGCGAAGTCCACGACAGAAGACTAGAGCAAGTTGCGTTGTTCGAAGAATTCCTAAAAAGGAAATTCCATTTGGGAACATGACTGCACCCGGAGCTCAAGTCAGGTTTTATTAAATTCCTTAAAATTAATGCTGATTGTTTTGCATGGTCACACGAGGATATGACAGGTATCCCGACGGAAATAGTCGTGCACAATCTGAGTTTGGATCCCAACATACCTTCGGTAAGGCTGAAGAAGCGCCCTATTGTCGAATCAAGGAATAAATTCGTCAAAGAAGAGGTAACCCGTTTACTTAAGATTGGTTCAATCTGAGAGGTAAGATATCCATACTGGCTATCCAATGTAGTAGTAGTTCCTAAGAAAAATAATAAATTTTGCATGTGCGTAGATTATAAGGATCTTAATAAGTCGTGCCCGAAAGACTCATTCCCATTGCCAAATATCGATCAAATGATTGATGCCACGGACATGCACGAGTTAATGAGTTTTCTAGATGCTTATTCTGGGTACAAACAAATCAAGATGAACCCAGAAGATCAGGAAAAGAATTTGTTTATAATGAATTTTGGTACATATTGTTACAATGCGATGCCCTTCGTGTTAAAAAGCGTCGGAGCCACCTATAAACGGCTTGTGAAAAAGATGTTCGAAAAACAATTTGGAAAGACTATGGAAGTATATATAGACGATATGCTCGTTAAGTCTTTGAATGCATGTGACCACCTGAAGCATTTGCAAGAAATATTTGACATCCTGAAGGAGCATAATATGAAGCTTAACCCCAAGAAGTGTGCTTTCGGGGTCAGTTCAGGTAAGTTCCTAGGATTCCTAGTCTCACAAAGGGGAATCGAGGTAAATCCCGACAAAATAAAGGCCATAAAGGACAATCCCGGATCAATTGTCTAACGTAAAAGAAGTCTAGAGGCTCACAGGGAGATTGGCAGCTTTGAGTAGGTTCATTTCCCATTCATCAAAAATATGTCATCACTTCTTTGCACTACTCAAAAAGAAAAATAATTTTGAATGGACACCGGAGTGTCAGCAATCCTTGAAGGAGTTAAAGAATATTTGTCAAGCCCTCTATTGCTCTCAAAACCAAAAGAATGAGAAATGTTGCCAGTCTACCTCGCGGTTTCAGAAGTTGCAGTAAGTGTTGTTTTAGTTCGGGAGGACGAAGGTACGCAATCTCTCATTTATTACGGTAGAAAAATTTTAACGGGAGCAGAAACTCGCTACTTACATATGTAAAAGCTGGCCTTAGCTCTCGTAGTCACTGCTCGAAAATTGAGGCCCTACTTCCAATACCACTTGATAGTTGTGGTGACTACTTTCCCTTTGAGGAATATCCTCCATAAACCCAAGCTCTCGAATAGATTGGCCAAATAGGTTGTCGAAATGAGCGAGTTCGATATAGAGTATAAACTGAGGACTGTAATTAAGCCGCAAGTCTTGGCTGACTTTGTGGCCGATTTCGATCCGGGACTATTGCCTCAGGCAACCAAGGAGGCAATAATGGTGTCAGAATCGACATATGGAGTTTGGACCTTATTTACGGATGGAGCTTCAAACTTAAAAGGGTCTGGGCTCGGAATAGTCTTGGTCACGCCTTTGGGGGAAACCTTAAGGCAAGCCATCAGAATGATTCCTTTAACTAACAATGAAGCGGAGTACGAAGCTTTGATTGCAGGGCTTGAATTACCCCGGGGGCTTGATTACAAAGTTATTGAAATCAAATGTGATTCGCAGTTGGTGGTAAATCAGGTCTACGAAATTTTTGACACCAAAGAAGAAAGTATGCAATAATACATGGTAAAGGTTCAGGATTTATTGGTGCGATTCCGGGAGTGGTCAATTACTCATATCCCGAGGGAAGATAACGCAGAAGCAGATGCGTTGGCAAATTTGGGCTCATCGACAGAAATTCAGAGATCGAAATCAGGGACGGTAATACAACTGATGAACTCAGTCGTGGACACAGATGGTTACTATGAGGTAAATTAGACTAGTTTGGTATGGGACTGGAGAAACAAAATAATCGATTATCTCGAGCATGAAAAGTTGCCCGAAGACCCCAAAGCATCAAGAGTGTTACGCGCCAAAGCTCCACGATATAGTTTCAAGAAAAGTCAATTGTACAAAAAATCCTTTCGAGGCCCGTTGGCCCGGTGCTTAGGAGCATCAAAAGCTAACTATGTCATGAGAGAAGTTCATGAAGGGGTATGCGGCAACCACTCAGGTGCATATTCTTTGGTGCTGAAATTGGTACGGGGCAGGATATTATTGGCCTCGCATGGAACAAGATACCAAAGATTTCGTACAAAAATGTGATAAGTGCCAACGCTACGCATCACTAGTACATCAACCGACAGAACCCTTACATTCGGTTCTGTCCCCGTAGTCATTCGTGAAATGGGGGATGAACATTGTCGAACCGCTGCCACCGGCTCCCAGAAAGGTAAGGTTTCTTTTAATTTTGACTGATTATTTTTCTAAATGGGTGGAAGCAGGTTATTATCAGAAAATTGAAGAACGCGAAGTGGTCAATTTTCTGTGGAAAAATATAATTTGTAGGTTCGGAATACCAAAAGAGATAGCATGCGACAATGGGCCACAATTTATTGGTGCAAAAGTTACAAAGTTCTTCGAAAACCTGAAAATAAAGAGAATCACATCCTCGCCTTATCATCTGAGCGTAAACGGTCAAGCAGAGTCAACAAACAAAGTGATTATTCAAAACCTCAAGAAAAGGTTGGAAGCAGCAAAAGGCAAATGGGCCGAAGAGTTGCCCGAAGTTCTATGGGCCTACTGAAGCCCTAATCTCGGTCGAAGTGGGCGAACCCACTTTGAGATATTATCATACAAATGAAGAATCGAACGACGAAGTAATGCTAATCAACTTGGAACTACTCGAGGGACGCAGGGACTTGGCGCATGTAAGAATGACAGCTCAAAAGCAGAAGATGGAGCGATATTACAATCGAAGAGCCAATTTTCGTTTTTTCAAAGCAAGGGACTTGGTTCTAAGGAAAGTAACACAAAATACCCGAGAGTTCAACACAGGAAAGCTAGGTCCAACGTGGGAAGGTCCCTACCGGATTTTAGCTGTCACTTGAAAAGGTTCATACGAGTTAGAGAACCAGAATGGGGACAAGTTGCCCAACAATTGGAACGTGGCACACCTCAAAAGATATTATTGCTGATGAACAACACTCAAAAAGAAAGTATGTATTGCACTTTTTTTTCCTTCATTCAGTTTTTGTCCCAATTGGGTTTTTCTGAAAAGGTATTTAATGAGGCAGCAACAGAAAGCATACTACGAAGACAACAACAATAAGAACTTTGATAGCAAGGCAAACGAGCAAGTTTTCACTCGCGGACGATTAGGTAATCTTTGGTTCGATAGCAAATTCCCACCGGGAAGTTAAGTTTGTTATCTGTAAGCACGTAATTTTTGACCCATTGCGTTTTCGAGCTATTTTAGTGTTTAAAATATTTATTTAACTTAACTTTAATTTTTATGGAGTTTCAGTCAATTTTTACTTCAAATTACAATTTTAAAACTCAAAAACCTTTTCATTTTAGTTTAAGGTCAGATAGTATATTTATGTTTATAGTATTTTAATTTTATCATGACTTTAGCCTATTTTCTCTATTTTTACTTTATTATAACATTTAAAAATACAAAAAAGTAATTTTACCATGACCTAGAGCTAAGAGAAGCAGCGGCTTCTCATCTTCTTCTCCTCAAGAATCGCCGCCCACCCCAAGACCTTAGATTTGATTCTCTCAAAAATTGAGAGATCACTTTTGGACTCACAGTATAAAGCCAAAACTTCAAGTAAATGATGAGATGAGCAAGAAATATATACTTGGAAATATTGGGAGAAAATGGATGGAACATGACAGATTTGAGCTCACAAAACCGGTGACTCTTCTTGTTTCTGCTACTGTTGAGTTTGGCTAATATGATTGTCCCCCCTGAAATTTCTTTACCTGCAATGTCTTCTCTGTACATTGAAAGTAAACTTTTGCCTATAATTCTTGTTCAAAAGATATTTAGTCAAGCTTTTTCATACATTAATATTCAGCTCTTTAACAAGCTTGGTCGAGCCCGAGTTACTGTAAGCACGTGGCCCGTTCGAGGTTTTTGAGGTTCTGTTAGCCGTTCGAGTTTTATTACCGGTTCTCGGTCCTTGCTCGATTTTGGTCGCTGCTATTTTTTTTTTATCTTCCTTTCGAGTTCAATCGTCAAAATTCTCATTAAGTTGTAATCGTCGGAGATTCGAATATATAAAGAAAACTTATCGAGGTCCATTCCTCTACTCTTAACTCTCTTTATCATTTTTATATGTTTCTAATTATGTGATAATGTTGAGCTTGATATTGGCTTTTTGAGTTTTGTTTGAATTTTCTAATCACGCTCCTTAGAGCTGCATCAATATTAGTTTATATCTTGTCTGCTATGTGAGTTTTACAACACGTCTTCGAGAAGATGGATACTAACATGCTTATGACACTTATATGATTCATTAATTTTTTGGTTAAGGTCTTTAGGAGTAGGCTGCTATAGGATCTTATAGTTTAATTAAATTTTTAAGCTTTGGTGTATAAGTTTTCAAATGAAGTAGCAACAACGTGGAGCCTATTCGCTTTAATCGAAGTCATCTATGTGAATTTTATCATAAGTTTGTCTTTTCTCCGTAAAATTAGCATGCTTTTCTTAACAAATAAGTCAAGTCCATAAGTGAGAGCTCTCGCAACAATCCCAGATTAGCTAAGAATCACAAATTTGAACGCCGTAGTCTGCCTTGGGAGCGATTAGTAAATTATCGTGGCCGTGGGTACAGTTCCCGTGGCATGGTCACGATACATAAATTCTAATTCGGGTGTGCATTTCATGTGACTCGACCATAACTTTAAATATAATAATAAAAGTAACATGTTGTAAATCGCGGGTGCGTTTCACGTGGCGCGATTCGCAATGTGTACAAAAACAAACGAGTGCACGACATTGCGACGTGTTCAAATAAATTTCATAAATACTAAAAGCGGTTTTAAAAGGTAAAAATATACAATAGGTTTCAAATGTGTCTCAAAATAAGATAGTTAGGCCAATTAATAACAGTTGAGCGATCGTGCTAAAACTACGGAACCCGTAAATGCCTAACACCTTCTCCCGGGTTAACAGAATTACTTACCCGGTCTTCTGATTTTTGCAGACTTTAAACGGAGTTATTTTTTCCTCGATTTGGGATTTAAAATAAACCGGGGACTTGGGACACCATAAATTATTCCTAGTGGTGACTCTGAAATAAAAAAATAATCCCATTTCGATTAATGTCACTTCAATTGGAAAAACACCCTTACCCCTCGGGAAAAAGGAGGTGTGACACTATCGAGCAAAGGTTACCCGACCGTTCACGGGCATAAACTGCCAGAGGACTGTTAGGTATTCTTTTGCTCGATAGCATGGATTCCTAAGGGGAAACAAGATATGTTGCCAAGTGAAGGATTACCTAGAAATTCATTGGTGGAACCTTCGAAGATACAAGACTTCCAGTGTTTCAATTCGCATTCTTCGCATTCAAACACTGGGGGGAATGATATGAGGATACGACAACAATGACTGCCATGTCAACCGGGAACGAAAATTTGGAAACGAAATGCATCATCGGGCCAGGGGACTGCAAAGCTAGCCCCGTAGAAATAAGTTGTACAAGATAGCCATAAATAATGACAATTTCTTTTCTGCATAGCAAAAACCTTATGTAATTTCTGAAAATAGAAGGAATAAAATGAAACCCTTTTGCTTTTATCTTGTTTCTTGTCTGAGTGATGAGCTGATTTTGTCATTTGAAAGTTAAACAAGTACTTCAAATGCTAGTATCGTAATGAACATGAGACGTCCTCTTCAAGAGCACCGTAAACATAAGAGGGCCCTCTCTTGTAAAAACCCTCACGTTAAAGGGTTGGTTCCAGAAGAATCAATGTCCGAAATCCAAAATGCCATCGAAAAAAAATACACCCAAAGCCGCATATGAAAAGGATGCAAAAAGAAAACTTGTACAAAAATTCATAAAAACCTCACGTTAAAGGGTTGGTTCCGGAAGAATTAATGCCCGGAATCCAAAATGCCATTGGAAAAAAATATACCCGAAGCCGCATATGAAAAGGATGCAAAAAGCAAACTTGCACAAAATTTCATAAAAATTCTCACGTAAAAAGGATAATACTCGGAACCAAAATGGTTCGAAGAAAAGGCATCAGAGACTACACATATTAAAGTGCGAATTGAACAACATGCACGGAATTCTTGAGCAAATGCAAAATTTAAAAGCTTGCATGGATATTCAAACGAAAGTAAGACTCAAACGTTATTTGAACAAAAAGTATGTGTTTATTCACAAGAACGAGCAAAAACATTACAAGTACAAAATGAGAAAAGAAAGGAAAAGCTAAACTGCAGCGACTCCGGGACCAGGAGGAAGAGAAGTATCCGCATTGCTGGGAAAAGTAGGTGGTTCCGTCGATGGCTCAACGCTTTCCCCAGTTTGGTCTTCGGCCTCATCGCCTTCCGATCCCTCTTCAATTTCCAAAAATTCAGAACCGGAATTAGAAGAATCTGGAGCATCAGACTGCACCGGGAGTCTATTTTTTGTAGCCAACTCAAGCTCTCGGGCCTTAGCAATTTCGGCATCAACATCAATGATATCAACTTTGGCCTCTTCCAAGGGTTTTCTCCGTATGCTATACATGGAATAAGTTTTTTCAACAATGAGGGAAGCCGCTCGACGCTTAAGTTCTTCTTTGAGTTGAGAGTAACCTCAGCAAAAAGGTTTTTCCGGGCGGATCTAGCAGATTGGAGGCTGTCGTTGATCTCGTGGACAGTTGAACTAAAGAGAATATTATGCTCCATAATTTTCATATACTTCTCTTCTAGCTAAGCATGTTTCACCTCCACGGTAGCAAGCTCTTCACTTTTGGAGTTCAAGGCTGCCTCCAAGTTAATCACTCTTTTAGCGGAGGCAGCCTCACGGTCGGCTACAGCAATAACAACGTTTTGGACTTCTGCCCATTTGGCCTTGGCCTCATCAAATTTAACCCTCAACGGCCCAATTTATTGGCTAAGGGTTACCACTTCTTGCTCGCTTTGCTGCAGACGAGCCTCCAAAACAATGGCCTCAGTAGATTTGGTTTCCAATTCCGAGAGGCGGTTTGGTCCCATTCCGCCAAAAGTTGATCCCGTTCAAAAGTAATTTTATCCTTCTCACGAATCAACCTTTGAAGGCCCTCAGAAGCAAGAAACTTGGCCTACAAAACAAGAAGAAGTAGAACTTAGAATACATTCATACTGAAGTAGAAGAAGTAACGAAGGAAGGAAAAAACATACCACAGCGGCATTGTACATGGCATTGTTCAACAAATACTCTCCTGAGAGTGTCTGAATCTTTTCCCAGTCCTTCTATGAAGCCAAAGGCTTAAGATAATTAGCAAGCTTCACCGGCTGGGATAGCAAGTTACATCTGGTAGAGACCGAAAGAGTAACGTTCCTCCTCCTTTGTGGATATTCAGAAGGGGCAACATAATTTTGCCCCAAATGCCCATGAACTGGGGACTGTGGAAGAGGAACACCTTCTTCACGGTCAAGTGCGACTGATGGAGGTGATGTAGAAACTGCTGGTGGAAGAGTGGATGAAGATGGAAGCAATGTAGCATTTGCTGGTGCTGGTGAAGGCGGAGATGAAACTGATGGAGTTGAAGAATGAGAGGCAACTGCATCAAATGCAGTGCCGGTTGTTGAATGCTCGCCAACCAAAGATGGTAAGGACCCGGTACTCAGCCCCGCGACACCGATTACAGCAAATGGGGCTCAAAAACGGGAGTTGGCATATTCTTCTAAATCAGTTTCTCCCCAAAGTGCTGAGACGTCGCCTTCAATTGGTGCAATTATCTCAACAGGTCGAGCATCCTGTTGAGATGATGAGGATCGTCACCTTCTATGTAAAGAAGCTCCCTCATCACCAGCTTCTTCATCATCATTGATCATCGCAGTGTCTATGAACGGACCGTAAGGAGGACCAGTCATCATTGCCATCAGAGATGACTCGGGGGCAGCAATCTTTGCCCTTTTATTCTTTTCCCCAGCCGCGGAGGAACGTCTTCACTTTGTTTGTTTATCCTCTGGGCGGGGACTCTATAAGGAAATATTTGCAACCGAAATAGGCCCGGAGATACTTGTTCGAGTAAGTGCTTTTTGAAGCAGCCTCGCTGCATCAGCAAGATCAGCTAGAACGTCCTCCTCGGGGGCATCAACAGAGCCCGTAGGTAGACCTAATTCCATGAACAAAGTCAGAAGGGTTCAACCAAGTTCTTCATATACAAAAATTAAAGCAAGGTAAATTAGAGTTACCATGATTTTTCACCTTCCACCCGTATTTAAGGGTCAGTTCTTTCCACGAACGAGTTTCGGGCATTGTGACGTCCAAAATCTTCTGAACCCATCGGTTCAAACCTTCCACCGCCGATGGGAGCCATCGAGTTGCTGAAACATGCAAAGGGTGAAGAGATGATACAACCATAGAAGAATATCTAGTAAGAGGAATATTATACAAATAACTTACGAGTGCGGTTCCAAGCAACCGAAAAGGATGAAGCCGTTGTCGGAATGATGTCGTTGGTGGCAACTACAACGAATCGTTCCATCCACACATGATAATTGTCATCATCCATGCTAGACAACAAAGCATAGTGGCCACGCTTGCAAAGGTTTATCATTCCCCCGCGGAAGATTTTGGAGGAATAAAGATTCATCATATGAGCTAAGGTTAGCTCCTCCCCAGTTTCTTGGCACAAGCGTCGGAGGCAGGCGATCGTCCTCCACACTGAAGGACTTACCTGTGCCAAACATACCTGGTAGCGAAGGCAAAACTCCGCAATCACGGAATCAAGCTCTCCGCTAAAAGAAAATGCACCCAAAGTAAAGGGATACGTGAAAAAATATGTAAAACCTTCCTTGGGAAGGGTCACTCGCTCTGATAGATCAGGAGCGATAATTTCCAACTCATTACAGCGACAGTCTTTCTTCATAGCAGGAATACTGGAAGGACGAATAGAAGAAGGGTACCTACTAATAGCCCGTGTACGAGGGTTAGCAGTAGAAAATTTCTCTTCAAAATCCTTCGAAGTACTAAGCCTTCTTGGGATGACGGAATCCAATGTTGGAGGAACAGAATCCTCGGTTTTGTTCTTAGTCTTTGTAGAACCACCACGTTTGGAGGAAGAAGACATTGGAAAAGAAGATGGTACGAAGTTTGTGTTTGAAGAAAATTAGAAAAAGGATGGAAAACAAGGACTCAAATTAGAAGCTCGAACAATTGTGAAACGCAAAGGAAACTAAAGTTGTGTATAAGTAAAATTCTGGCGGCTAAATTCATGGCTATGATTACCTCGATAATCGGCAAAAGCTATGCTAAATCATGGGATGACGCGTATTCGGGGTATTAAATATAGAGAGACATGAGTCTAATCAACTGTCAGAGACCTTTAGAGGGAATTATAGTAATTCCAGCCAAAAAGATATTTCTACCAACTTTCCGGTAATACAGTTATGTCACCGGAAAGCAGGGGGACTATCTGTATATGGTAAAATATGATATGATACATGGATGACTAAAAGGAGGGCATGTAGAATCCAAGATAGAATGGCTGAGGACCGAACGCAGCCGCAGTGCTTGTCACCGGAACGGATAACGTTCATAAAAGTGTATTAAATGCTCTGCGCCCGGTAGCATTTACTAAGGAATATTCTATAGCATTAAGAGCAACAGTATGTTACAAAGAATTTGGGATTTACGCTCAACGTTATATCTTCATCAATGATCCTCATAATTGGCATTAAAGGAGGGCATGATCCTAGAACCTTTTTCCCTAGGCATAACTATAAATAGTGAGCTCGGTTACCATTGTAAATGACACAAATTTTCTGGCTAACTTACATTATATTCTATACAGCATTCTAATACAATTTTATTTTCTCGCTTTTGATCTCATTATTATTGTGCCCGAAAACCCTGTTCCCGGACTCATCAACTCTGTCGTTCCATCTACATTCTAAGGCTAAGTATTTTATATTTTATCAGTTATTTCATTATCTTTTGGATCAAACTAATTCACTTATCTAGAAACTACGAACAAATTCAACTGTACCGTTTTACGAGTAAACATTATTGTTGTTGTTGCTGTTTTAATTTGGTCCGTCGCAACAAATTCGCGACCTTCCTTTCAAGTTACTAAACTCATTTTGTGTCATGATTGTTTAAATAGTTTTTACACTATTGTTGGATAATCGTAAACTCTCAAAATATTGTAGGAAAAGGAAAGAATTTAGAAAAGAACTTATTGGTAATATTATTATCTCTTAGATAACATGATAATGCAATAAGAATTAACCCACTATACAAGAGGATAACTTATTTGGATAAGAATGAGACGATGCTTTTTCACCATGGTAAGTAATAGTATCATGGTAGTTCTCATTATTTTACAAGCGATAATAAGTGCCTTTTAGATGATATTTAGGGCTTTTTCTTTTACTAGTAAAAGGCAAAGATCAGCTTTTGGTCATTTATCTCGTTACCTACGTTTATGCAAAAAAGACATACATTAATATTGAATTTTATTCAATTTATCATTTGATTATGATAAATTAATATGATTTGATACGTGTACCGTATTGAGTCAATTTAACCTCAATGCAGACAGAGGTAGAGCCAGAATTTAAAACTTATGGGTTTAGAATTCTAAATCTTTTAAGTTACTGGGTTTTAAATTAATAATTTATACATGTTCAATGAATTTCTTAAGACAAATACATGGTTTGAACGAAAGCTACTGATTTCGGTCAAACCCGTAAGTTATACTCTTGTTCCGCCCCCAAATGCAGATGATATAAAATGTTGGCATATACAATTATGGTTGTCCAACGGGACGGGACGGGACGGACGACATTTAGCCAGGACGGTGGCGGGACAAGACGAAATGGGACGGGATAAACGGGATGAAACGGTAGGCCCATCCCTTCCCGCTAACAAACGGGACGGGACGGGATGGAACGGGACGGGACGAACGGTAGGCCCATCCCATCCCGCTAACAAACGAGATGGGACGGGACGGGACGGGACGGGTTCGCGGGCCTTAAGTACCATTTTTAAAAAAATTATTTAAGCATTGAGTTTGACAACGGATATTCTTTTGGCAATGACTAAGTTTTTAAAGTTTGCAACATCTAGTTTTTTGACTTATTCAATAAATTTAAAAATTAAACAAAAATTAGGAAACTAGCACAAACATCTTTTGGAACTTTTCTATATGGAAGGTTAGCACTAGCACATTGTTGAGCAAATTCACGAATTCTACTCGCTTTATTAGTCCGAAAAATATAGCCGCAAGCATGTTGTACTTTACTACAAGCATCAGAAAATAAATTAATACCATCTTTTACAACCAAGTTAAAAATATGGCATGCACATCTAACATGAAAAATTACCGGATTAATTGGACAAAATTTAGTTCTTAAGCTAGTTGCTGCAGTTGTATTAGCAGAAGCATTATCTAAGGTGATAGTTAAAACTTTATCAATGAGTCCATAAAAATCAAGTATTTGTAGAACAATAGTTGCAATATATGCTCCAGTGTGTTTTGAATCAACAAATTTATAACCAATAATACGTTTTTGCATGTTCAAGTGATGATCAACCCAATGACATGTAACAATTAAATAATCACAACCATTAGGACTACGACCTATATCAGATGTGATAGATACTTTACAATCTAAGCAAAAAAATACACAACGAATATACTGAAGATATTCGGTTTGAAATTTAAAAACATCATTTCTAACTGTAGTCTTAGGAAAACCTTGAAAAGAAGGATTATAAGTTTCTTGTATATAATGAACAAAAGCAGGGTGAGAAGGAAAAGTAAAAGGTAAGCCACATACATCTATCATTTTTGCTAAGTTCTCACGATCTCTATCTTTGTTATATGGGCGTAAAATCGTACCAGAAGCAGGGTCAAGCTGTTGTTGTAAAAAATTAGAACCCCCGCCAGATATACTAGGAGTGCTAGTACAAGTGCTAGGATCCGGTATTTGCCCGGCTTCTATTTTAGCTTATATCCATAAAGCTTTGTGGTCCCTACCTAAATGCCTAGATAAACCCCCTGTCCCACTACTTTTGGTGTGCACAAATCGTTGCTTACATATTTCACATGTAGCACGTTGATTGACTTTATCATGTTTAAAAAATTTCCATACAAGTGATATTTTGGGACGTTCACCCTTAGGCTTACCCCTTACAGGAGGTACAGGGGGTAAAGCTCCAGATCGAGATTGACTCTGAGTTGGAGCTTGTGTTGCGGGACTAGTGGGTGTTTCATCTAATTCTTCTTCCTCATTTTTTTCATCCTCATTTTCTTCGTCCTCAATAAAAATATCCTTGCCAAATTATCTTTGTAAAGTTTCATGATCTAGTTGTTCTCCGAAATTAATATTATAACATGCGGGGGTTGGGAAAATGAAGTTTCATCAACATGAGTTATTTCATCTATATGTTTTCTAATTATAGGAGAAGGGCTAGGATTAGGACTAGGATTAGGATTACTACTACTTTCACCTTTACTACTTTTTTTACTAATTTTTTTAAATACGCCAAATATATTTTTAGGTACCATAATTTAAATACGAAATTAAATTTAAAAAGTTAACACAAAAATTAAAAACACAAATGAAATACGAAAATAGAACACGTAAAGTAAACACAAAAATTAAGCACTAAAATAATGCGCAAAAAATATATATTAAAATTAGGAGATGGAACGAGTGCACCGTGATTAAATATTGAAACTTGAAGAAATTACCCAAACTATTGCTCCAAATACTTGATAAATTAATTTGAAGCTTGAAAGTTACTCCAAATATTTGTCCAAATACTTGAAACTTATCACTTGATTGCGAGAAAATTGAGAGAATAATATAGATAGAATGAAAGGGATTTGAGAGAGAATAATTTATTTTTGTGGGAAGAAATGAAGAAGGATTGGGGTATTTATAGTAGAAAATAGGGTCAAAGTGTAATTTAATAAACTTAGGGATTATATTAAAAGTTTGGGGGTAGGGGGTGTTTTGGTGGGAGTGGGGGCCAAATATGACCTTTTTGGCCGTTGGGAACGGCTATTTTTGCAATTATAGCCGTTGCCCAACGGCTATAATTATAAAAAAAGGGACGCGGGGACGGGACGGGACGGGACGGGACAGGTGGGAAGGGACGGACGGAACGGGCAGGACGGGACATACGGGATGGGCGGGACGGGGCAAAACGAAACGGGACAAAATGGGACGGGATAAACGGGACGAAATGGCCATCCCGTCCCATCCCGTATCCCGTTTAACATGGGGCCATCCCGTTTAAAATTAAGTGGGACGGGACGAGACTGGACGGGACGCCCGTCCCGTTGGACAGCCATATATACAATGCAACATTTTTAGCAATCTTGTTACCAAAATAAATTAAGGAACGTCTTTTTGAAAACGTGCTAATAGTAATACAGTAAACTATTACTAGACGGACCGAGTCTTGTGTATTTTTCAAGGCTTTGAACCAATCATAGTAAAGGCCAGTCAGAAATGGCGTGACAATTCAAAATTAGGCTAAAAGAGTGATTCTACTTTATCTCAATGCCCTTAGACCATTGAAAGACAAAGAACTAATCAAGTTTCCAACAAATAGTACAAACAAGAATATCAAATTATTGTGATGACCCAAAATACAGAAAGACCCCACTCCAATTGATGATGCCTATTACTAAAAGTCAGCCACTACAGAAAGAACCAATCCCCTCCATTCCCCACATCCCCAACATAAACCAACTCCTGGTTTTTGGTTGGCCAGGAAAGAGGGAGGGGTTGGGGTTTGTAGGTCTAGGAACGTCTACGAATATTATCTAATATTGTTGTATATCTAAAATAACTTCCCTATTTTCACAAGTTAGAATAAGGTCCGCGTGTATACTATCATCAAAATTATACTGCAAATATTGTTGTTGATTTCTGTTTAACAAGAATTCGCCCCCACCCCCTCGCACAGCTCATTCAGATTCGTGCAGCAGGTCCATTAGGAATTACTCCTTTTGTGTCAAATATCTAATGTAGTTCGAGTTTCGAAAGTCATATTAGTAACTAATTTTAACCGTGAATTTAGACATTAAATTTTTAAAGTTTTAAAAATAAAATTTACATATTTGAAAACTACATAAAAAATATTATAAGTCACAGTAATTAATAGTTGAAGATATTTAAAAGGTATATGAAAAAATCGTGGTTAAAGAAAAACTCATTTGACTCTTAAAACCAAAATACATAACATAATTTGGAACAAAAAGAATAGTAATTTTTCAATTCTAGGGATCCGAGGCAGATGTAGTGTATTACCGACGAGTTCAATTGAACCAATATCTTTTGATGCGGAGTAAAAATGTATATGTAAAAATTTATTAAATTATAAAAATAGTAGATATTAACCTATAATTTTAAACTATAATGGGTTCAATACTAAAATCTTTTAAAAGTTAAACTCATAGGGTTTAAACCTATCCTACTATCAATCCCGAACCCTCCAATTAAAAGTGAAAGATCTATCTATCCCATCATAATATTTTTAAAAGATTTTATAGACTTGAATTTAGCAATGTTAGCAATTTTGTGGAGGGTGTCCATGCCATGAACCTATCACCTATGGGGTCCGTCAACGGTTTTGTTTTATCAAATCAAAAACCAGCACTTGGAATTCAAGAGCTGGTTTTGGAAACTAGCTACTATTTCTTTTCTTGATTTTTCCCCCTCCTCTCTATATAAGTAGAGCTTTTACTTTTCTTAATTCCCACCACCTCCTTTATATTTCCCTCTCACTTTCTTTTCAAGTTCATAACATATATATATAGATTGATACAAACTCAGCTATATATATATATTTCTCTTTTCAACTTTTGAGTAAAATGTCTCCTGCATTGGCAAAACCATTTGAAAGATTGAAGAATGAAGCTGAAGATTATCATAAAGGAGTGAAGTATTTGCATGAAAATGGCATTAAAAGAGTTCCAAAGAAATACATCCTCCCTATTTCAGAACGTCCAAATTATTATGCTATAAATGGAAAGCCACAATTAGCTAGTAAAGAACTCAATCTTAAGCTGCCAATCATAGATTTTGCTCAACTCCGTGGCCCTAATCGAGCTCAAGTTCTTAATTCACTATCCTATGCTTGTGAAAACTATGGATTTTTTCAGGTAAACTAAGGTTCCTGCGAAAGGAATTTTGTGCTCCATGTGACACACACTACTCTTTTATTTGTCTCAAAAGGAATGATATTTTTCTATATTTAGAAATATTTAATTTAACTATTTTATTTTATCTTTAATGACATGATATTATAGTCAGAGAACTGTCTCTGCCATGTTTTAGACAACAATTTTTTCTTTTTTTTTTTTAAAAAAAGAAGAGAATTAATCTATACTCAATGTCATTTAATAGCATCATTGAGAAGGAGGGAGAATATCGTTTTAGGATGAGTCGAACATATACAATTTTTACAGTACAATAGTTGGCTATTCCTACCTTAGTTGTACCTGATGTCTTTTTCTTTCTTTTTTTTTGGGAGAGGGGGAGCTAGCACGTAGAGTGTTCGAATCCACTAGCTTTTGTCCAAATTCTATATTGTTTTAAGAAATCTAAAAAATATGTACAAATTATGAAATTAGAACTATTAAATTAAACATACTACAATTCTGAACCCATAAACTTTAAATCCTGATCTAGAGTTGCGGGGAGCATAACACAATTCTTGAATTGATGATAGTTAATAGTTAGATTGTTAAAATATAGCATTTGAAGTTGTTATTTTTATGGTTTCATGCAGTTGGTAAACCATGGAATTCCAGATGAGGTTATAAGAAGCATGGTTGATGTTGGGGGAAGGTTTTTTAATCTTCCATTAACAGAAAGAGAGAAGTACATGACAACAGACATGACTACACCAGTTAGATATGGAACAAGTTTTAATCAAACTAAAGATGGTGTTTTTTGTTGGAGAGACTTTCTCAAGTTGGTTTGTGATCCTCTTCCTGATGTTCTTCCTCATTGGCCTTCTTCTCCCTCCGATTTTCGGTAAGAAGCTACATTTTCACATTAAAATATACTGATAGTATAAAAAGTTTTTTACATTATCAGTATATTCAACTTAAACTTCTCTTTTTGATAACACTTACACTTTCCTGTTTATTTTTCCATTGAATTCATATTATATACATAGTCAATATTAGAAATTTTTACAACATCAGGTGGGCGAAGCTACTTGTCTTAAAAGGCGGTCAATTTGACCATTGCTCGTCATAAAATTACATTGCATATATAGGTTAACATATTATATTTTAGAGGTATACAATGTATATTGAACATCCTTTGTTGAAGATTTTTTTTTTAAATTTTTTCAAGTTTGAACACCCAGAAAATTGCATCACTTCCTTTACATATAGTAATTGGTAAACCTTCTTATTTTAATTGAGATTACAAATCCGATATTTTGAGGAGGCTTACCTGATCTGATAGGATAAAAGAAAAAATTATACTAACTATGTATATAAGTTAAAAATCTTTTACATTATGGTTTCTTCATGCATGGTTATAAGCAAAGGGCTACAATCCCTAAACTTAACAACAAAACATGTACGGGATCATTTGTTCATGATGTAGATTATTAATGTGAATAGTAAGGGTCATAATCATTATTATTAAACACTGTTACAAATTCATTTACTTTTGTATTTAAACAGGGAACAAGCAATTGGATACGCGAAAGAGACCAAATTCTTGTTTTTAAAGTTAGTGGAAGCCATCCTAGAAAGCCTAGGTATAACAACAAAAGACAAGACACAAGATGATGTTGAAGAAATGTTAAAAGAATTTGAAGATGGAAGCCAGCTAATGGCAGTCAATTTCTATCCTCCTTGTCCTAATCCTGATTTGACATTAGGAATGCCACCCCATTCTGATTATGGATTCCTTACCCTTCTTCTTCAAGATGAAGTTGAAGGTTTGCAAGTACAGTGCAATGGAAAATGGGTCACTGTTCAACCTATCCCTGGAGCTTTTGTGGTCAATGTTGGTGATCACCTCGAGGTACGAGAGTTTAACTTTTATATATTGATAATTATAAATTATGATTTCAGCTAACAAATAATCGGATTCATGACTTAAATTTTATAAGTTCAATCTTTAAATTCTCACTAGTCGAATTTAGACGTTTGAAAGTATGGGCTCAAGATTTAATGATATATTTTTTAAATTTGTATGTTTTTCTACATATAATTTGGTGGTTCCTGTGGTTTTAGTTGAATCGATTATTTATATGCCCCATTTGTCACTGACTAGTAGCCGTCCATAAAAATTGAAATTACGAAAGTTACTAGCTTGAAAAGGTTACAATATACTGATAATATAAAAAATAAATTGTGTCGTTAATGTGTGTTATACATACAATCACATATATGTTAAATTTAAATATTTATAATGTCACAAACACTAAAGTATTAACTTAAACACAAACTCTTTTGCTTTTTATTGTCACGTTCGAAGTAAATAATTTGACGTGATTTTTTCTTGGTGTGTTTTGTGACAGATATTTAGCAATGGGAGGTACAAGAGTGTGCTACATAGAGTTCTTGTGAACTCCTTGATGTCAAGAATTTCAGTGGCTTCTTTACATAGTCTTCCATTTAATAGTGTAGTCAGACCATGGCCTAAACTAATTAGTGAAACAAATCCAAGACGTTACAAAGATACGAATTTTGCTGCATTTCTTGAGTACATAAAATCTTGTGATTCCACCAACAAAAGTTTCCTTGAGACCAGGAAGTTAACTTTGAGCTAAATGAGAGAATTAAACTCCAGAAAATTTTGGAGAAGTTTTGTGTATTTTGACTTTTTCATTAGTATTATTTTAATTTTTTTGATTGGTTGGATCAATTATTTAGAAATTATTGGTTTGGTATATAGTTTACATCACTTGACGACATATTTGTATTGAGCTTATAAATGTATATATAAATACAACAGCTCTAGCTTCTTCCAATCATTTACGAGGAATCTACCCTCTTCTTTCCTCTTGTAATTTGTAATCTTGTTTTGAATAATGAAAGATTGCTTATTTATTTCTTTCAAATTCTTTATTTCAATTTGAAGTTTATTAATGAAAGGAAAAAACGATGGGTACTTATTCGTAATCTTGACACTGAAACCACGGTAACATCAAAATAGCACCTGGAAGTACAAAACATAAAACTAAAAAAAGGTTCGAGTGCCGGGAGAAGATGTTGGAAAAAAGATTGAACAATTGAATTCAAAGAGAATTTGAACCTAACTCAACCTCGAAATCTAATTCATGGGACGAAGATTGTCTAAAATATACATTGAGATAACGAACTCATTCAGGCAACTAATGTGCACCATGAACACTAGGCAGGGGCTAGATTCAATTGGACGCAATAACTTTCAACGCGAAGTAAAAATATATATATAAAAATTTATTAAAATTGCAAAAGTAATATATATGAACCCATAACTTTAAAAATATAATGGGTTTAATGCTAAAAACCGTAAAAATTGAACTCATAAAATTTAAATTCTGGATGCGCCTCTTACACTAATGTTAACATATGAAGCATGAACTATAGAACATGCCAACATGGTAGGCGTAAAGTGAGAATAAGGATATGTTGGGATATATTACTATGATAAGAAAACGATATTTGATGTGTTTAATTTGGTATACGAAGGAATTTCTAATTTTATAATGTTTGGTTGGTCTAAATATTTTAAAAAATATTTTTCTTATACTTATTTTATTCCTATTGGAGGAAAATGACTTCCCTACAAAAATAATAAAAAATATTTTTCAAAACTCTATTCTTTCAGCTTCTCCACCCCAACCCCTACGCTCAACCCCCAATTCACACCCTTACCACCCTAATCTAGGACCCCGACCTCACCCCAACCATCCCGACCCACACCCCATTCCACCATCTAACTATCTCCTCCCTAGCAAGCCTTCCCTACCCCAACCAACCTCAGCCCTCGGAGCACCACCCACTCCTCTCCCGGCCCCCATCCCTTGCCCCGATCCCACCCCTATCTTCCTGCCCCTCCTCTAGCCTTTAACATTTCGTCTTCTATAGTAT
Organism: Nicotiana tabacum; assembly: GCF_000715075.1. Lineage (NCBI taxonomy): Eukaryota > Viridiplantae > Streptophyta > Magnoliopsida > Solanales > Solanaceae > Nicotiana > Nicotiana tabacum. Next base: position 6,082,289 of record NC_134081.1, on the reverse strand, counting down.
TTGCCTAGAGTGTATATGTTTCATAAAATAATATTTGCTAACTAACCAAATATCAGAAAATAAGAAAATCACTTATTTTTTTAAGAAAATATTTTCTAGCAAAATAGTTTTTGGGAAAAATATTTTTTTTATACCAAACACACCCCTAATTTAACGTTAAAATGTAACATGCGAGGTGGGGATAACCCAAGACCATATAATAAGGTAATAACTCGCTCTTTTAAACAATGTGAAACATTCTAACATCAACCTAAAACGAACTAAATATGGTAGTATTAGCATTAGTATTATTAATAGTAATAATATTATTGTTATTTTTGTTGTTGTTTAGTTTCTCATGGCCAAAAGAAGCCTCGAGAGAAACAAGGAAAAAAAACAAGAAGAAATACTCCACCATTTAGCATATCCCATAGAATTATGAAATGACCTGCACTAGTTTTGGGTCCCCCCAACCCCCCCACAACCCAAGTTTGTTGGCAGTCCAAAATGGAAAGTTGACTTTTGTGTATTGTTTTGCTTTCTCATTGTAACAAGATTTGGCCCTTCCTATCACTCGTAATCCTATCACCTATATAACAATTTTATTTCCGACCATATAACATTTCCACAAATTCCATAAGATGATACGTGTGATCTCATATAATGTTGAAATTTACCAGCACTACCTTTGTTTGGAAAATTAAAATTAGCCAACGATTTCATCTTCTTTTTTTTTTAATTCTACTCTTTGTTTGTTTGCTTGCTTTTGTCTTGCGTTCATGTAGCAAAATAGGTGCAGGCCTATGGTTTCCGTGAACTCAGTAACTTTTGTCCAAATCCTTTATTTGTATTAAGAAATTTACACTACTAGAAATTCGGTCAAAACCAACCGCGGCTGATCGACCGATTTCGATCGGACAAAATATTTTGAAAAGTCGATGGTTTTTCAAAATATTTTATTTTTCAATTTTTTTTTACAAAACTACCAACTTCGGTCGGTTTCTTTTTGCGCAAAAAATGCGAGAAACTATTTTGGCGTCCCGTGAAATTTATTTTTTAAGAAACCGACCAACTTTGTTCGATTTTTCATGTAAAATAAATTAAAATTAATATTCAAAAAAGTTATTTTTAAAAACCAATCGACTTCGATCGGTAATTTTATATTTTTAATAAATTGACCGAAATCGGTCGGTTATTTTCGCGCGAAAAGTGCAATGAAAGTATACAAATAAAATAAAATAAAAAGTCTTAAATCAAAATGTATCAATTGTCAAGTGGTAGAATAGTATCCTGTCACAGTACAGACCCGGTTTGATTCCCAGACGGTGTATTTTTTAATTACATAATTAAGTCGGTCGGTTTTTTCGGCATATTTTTTCTTTTTTTGGTCGTTTGTGAAATTAATTGACCGACCCAAATCGGTCGATAATTTCATCAAGTATTACTTGAACCCATAATTTTAACGGTGTAATAAGTTCAATGCTAAAAATCTTAAAAGCCGAACACATTAAATTTAAATTCTGGATTCGTCTCTGTATTTATAAATATTTGACGATACACCCAGTTACTATTATATATATAACTCGAGATTGTTGTAACAATCCATAAACTCCAGATTCTGATTTAGAAGCCTATGCAGCAAAAACCTGACCAAATGTCTGATCAGTTTCTTGCAGTACAAAATAATTGGTGAGAGGTGAGAGGATCTTCAAATAGAATTCTCCATTTTAACCAAGAAACATATTATAGTGATTACATTTTTTCCTTGGTTTAAGATAATTGTTTGAAAGCCATCACACTTTTGCTTATTTGGAACCGATTCAGTTCGATCAAAATGAATATCTGAAAGCCATCACACATGTTCGTTGCATTTTGTTTAGTTAGTTTGATACCTTCTTCTTCCTTTATATATGTATTTTTTGGCTTTTAAGATGAAGTCTAAGTCAATTTAGTCATATATTTTAGTTGGCTTTTTAAGAAAGAAAAAAAAGAACACACTATTGACAATATAATGGCTAAATAAACTGAACTAACAAATTAATATTAAGCATGAGTTTACCCACATGTGATGTTCGTTTCACTTAGAAGATTCCAGTCTCTTGATATGACTTGGTGAGTCATGTGAATGTAAGAACACGACCAAGTACTTGCCCTTATTTTTCCTAGTCAAACAATGGAATTATTTCTTTCTTTTGTTGTTTTAGGTAAGAAGCGGAACCAATATTTAAAGTTAATGAGTTCGAAATTCTATTCTTTCTAAATTAATAATTTGTACATAGATGAATTTTAAAGGCAAATATAGAGTTAGGTACTAGATTCGGCCGAACCCGCATTCGAAACTCTATCTCCACCATGTTTTAGGTCTCTTTTGTTTTATCGTCAAGTGTCCTTTCCGCTAAGAACCAAGGTGCACCGCTACCAGAGGTGGAGTTAAGATTTTAACTTTATGAGTTTTGAATTTTAGAATAAGAATTTTAAGTAGGTATACATATTTAATAATTTTTTTTAATACAAATACGTTGTTTAAGTAAAATTTACTGGGTGGAGCGAATCCACATATATGGGCCTCTAGCTTCTATGATTGAGAATTTGAGATTCCTTCCCTCTTAACACATATCTTAGAATTTTTAGTTGAGAAGCGCTTTGTTCTTTTTAGAAATGAATATATTTAGAGAAAATCTAAATTAGTCATACAAGTAAATTTAGGATATTAAATGGTTAATTAAATGAAAAAAAGATCTCTTTTCTCCTCAGTAAGTAGAAGTCTTTAGTCACAAAAGGAAGCTAATGGCTTTTCCTCCACTGAGAAGAGGATTTTGGCCGCCCCAAAAGATGGATCATTGTTTTTATTTCGTGCCAAACCCTATATATAGATCAGATAAATTGATACTAAAATAAATATAACATTTAATTTTGCACATTTAAATTGTTCATAGTTACCTAACGTGGTACTCAGGAATTTATACTGCAGTCAACTTTAGTAAGTTGGTCAACGAGTATGAAGTAGTATCATATTTCATGTAACTTTTTGAAAATACTTTCGCTTAGTCTTAGTTCCAACGTGTCATGACGTAGGAAACTATAAAAGCTACTTTATCCGTTCTAGTATATATGAAATATTTTTCATATTAGTCTGATATAAATAATTAAATATTTATATATTTTAAAAAAATTAACTTATAAATTTTATTTTATCCATTTTGTTCTTAATGAGAAACTTTTATGATTATATTAATGTTATGAAATATTTAAGATTACAAATTATAAATTTCAAATTTCTTACGGTCATGTAAATATTATATAAATATAGGAACTCATTTGTGACGATTATTTTCACAAGTTCCAAAGGCTTGATTGTCTACCGTTGAATTATATCCCTTCCGCGCCTCATTGAAAAATAGACCGGACTACTATTTGTGAAGATTATATTATATTTTCATCGGCTATTTTTAGTTTAAATAATTGAGTGTGTGACTATTTTAGTTAATTCTTCAATAAATTATGAACCACGAAGATTGCCCAAAAGACATATATATATATATATATATATATATATATATATATATATATATATCTTAAAATTAACGTCGCAGCGTAGTCATTGAGTATTTCTAGATCTCGTTAATTCATGTGTAACTGTTATGCATGTGAAATTGATGAATTTAAATAAAATTTAATTTCTAATTTTAATATTTACCTTGATAATTTTTGGGAAATGGCTTTGGCACAAAGATAATCTTATCATTTTACTTGTTTTATTCTGGGATACCTCATTGGATATGGTGTAAAATTATAATAAAATTATAGTATATAATTATACTGATATTATTTATACCCAAAAGATAATTAAATGAACAATAAAATAATACCTTATTTTATATCAAAATTATTTTTATATTCTCGATAATCAGAGATCCCTAAAGGGAATTAGGATGTGAGAGAGGAACCATGATAACCATTCAATCACAGAAAAATGACACTGTATAACTGTTATAAAAATAATAGCCGAAAAATATATAAAATTTATATATTTTTTGTATATATATACATTTTGTATGTTATATATAAATATTATATAAATTTATATACTTTTTCGGATAACAAATATAAATAATTTCTGGCGCACGCTAAAATTGATAATACCCCTTCAATCACTCCATAGGGTCCACTTACTTGGAGTTGGTAAATGGGCTTTTTTCAGAAGGAAATGGGCTTACTGAGGCACTTGTTTTGGGTAGAAATGATACTAGCTAGACATTTTAAAAAGCTGCTATTTAGGAATTAGCCAATGCGTCTTGAATTTTAGTTTTTCAGTTTAATTATTCACGACAAAAATGTTCCGAGTTGTCCTGAAATTAAAAGTTTTAGTTTAAAATTTCAGAAAAAATTAAGTACTGCTAATCTCTAAATAGTATCGCTGAGAATGACTATCTGTGCACTTGCCCCAAAGAATCTATTATTTCTTCAAGAAAACCCACAGAATAAGGTTTGAAGATGTGATCATAAATCATGTACTCATGTTCCTAAGATAAAGTATGCTTTTAGCGTGTTATCCAACTATATATGAGTAGAAACAACAAACACTTACTTTCTTTAAGACACTAACATTCATAGCAACTAAGAATTATCTCAATCCTAACTTATTAGAAAATATTGACCCATAATCCTATTAATTAGTCATCCTCCTAAATCCTACTTATAACTTATAAATACATCATCATGGGTGTAGATAAAGAGATTTTTTCTAACGTTTCTTGTAGGAAATAAACGACGGCTAGGGTTCGATACTCTATATCTTAGATAAGGGTAGTAGGCTTCGAACAAAGGGAATTCATCCGTCTTGTGGGAATTTTTAGCTACTGGTAACACAAGTCATGGTTGCTATAAGTTAGCTTCCCTTTAGAAATATCCATAAGTCTCCCAATCTAATAATTATGGTGAATTATAACTTGTTACTTGATCGTCAGCAGACCATTTAATAAGAAGCAAAGTTGTACTTGAACAGAGCAACGCACCGACATCAAGTGCTAGTCGAGAAAGAGGGGGGGAAATTATCCACACTTGATTTTTACGTAATAGTGTCGTGCGCTTTTCGCATACATGTGTCACTTGAAAATAATAAAATTGTGCAACTCAAGTCAATTGTATACGGTCGAAATCGGGCTCGACTATTGCACGACAGATCGGACTTGGAACGCGAAGAGTTGAAGATTGACCCCGAGTCTCATCGAACCAGAACACAAGGTCAGAATGTCCGTCCTCGAGAACATTGGGCCAATAATCCCGAAATCGACCCTGGCCCCGAATAAGCTCGAGAAAACATTGCCGGTATAACCAACAGAAGACCGAAATAACGGAAGGCCTAAATATCCGTAACCGGACGGATATTTCGGCGGGAATCTCGGCACAAATCAATAAAGAACCGACAAATCAGCAAATCAGGAGATTCTTACCTTTTATAGAATTGTACCTAGAGTAGGACTCCCATACTATATAAAGGGGGTATGATTACTTGTAAAACAGACAGTAACTCGCATCCCAAAGTAATATATTATTATTTTTAGTTCTTATTACTCTCTTATCATTTTATTCAGATATCGATAAAAGCACTTTTGGCTCGAGCACGAATAACCTTCTATGGCTAAGACGGTTCTACTTGTGTGGTTTACATTTACTTTCCCATTGTTTATTTTAATTTCAATATGATTTATCGCTTTGTATCAAATTGGATCACGTATCCTTAAAAATCACGTACAAATTTAATTGTTATCCGATTTTGAGGATAAACATTTTAGCGTCTACCGTGGGGCTAAGGATAATAGTGGTTATTTGATATAAATTTTTATAACACATACTACTTTACACTTGTTCTTTGAAGTGTCTTTGATTCCAAGTTAAAACACAAAATGTCAAACTCTCAATCAACAACCTTACATAATGACAACGAATCCGGTCATCAAGGTGAAAATAACAACATAGCTCACGGTAATGAGGTACCGCATGTCGATCCCATCAAAATTTCGGTCGCAGACCCAATTGATGCTAATTCACATGTGGTTATCGACGCAAACCTACCAACCGATCCCGAAAATAGCATCCGTTGTGGTGCCCGATCAACGACTCAAAATACGCAAAACATTGGTGGAGACTGGATCAGTTTAAGGGTGATCTTATAAATGTTGCAAGCTCAACAAGTGACGATAGCCCAGTTGCAAAACCAGGGCCGCGCACCGAGAAGAGCCGAGCCTGACCCGCCTCGGAAAGTCACCCGCATGGATGAACCGGTCGTAGAAAGCTCAAATGAACATGAATCGGGGGTTAACCCCGAGATCATAAAGATGCTCGAGGAGCTGACAAAACGGATAGAATCAGGGGAGAAGAAAATCGAAGCTAATGACAAAAAGATGGAAACCTACAATTCAAGGGTAGACTCCCAGGAGCGCCGCCAATCTCAAAAGGCCTGGATTCCAAGATGTTTGTGCAAAAATATTTTCCTCCAAGCGCGGCTCCGAAGCCGATCCCTAAGAAATTCCGCATGCCCGAGATTGCTAAGTATAACTGAATGACCGACCCAAATGAGCATGTAACCTCTTACACATGTGCCATCAAAGGGAATGACTTGGAGGATGATGAGATCGAGTCTGTCCTATTGAAGAAGTTCGGAGAAACCATATCAAAAGGGACTATGATATGGTATCATAACTTACCTTCTAATTCTATTGATTCGTTTGCTATGCTTGTTGATTCTTTAATGAAAGCACACGTCGGGGCCATCAAGGTCGAGATCAGGAAATCATACATTTTCAAAGCTAAACAAAAGGATAACGAGATGCTCAGAGATTTCGTGTCCCGTTTTCAAATGGAACATATGGATCTGCCGCTAGTCGCTGATAATTGGGATGTTCAGGCTTTCAATCAAGGGCTCAATGTTCGAAGCTCGGTGGCTTCGCAGCAGTTGAAACAAAACCTGATAGAATATTCGGTCGTTACTTGGGCTGACGTGCATAATCAGTATCAATCGAAGATCAAAGTGGAGGATGATCAACTCGGGGATCCTTCGGGGTCTGTTTATCCCGTCAGAACCTTCGACAGAGTCAAGAAGGATATCCACCGTGAACCGAGACCAAACAGGGATCAATATCAACCATATAATAGAGATCAAAAAAGTAGTGGGTCCGGGTGGATACCCATGAGAAACAAAAGGAGAAATGACCGAAGTCAGAGAAACCGGGGACTCATGACCTAAAACAGCATCCATCGGTCCTAAAGATGCACCAAGGCTATCGGAATACAATTTTAATGTCGATGTCGCCGCCATTGTATCAGCTATCGGGCACATCAAAGATACCAAATGGCCTTGACATATACAATCTGATCCAGCCTAAAGGGATCCTAACCAGATGTGCAAATATCATGCACTCACGGTCACAGAATGGAAGATTCTGGACAGTTGAGAGAGGAAGTAGTCCAACTATTCAATAACGGGCATCTTCGCGAATTCTTGAGTGATCGAGCCAAGAATCATTTTAGGAACAAGGATTCTAACAAATAGACAGAACAAGAAGAACCTCAACACGTCATTAACATGATCATCGGTGGGGTTGATATACCTCAGGAGCCGATGTTGAAACGCACCAAGGTATACATCACTAGAGAGAAATGAACTCGAGACTACATACCGGAAGGAATTTTATCTTTCAACGATGAGGACGCGAAACGGATTATACATCCCCACAATTATGCACTGGTAATATCTGTACTCGTAAATAAAATTCGAGTTAAACGTGTGTTGATCCAGGTAGCTCGGCCAACATCATTTGATCGAGGGTCGTAGAGCAGCTCGGTCTACAAGACCAAATCGTACATGTAGTCCGAGTTCTAAACGGATTCAACATGGCATGTGAAATCACTAAAGGTGAGATAATATTACCGGTAAACACTGCCGGGACCATACAAGAAGCTAAGTTTTATGAAATCGAAGGAGACATGAGGTACAACGCTTTGTTCGGAAGGCCATGGATCTACAACATGAGGGCAGTACCCTCAACTCTGTACCAAGTGTTAAAATTCCCAACACCATATGGAATTAAAATGGTTTACGGAGAACAGCCTGCCGCAAAGGATATGTTTGCGGTCAAAGAGGCAATTCCGGTATTCACACTTACAATGACAAAGGGGTCGAGTTCGATTACAAAGCTAGAAACCAAATAGCAATTACTGACACTAGCTCCAACCCAACCGAAAAATAGGGGACTGATGAAGACGATGATTACGGGGTACCCAAGTCTTTTATAGCCCCCAATGACTCCGACACCACCAAATCGACGGTCGAGGAGCTGGAACAGGTTATATTGGTCAAGCATATACCCGGTTGACATGTATACCTGGGCACGTGGCTAAATCCTGAGCTCAGGAAAAAACTCATTCAATTTCTCATGGCTAACATAGATTGTTTCGCTTAGTCCCATCTTGATATGACACGGATCCCACCAGAGATAACCACTCACAAGCTGAGCCAGGAACCAAAGTTCCATCCGATCAAGCAAAAGAGGAGACCGTAGTCCGAGGTCAAACATTCTTTCATCAAGGATGAGGTATCTAAACTCCTTAAAATAGGGTCCATTCGGGAGGTTAAATTCTCGGATTGGTTAGTAAATGAAGTAGTAGTCCCTAAAAAAGGGAATAAATTAAGAATGTGTGTAGACGATAAGGATTTGAATAAGGCATGCCTCAAGTATTCTTTTCCTTTGCCCAACATCGATCGAATGATCGATGCAACGACCAGCCACGAGATCCTCAGTTTTCTCGATGCCTACTCCGGTTACAACTAAATACGGATGGACCCGGGTGATCAGGAAAAAACCTCCTTCATCACTAAATACGACACATATTGCTACAACGTGATATCATCCAGTTTAAAGAACACTGATGCCACTTACCAATGCCTAGTAAATAGGATGTTCGAGGAATGAATATGAAAATCAATGGAGGTTTACATTGACGACATGTTGGTTAAGTACCTGGGAGCAGAGGACCATTTAAAACATTTACAGAAAACCTTCAACATATTAAAGAAATACAATATGAAGCTGAACCCAGAGAAATGCGCATTTGGAGTTGGATCAGGTAATTCCTCGGGTTCATGGTATCCAACTGAGGAATCGAGATCAACCCCGACAAAATCAAATCCATTGAAGACATCACGGTTGTGGACAATGTGAAGGTCGTGCAAAGATTGTCCGGGTGCATAGCAACCCTGGGGAGATTAATTTTGAGGTCATCCGACAAGAGCCACCGATTCTTCTCACTATTAAAGAAGAGGAATAACTTCTCATGGACCCCAAAATGCCAACGAGATTTGGAGGAACTCAAGTGGTATCTATCGAGCCCACTGCTGCTTCAAAGGCCAAAGACAAACGAACAACTATATTTGTACTTAGTAGTATCGAAAATAGCGGTAAGTGGAGTCCTGGTCCGGGAAGAAGAAGGTACGCAATTTCCAATTTACTATGTTAGTAAGACCCTAGGTGAGGCCGAAACTAGGTACCCTCACCTAGAAAAGATGGCGCTCGCGTTGCTAAGCGCCTCTAGAAAGCTAAAACCATACTTTCAGTGTCACACCATATGCATCGTGACCACTTACCCATTAAGGAATGTTATGCATAAACTTGAGCTCTTGGGCCGGTTGGCCAAATGGGCTGTGAAAATCAGTGGATACGATATTGAATATCGAGACCGCCATTAAGTCTCAAATTTTGGCGGACTTTGTAGCCGACTTTATGCCGACCCTAATACCCTAGGTCGAAAGAGAGTTGTTAATCAACTCAGGGACCTCCTCTAGAATTTGGACCCTGCTTACGGACAATGCCTCAAACGCAAAAAGGTCCAGTCTTGGCATCGTATTGAAGCCACCAACATGCAATGTAGTTAGGTAATCTATTAGGACTATGAAATTGACTAACAATGAGGACGAATATGAGGCCATGATCGCAGGTATCAAACTAGCCAAAAGCTTGGGGGCAGAGATAATTAAAGCTAAGTACGACCCCCTCTTTGCGGTAAACCAAGTTAATGGGACGTTCGAGGTCAGAGAAGAACTAATACAAATGTACCTAGATAAATTACATGTAACATTATATGGATTCAAGGAATGGACTTTACAAAACATTCCTCGGGATCAAAATTGTGAGGCCGATGCCCTCACTACCCTAGGGTCATCGGTCAAGGACGACGAATTCAACTCGGGGTCAATCGTACAACTCATGAGATAGGTAGTGGAGGAAGGCCTTGCCGAGATTAACTCAATGAGCCTAACTTGGGACTGGAGAAATAAATATATAGAGTACCTAAAAATTGGAAAACTGCCATCGGATCCAACTGAATCGAGGGTCCCTACGTACAAAGGCATCTCGATTTAGCCTATCCGGAGACAGAACCCTGTTCAGAAGGGAGTTCGATGGCCCACTCGCCATATGTCTAGGACTAGGGGACATTGAATATGTTTTGAGGGAAATCCATGAATGCACCTGTGGAAATCATTCATGTGCCGAATCACTGGTTTGAAAAGTTACCAGGGTCGGCTATTACTGGATCGATATGGAAAAGGACACGAAGGAGTTCGTACGAAAATGTGATGAATGTCAAAGACACGCTCTGATGATTCATTAGCCCGTGGAACTATTGCATTCGGTCTTGTCACCATGGCCGTTCATGAAGTGGGTCCAAACTAGGAAGGACCGTACTAGATTATCGAGATCACCGGAAAGGGATCCTACAGACTCGGAACAATGAACAACGAGCAACTACCGAAAAATTGGATATAACTCACTTGAAACGATATTATTGCTAAGGTACAACCCCATTCTTTCTCTTATTTACATTTTTAACTGATGCTTGCAGGTAACCAAAAAGGAACGATACAACATTTTAGGTCTGGAAGCACGTGTTGCACTCTTTTTCCCTTGAACCGATATTGTCCCAAATGGGTTTTCCGGCAAGGTTTTAACGAGGAAACACTAAATCGTGCTAACTTAGAATTGAAGGTCGTCTATGAGCCAGTGACGAAGATCACAATAGCATTTGAGGCCTATCTTCGATCAACCCCGAACACTGGGGGGCATTACCCTTAGATATCGACTTTATCAAGGAAAGAAACTTCGTGACCGAAGGTTCTCGATCGATAGGATTTATTGTAAGATTGTAAGGGCCAAACAGTCAAATTAACCTTACCTGCATAGACTATTCGACCCCTGGCACAAAGAATGTACGAATGTATAACTATTATGCACAACATTAAAAGGAAATCTTTTCCTTGCGCGTAAACATCTTGTCCTTTAAAATTATTTTTTGCATTCCTCAAGGAATTTCCTACATCCGATTCCCTAAAGGTATCAAGCCCAAGGGCCACCTTAATCCAGATTTGAACAATCACTCTCACTCGAGAACTGCTGTCCGAAAATAAGCTCGAACGGTCCAAGTTATCGGACATCGATGGCATAAGATCTATTAGGCAACGCCATAATTTTAAATGCGACGGCCACCCCCACACCCGAACTAAAAAGGCTACATCCATATTAACGCGACTCGGAGATGTCCGAGACCCGTAAAAAAAATAATAGGGCCTTAAAATTATTTAAACCGGTTCTAAAGACTACCCTCGACAAACTATAAGCTGAAAATTAGGTTATAGTTTTTCGGTCACACCGAACCCCCACGATGCCCAGAAACAAGATAAATGTTAAAGGCAAGGTTTGTTCGGACCTCTAAACGTAACCTAATTATTTCATGCTGAGGCATTTCAATTCTTACAAATGTAAGTAATAAAGTAGAGGGAAAATTCAGAAGACGTTGAAGGAAAAAGCCTTATATACATATCAAAAAAAAATTACAAGGGCCAAAAAGCCCTCATACAAATTTTTACAAAGGCCAAACAGCGTCGACAACAGGATAATATGAAAAGCAAAAGACAAAAATATCTGAAAATAGCCTAAGTGCCCTAATCTTCGCCAGAAACCGCATCATCACCTTATGTAACGACCCGGCCAGTCATTTTGAGAGTTAGAGCCCCAAACCCCTATTAACGGCTTTCCCAATATCTATTTCTGCTATTGTGACTCGCCGGGATGATTGATTTTGAGTTTCGGAGTATTTTGGGACACTTAGTCCCTAAATGAGAGCTTAAGTCTTAGAATTTGGAACGTAGTCGGAACTGTGTGAAGACGGATCTGTTAGCTCCGTTGAGTGATTTTGAGCTTAGGAGCGCGTCCGGAATGTGTTTTGGAGGTCTGTAGTATATTTAGGCTTGAATTGGCGAAAGTTAGATTTTCGGCGATTTCGCCCAATAGTGAAAATTTAGATATCGAGCTCGAAATGGATTTACGAAAGTGGATGTAGGTTCATAGTGTCATTTGTGACCTATGTGTAAAATTTGAGGTAATTCGGACTAGATTTGACGTGGTTCGGCGTCTTTTGTAGAATTTGGAAAATTCTAAGTTCTTAGGCTTTAATCCGTGCTTAATTCATGATTTTTGGTGTTATTCGATGTGGTTTGAAGGCTCGACTAAGTTCTTATGGTGTTATAGGATTGGTTGGTAAGTTTGGTTGAGGTCCCGGGGGCCTCGGGTGTGTTTTGGATGCTTAACGGAATGAAATTGGACTTAGGAAAATCTTGTGCTTTTGTTGTAATCGCACCTGCGCAAGGCTGCTCGCAGGTGCGAGCAAATTGGTGCAGAAGCAAAAAAAATGGAAAAGTGCCAGGGGTCGCAGGTGCTAGGTGATTTCCGCATCTGCGATGCCCGCAAATACGTTAGGGGTCTTCGCAGGTGCGCAAGGTCCGCAGTATCGAAAGGGAATTCCGCAGGTGCGCACGCGCAGATGCAGCCCTTTCATCGCAGGTGCGAAGGCAGATGGGTTAAGTGATTTGCGCAGATGCGCAAATTTTGCCGCACAAGCGCACCCGCAGGTGCAAGCCTAGGCTCCGTAGGTGCGGAAATACCTGGGCAGTGGTTAAAACCGAAGGGCTTCGCGATTTTTGTCATTTTTGGACTTTGCAACTCGGTTTAGGGCGATGTTTGAGAGCAATTTCGAGGGATTTCTTGAGGTAAGTTCCTTGTGCTTATATTTTATTAATAATCATGCTTCCCCATGTATTTTCCCACCTAGTTAGTGTGTATTGGAGGCTAGGGATTTGGGAGTTTGAATTGTGGATTTGGAGGACCATTTGGTGTCGGATTTAGTAAAATTGATGTGGTTAGACTCGTGAGTGAATAGGCTTTCGGATTTTGTGACTTTTACCCGATTCTGAGACGTGGGCCCGTGTAGATATTTTAGGGCGAATTTAAGAAATTTTGTTATAGTATTGATTTAATTAATTAGATGAGTTTATTATGGTTGTAATTATGATGTGTAATTGCTTTTGGCTAGATTTGGGCCATTCAGAGCTGGATAGTCATAGAAAGGGCATTCTTACGGATTGATTGCGCTTGATTCGAGGTAAGTGGCTTGCCTAACTTTGTGTGGGGGAAATCTCCTTAAGATTTGGAACTATTGTGCTATGTGAGCACCGTGTACGTGAGGTGACGAGTACGTACACAGGCTAGTTGTGGAAAACCTGATTTTCTTACTGAGCAGCAACATATTTTTCCTGTTATTTTGAGTTATACCATTTTTATGTGTACTAATCTATTTTCATTCTTAATTGAGTTATTCCAATATGTGTAGCTATCATATTTAGTCTAATACAACATGTCTATGTGTCTTAATTGTTTATGTGAATTATGTGTAGTATGCTTAATGAATTTCCTGCTTCTTCCCTAACTGGAACTTAGTCTAAATTGTAAGAATTTCGTGATGTAGTTGTATTTCTATCATTCGCGCTACATATTTACTTTGGGACTACGGAACGGTATTCCGGGAGATCCCCCTGCATATTTATTTTGGGACTACAGAACGGTATTCCGTGAGATCCCCCTGCACATTTATTTTGGTACTATGGAACGGTATTCCAGGAGATCCCTTTTTAACCTTAAAATCGGTGGTCACTGAGCACCCACTAGGAATAAACATGCTAAGAGGAGGTTTTGCCACTGGTTCCTCGCCGGCCGACTGTGATGTTGAATATTGGGGAACTATTTTTGAAGTCTTTGCTATTTTCTTTTAAATGGAGGGTAAAAAGATGAAAAACAGGAAGTTAAAGGGGTACACTTGACGGTTCGAAGTGAAGACAAGCGAAAGTTCTTACAAATATCTCAAGAAATTAGGATGCAAATGCTAGAAAATATAGAGATTTCTAAGGAACAAGAGTAGAGAAGGTTTGGATGAAAAGTTTGAATAAATGACGAAGGAGGTATTTATAATTTTTAAACTACGGTTCAAAGCCAGGAGTGGCCGATTAGCAGCTGACGAGCATTTAATGCCATTAAGGCATAACTGACGAGACGTTTCGTTCTTTTTGTCATTTCTGATATAGAGTACCGTGGTGAGAATCAGAAGCTCATATCATTTTTCGTCGTTTACATTCCGAAAAGCGAGGAGACTATCTATATACGGTCAAAATCGGGCTCGACTTTTGCATGACAGATCGGGCTCGAAAAGCGAAGAGTTGAAGATTGACCCCGAGTCTCATCAAACCAGAACACGAGGTCAGAATGTCCGTCCTCGAGAACATTAGACCCATGATCCCAAAATCGACCCTGACTACGAATAAGCTCGAGAAAATATTGCCGGTATAACCAACAAAAGATCGAAATAACGGAAGGCCGAAATATCCGTAACCGGTCGGATATTTCGGCGGGAATCTCAGCACATATCAATAAAGAGCCGGCAAAGCAGCAAACCAGGAGATTTTTACCTTTTATTGAATTGTACCTAGAGTAGGACTCTCCTACTATATAAAAGGGGTCTGATTACTTGTAAAACAGATAGTAACTCACATCTAAAGCAATATATTGTTATTTTTAGTTCTTATTATTCTCTTGTCATTGTATTCCGATATCGATAAAAGCACTTTTGACTCGATGGCGACTAATGTTCTAAGTCTAAGACTGTTCTACTTATGTAGTTTGCATTTACTTCCCTATTGTTTATTTCAATTTCAATCTAATTTATCGTTTTGTATCAAATTGGATCACGTATCCTTAAAACCACGTATAAATTCAATTATTATCTGATTTTGAGGATAAACACAATATATCATATAATCATTGATAAATTAACGTGGCTAAATAAAAATATCATTTGTGAGTAAATTTATTCATCGACAAAAGGCCCGAAAAAAATAGACATATCTTTTATGTTACCCATAATATGTGGAAGTATCTTGGTAATTTTATAGAGTCATTCGATCCGAATGCTAAATAAAAAATATAAGCCATGACAAACTATCTATTATAAAGTATTTTCGTGTAGCAGTTGAAACCACTTTTGAATTCATATGTCATTATAATAGGCGTTGGAAATATATAATATGAACTTAAATTAGGGTGTTATTTTGAAATAAGATTATTTGTTATTAAATTTCTTGATTTACTTGTCTTTGTGTCGCGATTGATTGCTCCTATGAAAGAGCAAAATTGTCTTTTAGTAGTATTGACCGTTAAGTATTATTTTGAAAAATAATTTTTGCATTGCTTTCTTTTTGTATAACTTTAAAGTTAAAAGCCGATCCATGATTTAAGCTTTATGGATTAGAATTTTTTTAGCATTAACTCATTGTATGTTTACCCTAAAAACGGATAACAATTAAATTTATAAGTGGTTTTAAGGATATACGGATTAATCCGATGCAAATGATAAATTGTATTAGATTAAACAAATAAATATAGAGTAACCACGTGAGGAGGAGGATTCCAGCCTCAATGAAATATCCACCCTCGATCCGAACTCACAATGGCTAGCACTAATGTACAAGGATAAGAGCTTTCAATAACAGAGAAAATAATAGTATATTGCCTTGGTATGCATGTGTTACATTGTGTCAATAAATAATTACACTCCCCTTTATATAGTAGGGGAGTTTTACCCTAAGTAAAATTCTATAAAAGGTAAAAAATCTTCTGTTTAACTAATCACTGGCTCTCTATCGATATATGCTGAGATCCACGCCATGATATCTGGCCGGTCGCGGATATCACGACCTTCTACTAGTCGTGCTCGGTTGCCCGACAACATTCTTCGAAGTCTTTTGGGATTTGGACCGATCCCAGATCATGGTCCCAATATTTCTCGAGGGTGGGCATCATGCCCCCGGACTCTGGCTCGATTTATCTTACCGGAAACCAGGGCATCCCACAAGCCCGGTTTGAGCCGTATACAGATAGCCCGGAAACGGCGAGAAACGACATGAGCTCTTCAATTCCTTCTTCAACACGCCATGACACAAAATGATATAGAAATCGAAATGTCTCGTCAATCACGTCATAATGACCCCAAACGCATGTCAGCCACCGGCAGGTCGCCCCTGGAAGCAAAACGGCACAAAGCCTCTATAAATACTTCTTCGTTCATTCATTTTTTACTTTTGACCAAGCTTCTACCTTAGATTTTTCAAGATATCACTGTCTCCCTTCATTCTTCAACATTCTTACCTTCGTTCTTCAAATTGCAATCATTCTTTGCCTTTCACTTAAGCTAATGTGCTTGATTTTCTCAGCAAGTTCTTACCCTTCATCTCCTCATTCTTCTTCATTCTTACCTTCCTTTTTATCCAGATAAAAATTGCGAAGATATCCAAGACCGTTCCCCAGAAATGTGCTCCTTCTTCTTTGCATCCCACAAACAAGGTCGAGGAGACCGTTTCCGATGTAGTTGTCCCCGAGAGGTCCACTTTGGGCACAACCACCGATGAACCGGCAGCCGAGTGCACCTTGAAAATGTTTGTCCCCGTGGGGTGTTCAGTTAATGACGACTTCAAGATCGAAAATCCCTCTTCGATTCAAGGCCGATGCAAGGCGGTGTCACGGTACATCTGCTGCATTACTGAGGCCATTCTTCCTGTGGTTCGAAAGGACTGTGGCTGGATAGATAAGGACGTAGTGATTCCCTGACCTGATGACGATATTACTATTCATGTTGAGGGATATCTGAGTGGTTAAACTTATCCATTTACATTAGGCCTGGTGGACCCGGTCATCTTTGACTTCATCAGGAGGTACAACGTATGCCTCGACCAAATTCACCCATCGCTATGGAGGATCGTGATCCTCCTCCGATTCTTTGTGAAAAAAAATCTATTCATGCACGTTCACCAACGATCATCTACTCCACTTGTACAATCTCCAAATCTTCCAGGGGGAGGTTGATAAAGCTTATACGTATCACGACCCGTAATTCCCACCTTAAGGACCGTGATGGAGCCTAACATTTCACTTGCTAGGCAAGACAACGTTAGAGAAATTCTTTTACCAATTTTAAATACTTTGAACAATTTAACCAATCAGAAGAAAATGTAATTAAAATGAAGTACGAAATAGCATAATAATCCAATATCTAGTACAATCGGATCTGGAGTCACACGTACACGAACTTCATTACTGATGTCGTTCTTCCTGTGGTTCGAAAGGGATTGCGGCTGGATGGATAAGGACGTAGTGATTCACGGACCTGATGACGATATTACTACCCTTGTTGTGGGATATCTGAGTGTTTAAACTTATCCATTTACATTAGGCCCGGTGGACCCGGTCATCTTGGACTTCTGCAGGAGGTACAACGTATACCTCGACCAAATTCACCCATCAATGTGGAGGATCGTGATCCTCCTCCGATTCTTTGTGAACAAAATCGATTCATGCAAATTCACCATCGATCATCTACTCCGCTTGTACAGTCTCCAAATCTTCTAGGGGGAGGCCAATAAAGCTTGTATGTGCCACGACCCGGAATTCCCACCTTCAGGACCGTGATGGAGCCTAACATTTCACTTGCTAGGCAAGCCAATGTTAGAGAAATTATTTTACCAATTTTAAATACTTTGAACAAGTTAACCAATTAGACGGAAATGCAACTAAAATGAAGTACGAAATAGCATAATAATCCAATATCTAGTACAACCGGATCTGGAGTCATAAGTACACGAGTTTCTAGAGGTTCTACATACAGGGTCTGAAATAAATACATATGTCTCGAATGAGATGAAAGGTAAATAAGGAAAGAGGAAGGGGATTTCAAGGTCTGCGGACGCCAGAAGATCTACCTCGAGTTTCCAAATGCTAATTCGAGTTGATACACCTCACGTACAGCTGAGACCAGTACCAAAATCTGCACAAGAAGTGTAGAGTGTAGTATGAGTACAACTGACCCAATGTACTCCGTAAGTGTCGAGCCTAACCTCGACGTGGTAGTGACGAGGCTATGACATGCCACCCACGTAATTAAACCTATACAGATGAAAATATACGCGCAACATAACAACAATAAGGATTTAACATGTACTATTGGGAAGGGACATGCGAAAGGGGTAAAAAATATGGTAACTACAACAGGGAATGACAACATGAAACAGTCAATAAACCTTCAGCCAATGAAACAGTTAAACGTAATGAATATAAACTGCACGGCATCACCCTTCCTGCTTTTACTCTCAACCTCACCATGAAACAACAATAATGGCATGACATCACCCTTCGTGCTTTTACTCTCAATTTCATCATGAAATGATAAATACGGCACGATATCACCCTTCGTGATTTTACTTTCAATTTCATCGTGAAATGATAAATACGACACATCACCCTTCGTACTTTAACTCTCTTCCTCACTCTGTATAAATCAACAATTGGAATAATAATCAGCACTGCATCACCCTTCGTGCATTAACACTCTATCCCTTACTATGAAGCAATGAATATATGACATTTGGGAGAAAGAATAATCAAGAATAAACCTTACATCAATAACGTTTCCCCAATACCGAGCCTCAACTTCCAATAATATTCAATTATCACAAATAATATTCAATTATCACAAACAAGTTTCAACCACATGCTTTAACCTAAAAACAATGCATAAGTACTCTTCGCCTCATATATACGTTGTACCCAACATTTACACACGTAGAAAATAGTCAAAAAAATCCTAATCCCTCAAGTCAAGGTTAACCATGACACTTACCTTGCTCCAAAAATCAATTCAAAGCCCAACCACGGCTTTGCCTTTTGAACAAGCCTCCGAGCTAACCAAATATAGAAAATTACCAAGCAATGATTCAAAATAAACCTTAAGAACTCCCCACAAATAAGGAAGGTTCAATTTAGGTCATTATTGAAGAAGTCAACTCCCGGGCCCGCTTGGTCCAAACCCGAAATTCGGACCAAAACCCAATTTCCCATTCACCCCCCCAGCCCGGTTAGGCAATTTATTTCAAAATCCGACCTCAATTTGAGATTTAAATTCCAATTTTACAAAAATGACTAATTCTACCCAAACCCTCAATTTCTACCATGAAAATCCTAGATTTTAGGTTGAAATCTTATAAAATGTAATGGGTAATTGAAATAAAGTAGGTTAGAATCACTTACCAATGAATTGGGGAAGAAGAGCTCTTGGAAAAATTGCCTTTAAGGTTTCTAGGTTTGAAAATTTGTAAGAATGAACAAAATCTCGTCTAGCTTAGCTTAAGTCCAGGCGAAGATGTCACAATTGCGACCTGGGGTTCGCAATTACGAACCCTGCAAATGCGAAAAAACCCTTGCAAATACGAAGGTCTCACACTTCTACTTCCATCACAATTGCTATGGTTTGTTCGCATTTCCGAACTTGAACTTCTCGCAATTGCGATAATTTTGATTGCAAATGCAAACATTGCTCCCCCAACCCACTTCGCAATTGCAAAAATATTGTTCGCATTTGCGAACCATTGATGCCCCACTGTTTTTCGCAAATACGAGGAAATAGCTGGCAAATACGAACCAGAAAGGAAGTCTGCCATATCGCAAATGTGAAGCCAGACCTCGCAATTGCGAGGTCTGAGGCTTGGACCAGAAACAGTAGAACACCAGTTATGATCCTAAGTCCAAAATTATTCTGTATCCTATCCGAAACTCACCCGAACCCTCGGGGCTCCAAACCAAAAATGCACACAAGTCCAAAATCCTCATACGAACTCGCTCGCGTTATTAAATCGCCAAAATAACACCTAGAACTACGAATCAGACACCAAGTCAAATGAAATTTTCAATGAAACTTTAGAATTCCTTTTTTAAAATGTCGATTTTATGTTTTATCTTTTCTTTTACTCATCGGTGTTTGATGTGGTGCAGCCCTCGCTCGAGTCCTAAATGCCATTCCTTGACTCACGGAGTGGATCAGAGGCATTTGTTCATAGATGCCTTATGCCGAGCGCTTGTGGCGCGAACTCTCAAAGGGCCGCTGGGAGTCCCGTTCCCACGGTAAGAGTCCTTTTCTTAGATAAGTATAACTAGGCTTTCCTTTTCAACGCTATGTTTTCATTCCTTCTCTTCTCATTTTTAAAGATTTTCCTAAGACCATTGAGCTTAGGACCTTAGTAGGGGAGAAGTCCTACCTACCAATCCTTCTACTCCGGGGCAGCCCAGAGCCACTGCAGGGGAGAAGAAAATAAAGAGGGCTTCGAGTTCCCCGAGCTCGGAGAAAAAAAAGCTAAAGAGAAGGTTGGCTCGTAAGCCAAAGAAAAGCTCCAGCTCTCGGGTGCCTGACTCAGACTTGCTTTACCAGTTCAGGGACGAGCCCGAGGAGGACAAAATATTTGTGGCTTGTGAGCCGTATGTCCCTGAGGAACGGGTGCCAGCCGAGGGAGAAATGACGGAGGCTAATCCCCTTCAAGTCCCAAAGGCGGGTACAGAGGTAAGGGTCGAGACCTCTCGTGACGTCGGCTCCGTCCCACCCGGTGTTATAGAAATTTTGGGATCGCCCTCGTTCATAGAGTCCATTTTCAATGAAGCCCGAGCGATGAAGGAGCGATCTAATGAAAGGGTTCATGGAGCGGACGATCCCCTATGATGCTTCTTTGATGGTGTAGACTCAACCGCCTTGGAAGACTTCTCCGGGTTGGGTGACCTAGAGGTACCGAGGAAAAGTCCATCCTCGGAGGTCGGTGGGCCGAACTCGAGCATGAGGTTGATCAACCGGTTTCTAGATCCGAGCAGGGTTCCTGGACGGAAGCGGCCAGTTGTTATCACCGTCCCAGAGGATGCCCAACTTCTTTCTGCCCCTGTCAGGGTAGCTAGCTACCTGCTGTTCCTGGTAATCGAAGAGGACCAGGCAAAAATGAATGAGGTGGATGCGTCATGCATGTTCAATGAAGAACAATAGGCACCGAACTGGTTAAGGTGTTGTCACACTCTTTTATCTTCGCCTTTAGTGTTTGATGACTCTAATGCCTTTTATTTTTCACATTTTGCAAGCATCAGTGCTCCACCATGAAAACTTTCACCGGTACCAGGATGAGCTTAGCCAACTCGAGGTCAAAGAGCTTGTTGAGAAGAGGGACATGTATAAGCTTCTCAGCGAGCAACGTGAATGAGAAGTCAAGAATCTTCGGGGTGAGTTGGACGCAGCTCAGAAAGAACATGCTGACCTGGTGGAACAGGTAAGATCTTTGAAGTTAGTTATGACAAGTCAGTCATGGTAACTAACGGTCAAAACCCACAGGTCTAGCAGAAGCTTGATCCGATCGACCAACTTCGAGCCGAGATGGACGTGGTCAAGGCTAAGGCCGAAGAGTGGAAGGGAAAAATTGACCGAATGGCTTCGGAGAAGGAGACTTCCCGGGAGCAGCTGGCCTCGGCGAAGGTTCAACTTCCAGCGGCGAGGGAGAAAGCGGAGGCCTGGTCCCAAAATATTGTAGACCTCCAGTCCCATCTGGTCTCGACTATCGCTGAACGTGATGCCCATAACATGGAGCTCAAAACAGTTATGTTAGTGATGGAAATAACCAGGGCTGATGCTGAAGAGATGATGGCCTAGTACAGAGCTGACACTGAGGGAGCCCAAAACCGCCTGAAAGTCACTGTCGAATACGTGAAGTGGCAATCCCGAAGAGAGGCTCTCGAGGAAGTTCATACTCGGGGTTTCGACCTATCAGCTGAGATCGAAAATGCTAAGAGGCTTGAGGTCAAGGCCAAGAAGTTGGCAGATCCCGAGGACGAGGAAGGCTTTGAGGGTTTCGGAAAATCTGAGGGCTGATAAGACCCCGATGGTCCCGCGAGGTGGGCTCCGGCGAAGATCATGCTTAGGTGCCTTGTAGATTTTCTTTGTTTTTGTATATTTTGTTGAGGACGTTTGGCCTTTGTTGAGGCCGTTTGGCCTTTGTAAAGATATTTATATATATACAAGGCTTTTATTTTTTCCCTTTGGCAATTTTCAAGTTTATTTCTTTTGAATTTTTCTTTACGATTGTAAAGATTTCAAATGCCTTAGCACGTAGTAATAAGGTCTTGTTCAGAGGTTCGAACAAGGATTGTTCTCGATATAATTTTGCTTAAAACTCGTGGGGGATTGGTATGACCAGAACACACATTCAGATATGCTCGCTGGTCAAATATAGTATAAGAAAATATCGTATCCACAGAGATTGGAGTTAAATAGTATTTTTTAGTTTATAGCTTGATTGCTATCCAAGATGATCAATAATTGAGATTTGTGTGATTAAAACTAAAATTTAACTAAGAGTTTAAACTATTGACTAATGACAATCGCAACAATGAGTAAGGAAGATATCAATGGGAGAAAATAAGGGTTGATTGGATAGGTGCAAGATACTTGTCTGGGATTTAACTCTAGCTAATGCACTCCTAAGGTTAAAGTGAGTCTCTCAAATTCACTCAATTACTAGTTCAAACGTTCAGTAGAAACTCCTCTCTCGATTAAGTCTCAACCTCACAATATAAACTAAGTTAAGCTCGGTGAAGATATGCAAGAATTCGTAGTGGATTGGTTTGTAAGAGAACCTCTTCCGATTATTCTCCTAACTAGGTCTAAATAATAATTCAACTAGCCTCTTTCGATTACTAAGATGAATCAATGAATTTAACCAACAAGATAATGCAAAAACATCACAAGTTACGCCTCTTTCGATTACATAAACATGTGAATATATGAGCAACAATTTAAATACCCAAAACAATTTAATACATAAAAACTAGAGTTAATATCCACAAACAATTCTCAAAACACCAAATCCATCAATCCCTAAAGAAGAATTACTCCATAGATATGGAGAAATTCATCACAAATAAGTTTAAATTAAAGGAAAACATAAACGATCCAAACTCTTGTCTTGAGTGAGGATTGAATGATGAAATCCTTGTGATATTGCTTTTCCCCCCTTCTCCTTAGCCTCCTTATGTCTTAGATGTGTCAAAAGTTCCAAAAATACCATTTTTCAATGTATATATACCAAGTAGGGTCGGGCCCAAACGAACACACCTTCTCATTCACTAAATAGGACTCCTCCCAATAGGACGTGTGCGGACGCGCACCTGGAGATGTGCTCGCGCATTAGGCCGCACACTTTGGATGGTACACTACCTCAAATGTGCACCCAGTGTGCGCTCATGCACCTGGGTGACGCCCGACTCGATTCTTTTTTCTCTCTTTGAATGCACTAGTGCCCGTTGATCCCAAACTTGATCCGAACTTAATTCGTGGGCTTTTACTCATACTTCAAAACTCCAGAATAGCTTAAATTCATTCCATAACATCTACATAGATCGGGGAACACTCCTACAAAGCATAAAACATATAATTAGTGCAAAACACTAGCTATTAAGGTTCAAAGTCAAATAAAGTGCAATAAATTAGAGTGCGATAAGCGACTAAAATACGTAATTATATCCTACCATCAACACCCCACACTTAAACCATTGCTCGTCCTCGAGCAATCAAACTACACTTTATATAGACACGACCTTATTACACAACTCTCATAACTCATCATACCAAGAATATTTAAAATAGCCTAAGAAAAATAGTGTCACATCCTCGCCTCCAGATTTGACTCAAAAGCACCACACATTATTTATAACTCACTCACTTACTCTGACACAGAGTTCAACGACATTATCTTTTCTTCACGAATCACGTGCCCTCACAACAAAAGAGAGTAGTTCCACACTCAATCAAATTTAAGCATAATTAGGAACTTCAAATTGAAAGAATTCGCTCACTCTCAGAAACAACATTCATATGCCACAAAAGATGAACCATAGGCTTGCCCGTAGTATACTACTCTACCAATTCAAACTCACCCAGTCAAGGATCAAGTAGGACTTAATTTGGTTGTAATGTAGGCTGTGGGACGGTAGGATACATTTAGATATCAGAGTGACTACACCTCCCTAAGCACTTTAATACATACATTTCATTTTTTCAAAACCTCACACTTGTGTCAAACCAATACTCCACATTTACATCAATTTACATTAACTCCCAACTTCTTTAAGCATAAATACATCAAGAGTTACCACTTATCAATGAATAATTTTCACAACAATACACTATGTATATATTGTTTTTCTTTTTCAATTTAAGTGGCTCTTACGTTTTTTTCAAAACAGTGCACATTTCTCCTTATTTCATAAGCTCCACGCAAAAACCAACCCAATCACCCCACACTTCAACTTTTACAAAGTTCATATAAATTCAAGTGCTCACGAGAGGTAAATGGTTCAAATAGATGGCCAATTCAAACAAAAGGGTAAGACTTGTAATGTGGTTACAAAAGAAAGAGGATTACAGGCTCAATGGGGTTAACTACGATACATAACAATTAGGTGGATAAAATATATAACTGGCTCAATAAAGAAATGCCTATATCACTTCCAAGACTGAATAAAACTACTATTTTGCTTTGCAAACACATGTGGCAAGTTCTAGACATTAAATGCAATGCACAGAATAACACAAAAACCTCACACACACATGGCACACAACTCACTCAAGATTAGATTATCAAGACATTCTAATCAAAACAGTTAAGCAAAGTTAAGATTATACAATTTAAGGTACTTATACAAGAGTCAAAAACTGAGCATACGCGTCACAACTAAAGCACTCACTCTTCTCAAGGCATGATAGTGTCACGAGATATTGCTTCCAATTAAAATTATTGCATAAGGTTTTCTACTCCTAACAAAAATAAAACTAACTACATCTGATTCAAACAAAAGCCCTGGAAAAGAACCGCGGCACAAAGAAAAACCAAGGGAAAATTAATACTCTAACTAAAAAAAAATCTTTTAGTCTTTTTCTTTCGACTTTATCGCTCAAGAAACCTGTCGAATGATGTCCATTCGTCGGGAAAAGTCAAAAATTTTAAAAAGTTTTTGGTTTTCCAAATTTTTTCTATCAAACTACTATAACTAAGCATAAAGAAATACATATACATACAACATACAAATATCCCCCACCCTCACTTTAAGTTATTGCATATCCCCATGATACACAATTAAAAGGCATAAGGTAGAGGAAACTTTCTTGAATCTCTAGTCGGGGTTTGAGTCAAAGTCGGGCTTCATTCTTCGTGCCCAAACTAGTGCACACATCCACGCGGACAACTTCTTCTCATCCTTCTTGGGGTTCAACCCACACTTATATTTCTCAATCACTAAGTTCTTCTCTTTCGAGATTCTCACTCTCCACTCTACACTTCCAGCTGGATTCTCTTTTATCACCCACATCTCTACATTCATCTCGAAGGTCACCGTCTCCTCACTCACTCTAAGCATGAGCTTTCTATCATGTATGTCTAATATTGCTCTGCTCGTCACTAAGAATGGTCTTCCTAAGATAAGAGAGACCTCTTTATTCTCCTCCATCTTCACCACAATGCAATCTATAAGAAATACAAACTTATCTACATGAACTAAAACAACGTCCACTATCCCCTCGGGTATTATAGCTGTTTGGTCTGTCAGCTGCAAAGATATTGGCGCAGATCTTATCTCCCCACACTCATTCTCCAGCTTCCTGTAAATAGACAAAGGCATTAGATTAATTGAGGCACCCGAATCATATAACGATTTATCAAAATTAAGAGTGCCTAACGAGCAAGGTATAGTAAAACTCCATGGATCACCACACTTTTGTGGGAGTTTGTTTTGCAAGATTGTGCTGCAATGCTCTGTGAGCTTGACCATTGAGGTATCTTCTATCTTCCTCTTCTTTGTAAGGATATCCTTCAAGAATTTGGCAGAAGTTGGCATTTGTGAGAACACTTCTGTGAATGGAAAGTTTACATTAACCTGCCTCAGCATATCTAGAAATCTTTCAAACTGCTTGTCCAACTTTTCTCTATACAGCTTTTGGGAAAAAGGTAGAGCAGGCATGTGCTCGCTCTCATTTCGATCTTCCTTTCTCGAAGTTTCCTCTTTCTTATTTTTCTCAACTCCTTTCTTTCCTTTCTTCTTCATATCACCTTCAATTTTCAACTTCTCCTCACTTTCTTTTTCAAGTACCACCTCTTTTTGTACTGAAGTGGGATCTTTCAGCACTTGCCTGCTTCTCAAGGTCACAACATTCACTGTTTCTTTGGGATTTCTCTCGATATTAGCTGGCAGAGTACCTGGGATTCTCTTAGATAATATTGTTGCAATTTGCCCCACTTGCTTCTCCAAGTTCTGCAAACCAGTGCCAAGTTCTCTGATAGCTGAACCATGAGCATCTAATTTCTCTTATGTATTGAAAATGAAGGACTTCATTAGATCTTCTAGCCCAGGTTGAGTGGAATGTTGAGGCTGGAACTGCGGCCTCGGCTGATTCACAAAACTAGGAGCTCCTTGAAATCTGGGATTGTTTTGTTGCCATGCATTTGCTGTACCCCCAGGTGAACTCCATGAAAAACTGGGGTGCTTCTGACCCATTGCATTGAAATTATAATTCCCAACATCATTATTTTCCTCGATTGAGGTTGACACTCATGAGTAGGGTTCCCTCTTCCACATATATCACACGCTACATGAGGCTCACTGTGTATTGAAGTTAAGGTCAGCTTCATTATTTCCTTGGACATGGCACCAAGTTGTACCTGCACAGATGTGTTAGCGTCAACTTAGTGAACACTAGTTGATCTTCTTCTTTCAGCTATTTCAAAGGGCCACTGATTTGCATCCTCAGATAACTCACATTGAATTATGACTATCTCCTCTGTAGTCTTTTTCATCAACGGACCTCCAGATGCATTGATCAATGTTCTGCGAGCGGCAGGTGTCAATCCATCCCAAAAGTCCTAGAGTTGCATCCAGAGTTTAATTCTGCTATGTTGACACTTTCGCACTATCTCCTTAAACCTCTCCCAAGCTTCAAACACAGTTTCAGTCTCATTCTGGCAGAAGTTATGGATTTCTCTTATAAACTTTTCCATCTTAGCTGATGAGAAATATTTGTCACGAAATTTTCTGGCATCTCATCCCATGTTCTAATCGATCCATTAGGCAAGCTTCGAAGCTAGTGCTTTTCATCGTCTTTAATAGTGAATGGGAATGTCCTTAAATAAATTGCATCTTGTGACACACCATTGTATTGAAAGGTGTTCATAATCTCTTCGAAGTCCATAAGATGATTGTTTGGATCTTCGTTCATCTTTCCTCTGAAGACACAGCTGTTTCGAAGAGTTTGAAGCAACCCCTGCTTCAACTCAAAATTGTTATCTGCAACTGGAAGACCGGTCTAGCATAATCGCCAAGGGGTCTCCCAGCACCGGGAGCTATATTTCCGAATTGGTGTGCACCTAAAGGTAGATTCTAAGCAATTCTCCGAGCCCTCTCCTCTTCATATACAAGTTGTGCATTTCGAAGAGTTGTCTCCTCAGTATCTCGTGCAATGTTTTCTCTTTGCTGGGCTGCCTCTCTTGGAGCCACATCAACATTATCCTCATATCCCGCCATAACTTCCTTGGTTGAGGATTGCCCAACCTTCACAGTATTCTCAGGGATATTTATTTCCTTCCTCAGCTATCGTATTCGTTTCTTAATTTCTGGTTCGTATGGTAGCACTTCCTTCCCAGAAGATCGGTCATGCACCAATCTAACCTGTAGTCTGCGCATAGTCAAGGAACACCAAACGTAAAAAGAGAAAAATAAAAATAAAAATAAAAAAATCCTGAATTAGCACTACAAACTATTTCAAACACTATTAATTGCCAATCTCCGACAACGACGCCAAAATTGACCAGCGCAAAACACATAATTAAATATGCTCGCTAGTCGAATATAGTATAATAAAATATCGTATCCACAGGGATTGAAGTTAAATAGTATTTTTGTAGTTTATAGCTTGATTGCTATCCAAGCTGATCAGCAATTGAGATTTGTGTGATTAAAACTAAAATTTAACTAAGAGTTTAAACTATTGACTAATGAAAATCGCAATAATGAGTAAGGAAGATATCAGTGGGAGAAAAATAGGGGTTGATTGGATAGGTGCAAGATACTTGTCTGTGATTTAACTCTAGCTAATGCACTCCTAAGGTTCAAGTGAGTCTCTTGAATTCACTCAATTATTAGTTTAAACATTTAGTAGAAACTCCTCTGTTGATTAAGTCTCAACCTCACAATATAAACTAAGTCAAGCTCGGTAAAGATATACAAGAATTCGTAGTGGATTGGTTTGTAAGAGAACCTCTTTCGATTATTCTCCTAACTAGGTCTAAAAAATAATTCAACTAACATCTTTCAATTACTAAGAAGAATCAATGAATTCAACCAACAAGATAATGCAAAAACATCACAAGTTACACCTCATTCGATTACATAAACATGTGAATATATGTTCAATAATTAAAATACCCAAAATGATTCAATACATAAAAACTAGAGTTAATATCCACAAACGATTTTCAAAACACCAAATCAATCAATCCCTAAAGATGAATTACTCCATAGATATGGAGAAATTAATCACAAATAAGTTTAAATTGAAGGAAAACATAAACGATCCAAACTCTTGTCTTGAGTGAGGATAGAATGATTAAATACTTGTAGTCTTGGTTCTCCCCCTTCTCATTAGCCTCCTTAGGTCTTAGATGTGTCAAAAGTTACAAAAATACCATTTTTCCATGTATATACACCAAGTAGGGTCGATCCCAAACGAACACACATTCTCCTTCACGAAATAGGACTCTTCCCGGATAGGACATGCATGGCCGCGCACCTGGAGATGTGCTCACGCATTAGGACGCGCACTTTGGATGGTACACTGCCTCAAATGCATGCGCAGTGCGCGCTCGCGCACCTGGGTGAATCCCAACTCGAATCTTTTTTCTCTCTTTGAATGCACTAGTGCTCGTTGATCCTCGAACTCGATTCCAACTTAATCCTTGGGCTTTTACTCAGACTTCAAAGCTCCAGAATAACATGAATTCATTCCATAACATATTCATAGGTCGGGATCACTCCTACAAAGCATAAAATATATAATTAGTGGAAAATGCTAGCGATTAAGGCTCTAACTCAAATAAACTACAGTAAATTAGAGTGAGATAAGCGAATGAAAAACGTAATTATAGCCTACCATTAGGGCTTGGTATGACCAGAAGCTTTCCACAAAGTGCTTATTTAGAAGTTTTAGATTATAATTTTTTCAAGGGTAGCCTTTGAACCGGTTTGGAAATTTTAAAGGCCTTATGTTTTGGTTACGGGTTTCAGATATCTCCGCACCGTTTCTAGGATGACCGTAGCCTTTAAAGTTCAAGTATTTCCCAATAGGCTTATTACCCCACGCTTCGATACCCGAGCCGTCCGAGCTTGCCCAAGACGATAGTCCCAAAGTAGGGGTGACCGTAGCCTTTAAAGTTCGGGCACTGCCTAATAGGTTTTGTGCCCTCGGGCTTCGACAGCCTGAACCGTCTGAGTTTACCTTGAACGACAGTCCCCGAACGGGGTTGATCTCTTGGATCCGGGCAGAGGTGGCCCTTGGGCTCGATATCCTTAGGGAACAAAATGTAGTTTTTAGGACACAAAATATGTATCTGCAAGGTAGAAACTTTCTTTCATTTTTGTGCGTAACATACAAGATTTCAAATATGCACAAGCTTTGTGTTATGGCTTAAGTGATCTATGTGGCATGGATCATTTGACTGTTTGGACCTTATAATAAATCCTATCCATCGAGCCCAGTCTCTTCGAGCATCAAGTTTTCTTCCTTGCTAAAATCATTATCTGAGGGTGATGGTCCCCAGTATTCGAGGCTGGTCGTAGAGAAGGCTCGGATACTGTTGATATGACCCTCGATTCCGATTCATAGCCGGTCTTCAATTCTATGTTAGCTCGATCCAGTGTTGCCTCGTTAAAAACCTTGCCAGAAAACACATTCGGGATAAAACTAGTTCAAGGGAAAAAGAGTGCAACGCGTGCTTTAGGCCTAAAGGTTGCATCATTCCTTGGCCATTACCTGCAAGAGTTAGTCCAATTCGCATATATATAAAGAAAAGAAATGAATGGTGTCGTACCTTAGCAGTAGTATCATTTTAAGTGGGTTACGTTCCAGTTGTTTGGTTGTCGCTCACCGTTCACTGCTTTGAGTTTGTATGATCCTTTGCCGGTTATCTCGATAATTTGATATGGACCTTCATAATTCGGTCCCAGCTTCCCTTTGTTTGGGTTCCGGGTGTTCAATGTCGCCTTTGTTAACACCAAGTCCCCTACATTGAAGTGTCGAAGATTGGCTCTTCGAATGTAATACCTTTCGCTCCGTTGTTTTTGGGTTGCCAACCGGACGAGGACGGCCTCGCGCCTCTCGTTCAACAGTTCCAAGCTTGTACTCATGGCCTCGTCGTTTGACTTTTTGGTTGCATATCGGAACCTGAGACTCGATTCTAGTACTTCGACCGGTATTAGCACTTCGGCACCGTAGACCAATGAGATTTGGGTAGCCCCGGTACTAGATTTTGAAGTTGTATGAAATACCCATAGGACTTCGGGCAAAATTTCCATCCATTTTCCTTTGGCATCGGTCAACCTCTTCTTAAATTTTTGGAGTATTGTTTTATTCGTAGACTCTGCCTTCCCGTTCCTACTAGGGTGATAGGGTGTTGCTATGATTCTTTTGTTTTATGGTCCTCGAAACATTTGCTCATCTTACTGTCGATGAACTACTTCCCATTGTCGCACACGATCTCGGTCGGTATTCTGAACCGGCATATTATGTGGTCCCAAATGAAATCAATAACTTCTTTCTCCCTGAATTTCTCAAATGCCTAGGCTTCCATCCACTTAGAAAAATAGTCAGTCATAAATATTATAAATTGAGCCTTACCGGGTGCCTATGGCAGGAGACCGACGATGTCCATTCCCTATTTCATGAATGGCCAGGGTGACAAGACCGAATGTAGCAGCTCCCCGGGATAAAGAATCATTGGTGCGTGCCTCTGACATCCGTGGCATTTTCGTACGAACTCCTTCACATCTTTTTCCATGTCGATCTAGTAGACTCTGATTACCTTACGAACCAACGATTCGGCACCCAAATGGTTCCCGTAGGTGCCTTCATGAGCATCCCTCAAAGAATATTCGATATTTCCTGGTCTCAGACATACGGCGAGTGGGCCATCAAACGTTATTCTAAATAGGGTATTGTTTTCGGATAGGCTGAAATTGGCTGCCTTTGTGCGTAGAGCTCTCAATTATTTAGGTTCCGAGGGCAGCTTCTTGGTCTTCAGGTAGTCTATATATATGTTTCTACAATCTCATATTAAGCTTGTCAAGTTTATCTCGGCGTGGCCTTCTTCCACTTCCGATTTCATGAATTGTACGATCGTTTCTAAGTTGAATTCGTTGTCATTTACTGATGATCCCAAGTTAGCAAGAGCATCAGCTTCGCTGTTTTTAATCCCGAGGTACATGTTGCAAAGTACGCTCTTTGAACCGATATAGCATCACCTGTAGTTTATCTAGGTACCTTCGCATTCGTTCCTCTTTGACTTCAAACGTCCCATTCACTTGGTTCACCACAAGGAGGGAATCACACTTAGCTTCGATCACCTCGGCTCTCAGGATTTTAGTCAGTATGAGACCTGCAATCATGGCCTCATACTCAGCCTCGTTGTTAGTCAATTTTACAGTTCTAATAGATTGCCTAACTACATTACCCATCAGTGGATTCAACACGATGCCAAGTATGGATCCCTTTTCATTCGAGGCACCGTCCGTAAAGAGGGTCTATATTCCCGAGGAAGTCCCTAAGTTTAGAACCAATTCCCGTTGTATTTGATGGTGGTTCGGGGTCGATATTCGATATCGTACCCGTTGATTTCCATGATCTATTTGGCCAATCATCCCGAGAGCTCGGGTTTATGCATTATGTTTCTCAACGAGTAAGTAGTTAAAACACACATGGGATGGGATTGAAAATACGGTTTTAGATTCCTAAAGGTGCTTAGCAAAGTGATCGCCAACTTTTCTAGGTGAGGATACCTAGTTTCGGCCTCGCCTAGAGTTCTGCTAACATAATAGATAGGAAATTGCATACCTTCCTCTTCCCGGACCAGGACTCCACTTACCAATATCTCGGATACCGCTAAGTACAGGTACATGTGTTCATCTGCCTTCGGAGTATGAAGCAAATGTGGGCTCGGGAGGTACCGCTTGAGTTCTTCCAAGGCTTGTTGGCACTCCTGGGGTACATGAGAAGTTATTCTTCTTCTTCTTCAATAGTGAGAAGAACCGAGGGCTCTTGTCGGAGGACCTCGAGATGAATAGACCCAAGGAGGTTATGCACCCAGTTAACCTTTGAACGACCTTGACATTGTCCACCACGGTGATGTCCTCGATGGCCTTGATCTTATCTTGATTAATCTCGATTCCCCGGTTAGACTTCATGAATCTGAGTAATTTCCCGGACCAACTCCGAATGCGTATTTCTTCGGGTTTAGCTTCATATTGTATTTTTTCAATATGTTGAAGGTTTCTTGCAAATGTTTCAAATGGTCCTCTGCTCACAGGGGCTTAACTAACATATCGTCAATGTAAACCTCATTTTCCAATTTGCTCCTCAAACATCTGATTTATTAGGCATTGGTAAGTGGCACTAGTGTATTTTAGTCTGAACGACATTACATTATAACAGTTGGTACTGTATTTAGTGATGAATGATGTTTTATCCTGGTCACCCAAGTCCATCCGAATTTGGTTGTACCCGAAATAGGCATCGAGAAAGCTGAGGATCTCGTGGCCGGCCGGCGCATCGATCATTCGATCGATGTTGGGCAAAGGAAAATAGTCCTTGGGGCATGCATTGTTCAAGTCTTTATAGTCCACACACACTCTTAATTTTCCCCTTCTTAGGGACTACTACTATGTTTGCTAACCAATCCGGGTATTTAAATTTCTGAATGGATCCTATTTTAAGGAGTTCAAACACTTCGTCTTTGATGAATGCGTGCTTGACTTTGGACTGAGGCATCCTTTTCTATTTGACCGGGTGGAACTTCGGATCCAGCCTCAGCTTGTGGATAGTTATTTCCGACGGGATCCCTGTCATGTCAAGATGGGACCAAGCGAAACAATCTATGTTAGCTATAAGGAATTTCGTGAGTTTTCCTGAGCTCGGGACTTATCCCCATACCCAGGTATACCTTACGATCGGGTAGGTGTTCGATCAATATGACTTGCTCCAGTTCCTCGACCGTCGATTTGGTGGCATCCGAATAGTCGGGGGCTATGAAATACCTAGGAACGCCGTAGTCGTCATCCTCGCCTGTCCCCTGCTTTTCCAGCGCGGTCGGGACTGGCATCGATGATTACTATTTGGTTTCTTCCTTGGTGATCGAATTTGGATTCTTTGGTGTCGAGAGTGAAGATATCAGGACCACATCATCAACCGCGAACATCTCTTTTGTGGCCGGTTGTTCTCCGTAAATAGTTTTAACCCATCCTGGTGTTGGGAGTTTCAACATCTGGTGTAGTGTCGAGGGCACTGCCCTCATATTGTGAATACACGGCCTCCAGAACAGAGCATTGTATCTCATATCTCCTTCAATCACATAGAACTTTGTTTGTTGAATGGTTCTGGCGGTGTTCACCGATAGAATTATTTCCCCTTTAGTGGTCACACATGCCATGTTGAATCCGTTTAGAACTCGGACTGCAAGCACAATTTGTTCTTGTAGACCCAGCTGCTCTACGGCCCTTGATCTGATGATATTGGCCGAGCTACCTGGATCAATGAACACACGCTTAACTCGAGATTTATTTATGAGTACAGATATTACTAGTCCATCATAGTGTGTTTACACGATGCCTTCAGCGTCCTCATCGTTGAAGGATACGGTTCCCTCTTGCACGTAATCCCGAGTCCATTTTTCCCTTGTGATGGACACTTTGGTGCTCTTTAACATCGGTCCCTAGGGGACGTCGACTCCACCGATGAACATGTTAATGACGTGGTGAGGTTCCTCCTGCTCGATCTGCCTTTTGGAGTCCATATTCCTGAAATGATTTTTGGCTCGATCGCTCAGAAACTCTTGGAGGTGTCCGTTGTTGAATAACCGGGATATTTCTTCTCTTAGTTGTCAGTAGTCTTCAGTTCTATGACTAAGGGTGGCATGTGGGCCGGGGCCGGTCCTAAGTGGGCTTCGCGGGCCTGGTCCTTAGTGGGCCGGTCCTAGGCGAGCCGGTCCTAAGCAGTCCCGGGCTTCTTGTTGGAACCAGATCGGGACCGGGACCACGAACTATCGGTCCCGGGTTAAGTGGGCCAGTCCCGGGCCTAAGTGGGCTTAATGGATACTTTCTATTTTTTAATTTTTTTTTATAGAAGTTAGAGAAAAAAAATAGTAATAAAAATATCTAAGGCAATTCCCTATAAATTATATTATAGAATTGTCACCTAAATATTTTTATTTAAATTTAAAGACAAAAATATTGTAAAGATATATATATATATATATATATATATATATATATATATATATATATATATATATATATATATATATATATATATATATATATATATATATATATATATATATATATATATATATATATATATATATATATATATATATATATATATATATATATATATATATATATATATATATATATATATATATATATATATATATATATATATATATATTATATATATAAGCTATAGATATTTATAAAAATCAGTATAATTATCTACATATTGGTATGGTTCAAATTGCTTTTAAGCCATTAACCCTTAAAGGGTTACCAGAGACGTTTTTGGCTGCTCTCATAGATGCCAGAAATCTGACATTTAGACAGTCTCTGATGGGTTCTATTGAATCTACTGTGGCCTACGGTCCAGTATATTTTAATACTCAACCCAATCTGCAATTATCTCTATCTGATGTTAATATACTTAATGCTTTGACATTAAATGTGAAAACGCATGATTATAATTATGCACCTGGTTCTGAACTTATATGTTTATCGTATAGAATTTATTTTAAATTGCTATCTACGTTAAACCCTACATGTAAATTATATGATACATCTGATCAGACTATTTTAGTGGGAACGAATTTTGCAAAGTCTAAGGTCACCACGAGGACACCTATTAAGTGGGAAGAAATTAATTTTCCAACTACATGGACTTTGGATTCGGTTATATCCCCCAGTCAGATAACTGATGTTGTCAGTAATACTGAGTATTCTCATATTACTCAAAATCCGGATGGTAGGATTTGCATTCAGTTTGATGATAATAGTTCCACTTATAATAGGCAGTCATTTTCTAATAATAGACTTTTGCCTACTATTAGTTCTAATTATAATAGACATTCTTTTACCAATCATAGACTGTTGCCCGATATTCAACACATTTCTCCTGTTGAACCAGTCTATGGACCAGCTAGAAATCGTGCTGCATCTTTGCACACAATTTCTACTAAAGTGGGAGAAAAGCCAGTTGAAAGGGTTAAGATTAACCCCCAGACAAATATTGTTTAGGATAGTGATAATATTTCTGATATGGATATTCCTTCTGCGTCCGAGATGGATTTCAACCCCAATGATGTTTAATGATCCCAATCCAAATTGATTATAGTCCAGGGTCACAAGCTAGAAATTATATTCAAAAAGAATTTTTCAGTGATAAATGGAACCAGTTTAAAACTTGGTTTTTTGATACTTATAGTAAAAATGATTTGAATAATATTTCTCAAGAGTTTTATGAAACTTGTGCTTTACATAATCAAATTATGTATTTTGTTCCTAGGTTTATAACCACCTATTTACCGCTTTTTATAAAATTTTTGGAAAGATCTTTTAAAGACGGGAGTAGCAATATTACTAAAGCCATCTACCCTCCTCAAGCACCTTTTGTTTTACCAAATAATACAGGTATTACTTTTACTGCATTTCAAAAATTTATTAATGAAGATGTTGCTGCAGTCAGTATCGCAGAAATTAATAAATTAATTTCTCAATTTAATTATTTGAGTTTATATGTTAAAGTTTTGGGTGAACAAATCAGTTCTCTTGATAAAAAACTTGACGATTTAACAGTTTTGATAAAGGATATGAGTACTAGTAAGATTTCAACTGATATTGCCTCTACGTCAGGAAGCAAATCAGAACCTCAAACTGTTTTTACTCATATTCAAAGACCTCCTGAGATTCAGGATTTTAAATTTAAATCTTTAAATGATTTAGAAAAACTTCTTGATAAAAAGTTATCCGGTTTGAATATCAAACCAATTGATTTATCAAAAGATTTTGCTGATAAATTAGATAATACTTTTGATTACAAAAATGAAGTTTGGTCAGAGTTTAATAAACTCAGAGGTTATCCCAAAAAGAATAGTAGGCACGCTGATAAGCCTAGAATGCAAACCTATTATTACGATCGTCCTACTCCTCAAGATGTTTTAATAGAGGAACGTGATTGGAATCAGACTAATACATTTTATAGTGGTTCCGAAATCTACGAATGGAATCTTGATAGTTTGATTGATAGACAACTGACTATTCTTGTGCATAGAATGCTTATGTATGCAACTATCTATAAAAGTGTGAATAATACAGATAGAACTATTTATAAAATGATTGTTGCAGGTTTTACTGGCCAACTTCGTGGCTGGTGGGACAATTATTTGACTTCTAATGAAAAATTGATGGTTATTGATACTATAGACACCGACGAGGGAGTTGATAACCTAGGCATGGCTCTTGTTAAGAACATAGAAGATGCTGTTTATACTCTGGTTCTTACAATTTTAGAACACTTCAATGGTAGATTTACCAATCAGCATGAGACAATCCGTACCCTACTTAATGGCCTTAGATGTAAGACCTTAGGGGAATTCAGATGGTATAAAGATACTTTTATGAGCAAGGTTATGGAATTACCCGAAAATAAGTTCGACCATTGGAAAGCTAAGTCTATAGATGGCTTTCCCTCTTTATTTGCTTAAAGAGTTAGAAAGACTCTAAGAGGAAGCTATGGTGAAATTCCATACAAAGACTATAACTATGGTAAGTTAATAGGAATTTGCACACAGGAAGGGTTAAACCTGTGCAATGAGTTAAAATTGTCCAGACAGCTTAAGATGGATAAGCTTAAGGAAAGAAACCAATTAGGAGACTTTTGCACCCAGTTCGGTTTACCCGAGACTTCTACTCATAAAAAGAAGAAACATAAGTATCATAGATACCCTAACCAAGACAGTCCTTATAGGAGAAAGAGATCTAGATATAGATCCAAAGAAGAACGAAAAGCCAAGAAAGCCCATCGCAAGTCTACTAGATTTACCAAAAATAGGTCTAAGCGAGAACTTGCTGATATTAAGTGTGGAAAGTGTGGAAAGTTTGGCCATATAGCTCCAAACTGTAAGCTTCAAAAGCTGAAAACCTTAGAACTAGACAATGAGTTACGTGATAAGATTTATGATTTGTTATACACTTCTGGATCAGAATCTGATTATTATTATTCTGAGCCAGAATCTGAAGCTAAAGTAGATTTACTTGATTTATCTGATAGTGATAAAATGTTGATAATACTTGTACAACTTATAGAGGTAATACATGTACCTATGATGATGATGAATTTTATAAATTGCAATCTCAGTTCCAAGATTTGAACATGAAAACTATTACATCTGATAATGTGATAGAACTTTTAAAAGAAGTTACCGATGAAAAACTTCGTGAAAAGATTATAAATTTGGCTGCAAGTACTAGTTCAAGTTCTTCAAAAACTTTTGAAAAATCAAAAAAGGAATTTGAATATACTACTCCGTATTCTTTATTAGAGGTTAATAACCGTCTTTTAAACAAAAGTACTACTCCAGCAAGAGATTCTTCTTTCGATGATTTAAAAATTGAAGTTGAAAACTTGAAACGAGAGATCAAATCTCTTAAACAAAATCAAATGATTTGTGATCATATGATTACTCAGATTGAGAAAATCAATTCTCCAGCTGAGAAATCTAATGATAAAAACAAAGGTATTTCTGAAATTGATATTTCTACTGAAAAACCTATTAGGATTAATTCTCAACTTGATATGTTTTTGGGAATGATGCAAATTGTTACTGCTCATAGATGGTATATTAAATGTACTATTCTTATTGATAATAGTTTTTCTATTACAAATATTGCTATGATTGATAGTGGAGCTGATGTTAGCTGCATTCAAGAAGGTCTAGTACCTACTAAATATTTTCAAAAAACTACTCACATGGTTAAATTTGCATCAGGACATGCTTTAGATTGCCTAATACTGGTATTTGTCAGAATAAAGTCTGCATTCCTCACTTCTTTTTCTTAGTGAAAAACCAGTTATACCCTCTAATTATACTTGGAACATCGTTCATTAACGCCATTTATCCATTTACTAGCATAGACTCGAAAGGTTTTACTGCTACTTCTAAGGATAAAGAAATAAGTTATACTTTTGTTACAGATCCCGTAACTAGAGATATAAATGCTTTAATTGATATGAAGCAGAAACATATCGATTCGTTACAATTAGAATTGTTTAGTATGAATATATTTGTTACTTTAAATTCTACTAAAGTACAGGAAAAGATCAAATTGATCTCCGAGAATATTGCTATTGATATTTGTGCCGAGCATCCCAGTGCTTTTTGGAATAGAAAAAAGCATATTGTTATTCTGCCATATGAAGATAATTTCTCTAAGGATGATATTCCTACTAAATCTCGACCCTGTCAGATGAACACTGAATTGGTAGAATTCTGCAAGAAAGAGATTGATTATTTGCTACAAATGGGTTTGATAAAACCCTCAAAATCTCCCTGGTCTTGCACAGTTTTTTTATGTTAATAATGCTGCTGAAAAGGAACGTGGAGTTCCTAAATTGATTATTAATTATAAACCTTTGAATAAGTTTTTAAAGTGGATTAGATATCCAATTCCCAACAAAAAGGATTTGCTGTCAAGATTATATGACGCTAATATATTTTCAAAATTTGATTTAAAATCTGGATATTGGCAGATTCAAATATTTAAAGAGCATACTTATAGAACTGCTTTTAATGTTCCATTTGGGCAATATGAATGGAATGTTATGCCTTTTGATTTGAAGAATACCCCTTCTGAGTTTCAAAAAATTATGAATGACATATTTAATCCATATCTGAATTTTATCATTGTTTATATTGATGACATTTTGGTATTTTCCAAAACATTTGAAATGCATATTAAGCATTTAGATATTTTCAAAAGAATTGTTATACAAAATAGTTTGGTTATTTCAAAATAAAAAATGAGTTTATTCCAAACTAATATTCGATTTTTAGGACATTATATTTGTAAAGGAAAGATTACTCTGATTCAAAGATCTATTGACTTTGCTTCAAAATTTCCCGATGTTATTACTGATAGAACTCAGTTACAAATATTTTTGGGAAGTTTGAATTATATATCACCTTTTTATAAAGATTTGTCTCGTGATTTAGCCCCCTTATATGATAGGCTAAAAAAGGATTATAAAAGTCCTTGGACTGATAGTCATACTATTTTGGTTAAGAATATTAAAAAGCGTGTTAAATCTTTACCTTGTTTGACCCTTGCTAATCCCGCATGGCAAAAGATTATAGAGACAGATGCGTCTAATATTGGTTATGGAGGGATTTTGAAACAGATAAATCCCAGTAATAAGCATGAATATTTGATTAGACTTTACTCTGGAAAATGGTCTGCAGCCCAGAGAAAATACGCTACTGTTGCTCATGAAATGTTAACCATAGTTAAATGCGTTTTAAAATTCCAAGATGATTTATACAATCAGAAGTTTTTGATAAAAACTGATGCACAATCTGTTAAATATATGTATAACAAAGATTTTAAACATGATGCCTCAAAAATGATATTTGCTAGATGGCAGACTCAATTAGCCACTTTTGATATTGAAATTCAATACAAAAAGAGAATTGATAATTCTCTGCCAGATTTCTTATCCCGTGAATACTTGCAGGATGGAACCCCCATGGGGGCAAGGTAGAGGCAGAGGATGGGGAAGATCAACCCCACAATCCAAAGGAAGGACATTCCCTTCAGGATCGTCATACAGATCCACATCAAACTCCCCAATTATACAAATGGGAAGAAAACGTTTGTCCAATGAGAAGATATCTCTTAGAGGCGAGTCCTCGATAGTAGGACCATCTATTCACCTGGAAGATATTCCAGAAGAAAGCCCGTTATACGCACACTTGCAGGCATATTTGACTGCTCAAAAGCAAAGTGATACTTTTGCTTCTATTACAAAAGAGGACAATGATGATATCAAGTCCTATGAGAAATTGCCTAAAAAAGAAATGATATTTCTTTTAGAAAATTCTGATATTCAGAGAAAAGAAGAACCATGGAAGATATTCCAAAGGTATTTGATAAATGGATTGTATTATCCGGGTGAGTCATACAAAACCCGTTCTTATTATGAAACTATACTCACTAGTACTGGCAGTGCAGAATTTCAGCACTTTTCTGGTTATAGTACAGACGAGAACGTTTATAACTTCTCAAAAATCATAATCAAACAGATTATATCTGTTGAAGATTGAGGAATATCCACGATGAAAGAAATGCAGATAAGCCTTAACAAGTCCCGCATGAATTTTACTTATTGGGATTATATCCAGGCCTTTGATAAAGTCCTTTACTACAATAATGATAGACACAAGCATACTTGGTTCGTTAAAGTATGTGCAAAGATATTTGCAGAGCCCATTCCAAATTGGTTCTTAAATTGGTGGTCATACCACGGTCCAGCTATAAAGATTTTACCAGATCCATTTCTCATGTTATACAAA
Organism: Nicotiana tabacum; assembly: GCF_000715075.1. NCBI lineage: Eukaryota > Viridiplantae > Streptophyta > Magnoliopsida > Solanales > Solanaceae > Nicotiana > Nicotiana tabacum. The sequence goes on along the minus strand of NC_134081.1, from coordinate 6,041,095 downwards.
TAATGGACAAAAATTTCTCCGGTTATAAATGAACTTTATCACGCAGATCATATCTGTTACTTAGAGAAGATTGACCAGATATATTTCTTTCTGGAATTCTTTATTCCTTAGATACATAAATGGACTCCAGAAGTTGGATTCACCGAGGAACAAGTTCCGTGTTTATACAGGACCTTTTATAACAATTTTTGGGATAAATTAATGAAGAAAGATCCCAAAATAAAGACGTTATACGGTCAAGAACTCTTGGATTCCATCAAGACAAAAATCCAAGAATATTTCAGCACCTCTCAAAAGGAGAAGGTTGATGATAGTTCAGTCAGGCATATTGCCAGAAAAATCTCCTTTCAAGAAGGGGATAAAGAAGAAATGATCAACAATTACTTAGAAGAAGTTAAAAGAAATTTACTTCGCTCAATCAATCAGTATGAGAAATCAGACACTTCGATGCAAAGTGAAACCAGAAACGATGATATCGCTGATGACTCCCAACTAATAGAATCAGAAAAGATATTATCTGATGAAGCCCTACAGGATGCGAAAGAATTACTCTGCAAAATGAAAAAAGTGGAAAAGAGACCAGCACAGTAAAGCTGTCGGACCCCACTGCACAATGAAGCTGCCGGATCCAGCAGCTGGACCCCACTCAACAGTAAATAAACTGTTCACCAACAGTAGAAACACTGTTCATCAACAATAGAAACAATGTACAGGGACCCATGTGGGACCCTATTTTACTGTTCATAGATTCTTTTTATTTTCTATTTATACGTTCTTTCATTCATTCATTCGAGACAGAAGAAGGAACCCCCCTTTCTCTCTCTCTAGAATTCTCTCTCTCTCTCTCTTCAAGTGTAATTAGAGTTGAAGTTTGTAACCGAAGAACAAAGTAAATAAAGTTTTCAGTTCTTGATCTTCAGGCCTTGCATCCCGGCCAAAAAGTACTGGTTTTCTTCCTTAAAGTGTTTTCTTCCTTAAAGTGTTTTCTTCTAGTCTCTCCTCTCTGGCCGTGACGATGTCCGGCTAAGAGACATCATATCTATGTTGAATATCTAACTTCTCTCCTATATAAACCATGAAAGCGACGACATTTATTAAAATATAAATGAGTTTTATATATAGTATTTTGACTTGGTTTCAAGATGGTTGGTACAGTCTAATATAGCACTACTCTTATTGGCTTTGCCTTAGTAGCTTCGTCTAGCCAGCCGTGAACCTTAGCCCGATGAATGAGTTGAAAAGGGCGTCTTCTTTCACGGTTAGAACTGCTAGACACATGGGCTCAATAAGAGTATGTATTATATTATGACAGGCCCCTTGCTTGAGTAAAAAGGTTTAACCTTCCATAAAATCACTAAACTATATAAAAAAATTCAAGTATATTTCAATTCTTATATCCTTACTGATTGTGTGGATTACCGCCAGTCTTTAAACATAAGGATACTGAATTAGCTAGATTAAGAATTCTCAAATGTGTTAAAATAGAGATCTTTAACTGGTGAAAACCTCGATGGACATATAATAGTCAGCAGAGGTATGAAACAATTCCAGTTCCCAGTCAAACGGCGATCTCTGTTTTAGCTTAGTTGAGAAGGCTGTGCGGATTACGAGTACCCTTTTTTTTTACTTTTGCTGCAATAGAGGAGGTTTCCATTGGACTACTATATATATATATATATGATGTATATATAGTATATTATATATATAAGCTATATTCGATATATATACATATCTTAAGATGTATATATAGTATATTATAGTATATATATAGGTTATATTCGATATATATATATATATATATATATTTATATATATATATATATATATATATATATATATATATATATATATATATATATAAGTAATTATATAGTATAATATAGTACTATATATTCGATATATTCAATATATATACATATCTTAAGATGTATATATAGTAAATCAAATATAGCTTATATATCTTAACGACTATTTTGGCAGGTAAAATGACCATATTTTAAATGTCATAACGGCTATAATGTGGCAGATTATTATTATTATTATTATTTAAATTAGTCGTTGGGCCCGGATAAGCCCGTTTAGGACCGCTTGAACCAGCCCACTTCCCAGCCGGTCCTGGTCTCGTGGACCTCGCCTATGGGACCGGCCCACCTCCCCACGGTCCCAGTCCTATCCGGTTAGGACCGTTAGGGCCCACCGCCCATTTGGGCTCGCGGTCCTGGGTCGGGCCCGGTCCTAACCGGCCCACATGCCACCCTTATCTATGACAGTGAGTGCCATGATACTTACACATTAGGTTAGGGTCCCTTTGGGCAGGATCGGACTGTAAAGGTCGAGGCCACTTGGTGTCTTTGATGCGTCTGATGACAGATACGATGGCAGCAACATCGACGTTGAAGTTGTACTCCGATAACCTCGGTGCTTCCTTAGGCCCGATGGGTCTATCGAAACCACTTTTGCTCATGAGACCCCGATTATTTTGACCTCGGTCACTCCTTCTCTCACTCCTCACAAGGTTTCATCCAGACCCATTACCTCTTCGGTCTCCATTGTATGGTTGATACCGGTCTCTATTCGATTTTGATTCATGATCAATGTCTCTTTTGGATCGTTCACTAGCTCTGACGGGGTAAACGGATCTAGAAGGGCCCCCAAGCTGATCATCTTCGACCCTTATTTTTGATTGGTACCGGTTATGGACGTCGGCCCAAGTTACTACCGGATACTCTATCAAATTTTGCTTCAACTGCTGTGAAGCCAGCGAGCTTCGAGCATAAAGTCCTTGGGTGAAGTCCTGAACAGCCCAATCATCTACCACCGGTGGCAGATCCATCTGTTCCAATTTAAATCTTGACACGAACTCTCTAAGCATTTCGTTATCTCTTTGCGTTACCTTGAAAAGGTCTGACTTCCTGGTCTCAGCCTTGATGGCTCCGGCGTGCGCTTTTACAAAGGCATCTGCAAGCATAACAAAAGAGTCAATAAAATTAGGGGGTAAGTTATGATACCATATCATAGCTCCTTTTGACAAAGTCTCTTCGAACTTTTTCAGTACGATGGACTCGATCTCATCATCTTTTAAATCGTTCCCCTTGATGGCGCATGTGTAGGAGGTCACATGCTATTTGGGTCAGTTGTTCCGTTGTACTTAGGAATTTCGAGCATGCAAAACTTCTTTGGGATCGGTTTCGGAGCTGCGTTCGGATGGAAAGTTTTCTGAACAAACTTTTTGGAATCTAGGCCTTTCAGCATCGATGGTGCTCCTGGGATTTGGTCGACCCTGGAGTTGTATGTCTCCACCTTTTTGTCGTTAGCTTCGATTTTCTTTTCTCCCAATTCTACCCGTTTTGTCAATTCCTCGAGCATCTTTACTATCTTGGGGTTGGTCCCGGATTCAGCTTCATTTGGCCTTTCTGTGACTAGTTCATTTCTGCGGTGTTTTCCTGGGACGGATCGGGATCAACTCTACTGGGAGCGCGGCTTTGGTTCTGTAATTGGGCTATCGCTGCTTGTTGAGCCTGTAGCATTTCGAAGATCACCCGCAAGTTGATTTCATCGCCGCTATCGCTACCGACCTGGTTCCCCCGCTAATACTGTTTTCCGGGTCGGTGGGCAAGTTAGCATCGATGGCCAAATGGGAGTTGGCATCGATTGGATCTACGATCGGGACCCCGTTGGGGTCAGCAGGCTGAACCTCGTTGCTGGGCGCTATATTGTTGTTCTCGCCATGGTGGCCAGATTCAATATCGACGTTAGGGTGAGCAGACTAAGAATTTGATATCTTTAAGTTTTCCTTAAATTAAGATCTCAAAGAGCGTGTTGTGGAAATTTGTATCAAATAACCACTATTATCCTTAGCCCCACGGGGGCGCAAAACTGTTTACCCTAAAAAACGGATAACAATTAAATTTGTAAGCGATTTTAAGAATACGCGAATTAATTCGTTACAAACGATAAATTGCGTAAGATTAAACAAATAAAGATATAGTAAATTCAAACCACGTGAGGAGGATGATTCCAACCTCAATGAAATATCCACCCTCGATCCGGACTCATAATGGCCAGCACTATTTAACAAGGAAAAAAGCTTTCAATAACAGAGAAAATAATAGTATATTGCCTTGGTATGCGTACGTTACAATGTGTCAACGAATAATTCGACTCCCATTTATATAGTAGGAGAGTTTTACCCTAAGTACAATTCTATGTAAGGTAAAAAAAATTCTGTTTAACTAATCACCGGCTCTCGATCGATACGTGCCGAGATCCAAGTGTTGCTCGACAACGTTCTTCGAAGTCTTTTGGGATTTGGACCGATCCTGGATCATGACCCCAATATTCTCGAGGATGAGCGTCATGTCCTTAGACTCTGGCTCGATGAGACCCTTACCTCGATTCTGGTTCCTTGTTCTCACGTCTCTAGCTCGACTTATCTTACCGGAAACAGGGGCATCCCACAAGCCCGGTTTCACCCGTAAACATTGTACTTCTAAATTTATTAATTCCAACCTACTATTTGTTAGTGCAATTTCAGTGAACTTATTGAAGATGAGCAAAATAAAGCCTTTCTTCGGCCCCTAATCTATACGGCCTAAATACAAACTTACTACTATCTTTTTTTCTGTTTTACAGCATGTAATCGTGCTTCACAATAATTTGCCTCGTTCTCAACTAATATTTTGTTGCGATGGGAATTATTTGAAGGCCTATTATATATTATGTGGGGTTTAACAAAGATAATAATATATTTTCCCTCAGTATCAACCGGCCAATTAGGTATAAATATCCAGAAAATGACAAAGTTTCTTTAATACCAGACCAAAATCTTGTTTGACAATCAATTTGTCTAATTCTCCAAACTCTAATATTTGATTTTTATTAAAAATCTAATACGGAAAAGGGTTAAAAATACCCTTTTACTATTAAAAAATATTTATTTATACCCTTTGTTATACTATTGGTCTACTATAACCCTCGCATCATAGAATTGATGTAAAAATACCCCTGCCGTTGAAATCCTCCACCATGATAATATTATCCGATGTGACCTGACATACAATTGAAGTGAAAACAACTTAGACATGTCACCTCATCGCATTTATCTTATTTTACCCCTCTTACTAAATTGTGAATGCCTAACGCAAGATATTATATTAATTCTTTCTGTTTCTCCATTTCTAATATTGGGAGCTTATTTGGTTTAGCACGACTACTAAAATAGTAGTTGATTTTTTTTTTTATAATAGACCAGTGAATAAAAGAAATAGAAGCATATATGGAGAAAGAAAACAGCTATATAACTTTTTGGACAACAAATATAAGACTGACAATTAGGGGTGTACAATTGAAACCGACAAACCACACCAAACTGACAAACCGAGTCAAATCGAAAAATAAAATCCGATAGTCGTTTGGTTTGACTTGGTTTGATATTGGAAAAAGAAACCCGATCATAAGTGGTTTGGTTTGGTATTAACGAAACAAAGTCAAACCGAAACCAAACCAATCCGACATTACATATATATATTTTTAGAATTATTTTATAGATTAAAATATTAATATAATATAATTTCCAAATTATTATTTAAATTTATCAAGATCTTTGTTTATTAACAATGTAATAATAGGATGGAATTAAATTGTAGCCCACTCCTTTAGAACAATAAAATTAGCCCAAGCCCAAAGCAAATTGCACCCCTAAATCCCTAATATCAGTAGTTGTGCGTTCATTTTATGAAAGCAAGTAAGAAACTAGCCTTCAACTTCAAGGTTTGTTCAAGTCGTCATTGTCAGCCTCCATTTAAGACCAGTTCATCATCTTGATTTAAGGTATTATCCGTGACCTTTTAGTCTGTTTTTCAACTTTAAAAGAAAGAAAGTGGGAAAAAAAGAAAACAATGCATTGCAAATAAATTAGTTTGTGTTCCTCTATTTTTAATTGTTTATTACACACTTTTGCTTTGTAACTTGACCTTTGACAAAATTATTCAGTTTACACTGCTTCTTCTACTGTAGTGACATTTTAGTGGTTACTAAATAGAAGTCATTGTAGAGCGACGAAAAAGATTTACTTTTAGCGCGCCTATATATGTATTTGCAATTAATTAGCTTTCTAAGTAGTTCAATTGATTAGTATTCATTCATTGACTTGAATGCTTTTTCTGTTTCAAATCCTCTCGCCCATAAATTTTTATTGAGTCAATTTTGTGCAAATCTCGAATACATTTGATCTTCTTGCTCCATTTGTACTGCACACTGATTGCCCTCATTATTGGCGCTATCATCTATCAGGTTATTACTTATTCTTGCTAGCTCTTAGGTTTGTCTTGTTCTTATGGGGTGTAATATACCATTTTTGTTGAAATATATCGGCCAGGTGAGACGGAGGAGGAGTTCTCAACCAGGTTGGCTAAAAATCTAGAAGATCTTATCCTCAAAGAGGGGCCTGAAACAGTAACTTTTGTCAACTTTAACTCACTGTTGCTCAGTTTCTGCATTGAGGGTAATTTATTACTGATTAATTTACTTGTTCGCCTCAGATAACTGCTTTCATTGCTGAACCAATCATGGGGGCAAGTGGTGTCATACCTCCTCCAGCAACTTATTTTGACAAGGTAGTTTTTCTTTTGCCCTTTTGACAAGTTGGTGATAATTCGTATGTAGAATGCAATATAAAAGATCTTGTGCAACATTCTTGAGCAAAGGCTCAAAAGAAAGGAACTAAAGAAATATTTGGAGTATAAGCTCAAAAGAAAGGTACTAAAGAAATATTTGGAGTATAAGTTTATCGGAAAAAACCCAAAAAATCCGAGGAAAACCGAGATTGAAAATCCCGACTTTTGTTAGTTTGGTTTGATCTATAGATTTAAAAATTCGATATAGTTGGTTTGATTTGATTTTGATAAAAACCGAATCAACTCGGTCCATGTACACCCCTACTGACAATTAATTTAGGACTAAGCAACTTAATTCTACTTTCTGTTTTCCCTTTTCCCTAATGTTTTCAAGAACAAACTCCGTGCGGGAACAAGATAATGCACGTAGAGTTTATTATTTAATTTGTATACTTACTTATAATAACAAGTAACTCTAAATCTTGATTTATGGTAACTTGGAAAATGTATATGAAAAATATATATAATATAACCGATTAAATTAAGTTCATAGTGCAAGAATATTCTGCAATATCAAATATATAACTTAAAGGTATTAAAACCAAACATAATTAGTTTTTTTACCCTTTGGGTCCTTATATATATGGCAAGAATAAAGGTATTTTCAACTTTGCCTATAATTTTAGCTTTTTAAACTTTTCGAGTAAATGGCAAGAATAAAGGTCTGTTCAACTTAACTATTTGAGAATCGTTTCATTTTCCTTCTAAAAACAGAACCTCTCACTTCTCTTTAAAGCACACATAGCACAAACTACAACTCCAATACTTTTTTTTTTTTGAGAATTATGAGCCATGGAAAATATAGGAGCTCCTCCAATACTTTCTTCAACAAGATCTTTCATAGCCCCTCTTCTTATTTCAATGCTAGGCATAGTTTGCACTGCCTTAGCTTTAGTGATTTACCACTTCATTTTGTTAAGATTTTGCATAAGGAGAAGAAGATCACATATTAGAAACAATATTGGACAATCATTCCATGAACCCCATTTAACCATTGGCATAGAGCAGAAGATTATTGAATCAATTCCTCTCCTTGTTTATTCGATTAATAAACAAGATTTATTTCGTGTAGATCAGAATGAATGTGCCGTTTGCTTAGGTGAATTGGTAGAAGGTGAGATGGTTCGATTTTTGCCTAATTGTAGGCATATTTTTCATGTCACATGCATAGACAAATGGCTTATTGGCCACGTAAATTGCCCGATTTGTCGATCTCCTATAGTAGAGGCAACAAAATACGAGCAAGATAAGCGAAATACGACAATCATTCCAGTACCATCTAATTCTCTGTCATGTGTCAATGACGAGAGTAACACGATTGAAGTTCAAATTCAAAATCAAGATCACGAAAATCAAGTCAACCTCGATTATCGTACTGCTTCATCGTCTGATTAGGTACAATTACCATCACAATCTTGTAGGTTGCATTGCCATAGTACATCATTGGAATTGCCTATGGAGAGAATTAGATCAACAGAAAGAAAATTAGTGATGGGTTTGAAGAGATCATTATCTATGGATCAAACATTTATATTATTGATAGAGAGAAATTAGAAGACGAAATCAAGTCATTTTCAACATCTTGTTGCTCTTCATCAACGGAGGAATTAATCAGAAGCAATCAACAAGGAACTTTTTAATGAGGAAAGGAAGTCAAATTATTCCCTAATGATTTATTTATTTTTCTGAAATTGTTTTATACGTAGTATTTAATTAGCTTCCTCTAGCTGGATATATGTTCACTAAATAGTGGAGTAGTATATTAGGAAGACATTTAAGAGGTAATCCTCCTACCTCCTTCTCTTCTACTATTTTGCTAAGAATTTAATTTAGAACTTATTTAGCACTTAATTAGTTTAGTGGCCTTCATTTTTTAGATTGTGATGTAAAAAATTAACTATTAACTAAATTTGCATATAACTTTTCACGAAAGTGTGGATTTAAATATCCTTCGCCAACAAGGTTCTTTTAATTTGGCGCATTATTTAATGGTCAATGAAGGATACACATTTATTCTCATTCGATGATTATATCAAACTCTATAAAATTATCATTATAGAGTCATAAAGTAAGGTTAAAATATATATTAATTTACTACAATTTAGTGATAAAAGTGTATGTCACTCTTTTTTGACAAGGCATACTGATTGCGTTAGTACGACAATGTTCACACGGTTAGATTTCGTCAAATATAGTTCCTTGTAGTTTGCATTCAGTTGGTCATAAAATACTATGCCCTCTGCTTTGCTTTGTTTGTCATAATTTGATTAGATACGAAGTTTAATAGTATAGATAATTTTTTTAAATTTTATGATTTTAAGTTAAAGATGTATATAACATATCAAAATACTTTTTGAAATGCATGTCACTAGTATGATGGAGTGTCATTAAGAGTTAAATAACTCTCATACAATGATTTTGATCTAGATACAAGATACAATCTTTCGATGAAGAGTGTTCAATTGACCACAATTACACCAGCTTAGCTCTACACGATTGGTGGATGGGAATTTTAGCAGAAGAACTAACCCAAATTATACTCCATTATATTGCTTAAACTAGAAAAAGTTACAGTGAATCTAACTCACTATTTGGGTAAAGATTCGAATTTAACGTGACCACTGGGATGCTGATATTAGTTATCTGTAGAATGGTTTGTTGGTGGCCAGCTAGTATAAAAGATACCGTGGTTCCTCTATTCAAATGAAATCGTATTGCGAAAAGATCATCTGACATGAATATGCAACTTTCTCATTACTAGTTATCGCGTTCTCTTATAGACAATCAATTAATAAAAAAAAGTTAACGAAAATTTGAGAAAAAGAAAAATATATAATATAATGCTATCAAAGAAAGGTTGAGCATTTGCTTCGTTCTTTTTCCTTTTTAGCCTCGTGAGAAATTTCTATAAAAAAGATGATGAGTGATCACGCCCAACTATGCCTTATAAAAAGGACTAAGCGGTCGTTGCAAATATATTCCGGCTAATAAGTTCGGAGTCGAATCCCACAGGGAATTAACCTAGCAAATACAGCTACTAGACTCGCACGAATCACGCAATCAATCTTCAGAAATATTTAAGTAACAATTTAGATGTTTACTAACTAAATATTACATAATGAAAATACAACAATTAATAACTAACTACTAACGGGTTGTAGACAAGTTGTGAAATGATCTAAGGTTGTGATTTCACCTATTGTCAGAATCTTTTCTGCTACGTTTTCTATAAATTTGTCTAAGTCTTCTCTATCGATCATGAGCATTGTGACTGTCGTAACTCTCTCCCGAGTAATTACCATAATTTATTAGACATATTCTCCCGAATTACGCTAGCTGGCATTAAGTACAGCTCACTCGGATCGCACCAAGGTTTCGTTATCCCTAATCCCACCTTTAAACCCTTCGTATTGATCCCTCATATACGTTAGGAGTGATGTTGTTCAACAACTACCTAAATATGCACTCTCTCCCGAGTAATACATACTAAATAGGCATAGCCAATTGAGGGCCCCTCAATCAACCATAATAATATTATAGTTGAATAAATAGAGAAAATACTACGGCAAATCTATATTAACGTAACAAGAACATCATCCTTCAATAGGTTCCATCAAAACCTTAGATTAGGAGTTTAGCTACTCATACTCATAGTAACAATATCCAAAATATTTTGCATAATTAAATTACAAAGTAAGGATAAAGGGATGTAGAAATCGACGAGTCTAGCTCCCAACGGTTGTTCCACGAGCTATCCTTGCCTCCGGTTGCCAAGAATCCTCCAAAGTGGCGTTTTTAGGTCTATTTATATGTGTTGGAAAAGACCTAAACGCGTAGGCCAAGTCCTAGTTAAACCAGGAGACGAAATAAGTTTTCAAAGTTCGGAATGTGCGTGCCTCAGATCTGGCCTCACGAGGCATAACGCCAGCTTAAGCTCGCCCTAGGCCTGGCGTCGCGAGGTATAACGCCTGCTTGAGCTCGCCACAGGTCTGACGTCGCCAGCTCCTACGCGAGCTAAAGGGCTCGCCCAGCCTGCTCTAACGCCTGCTCTCTTTTCATTTGTCGGTTGCTCACTTCTTTCTTTATTCTTTTCAACTGTTTTCGAGCACGCTTTAGACTTTAATTATTTTTTTTTACTCTACTTTTATCTCCAATTTCACATACACATAAAATATACTCTATTACGCGCAAATAAAGTGTAATTTATCATTAAAGGATATAAAATATAAGGCGAATAATGTGTTAAACTATGAAATTATAGCCACACATCAAGGAGCAAGTTAAGTGGCTATTGATAAGGGTCGGCAATACTTTGGTTGAAAGTGGAGAAATTTCGGGGCCACTTGTTTGTTTATCATTCACCGAGGCAGAAGCAATTTAGGCTTGGATCAATGTCAATCCACTCAAAGAACTCATAAAATATTTTATATAAAAACATATTTACAATTATACTCTCACACAAACTAATCTAATGGATTAAGTGAAATATAAATGACAAAAATCACACTAAACAATCTATTTTCTAAAATTTCAAGTTCACGCTCATCGTAGTGCTAAGGACCACATCAATATGATGCTATTATAGCCATCTCTAAAACAACATACAAGAACCTTCGAAAGAACATTTTATCAAACACTTCATAAGTGTCAATACAAATTTTGATGTCGTTCACTGTCTGAGCATTTTAAAAAACAACATCCCAACCATCTGAAAAGTCACCATCACAACATCACCACCAAAATAGACCCGAGAAACAATACAGGAAGTACATTACATAGAGTGCATATCTATACATTACACTTACTTGGGCATATACAAACAGAGTCATCACCATTCTTGAAGTATCCAGTTGAAGTACAGTGCTTGTTCATAAGCATTCAATAGTTTCCATCTGAAGCGAACTGTTACGATCCCAATTTTTTTTCGTAGGATGTCGTGATGACACCTAGTCTCTAGGTAAGCCTAACATTCATACAGAAATAACTGAAATAATAATTAAAGTTTCAAAACTCAGCAACTATATAAAATAAACTCGGCAACTCAGCATATACAACTCTCAAGACCCGACGAATATAAGTCACAAGCACTAAATAATAGTACTGCATAACCCTATACATCAATGTCTATAAAATGATAAGGAAAATAGAATAGTCTAGGTAGAGGGGACTCTGAGGCCTGCGGATGCCTGCAGGTTTACCTTGAAGTCTCTGCAGCTGAGCTCTCGCTAATACCTGGGCTGGTAGGAAGTACCTGGATCTGCACAAAAATATGTGCAGAAGCGTAGCATGAGTACACCATAACGGTACCCAGTAAGTATCACGCCTAACCTCGGTAGAGTAGTGACGAGGTCAAGTCAAGGCCCTACGGGAATAAATAAAAAAATTGTACAAGTGTATGGCAGTGTAGTAATGATTTACTTTTAGCGCGCCTATATATGTGTTTGCAATTAATTAGCTTTCTAAGTAGTTCAATTGATTAGTATTCATTCATTGACTTGAATGCTTTTTCTGTTTCAGATCCTTCTCGCCCATAAATTTTTATTGAGTCAATTTTGTGCAAATCTCGAATACATTTGATCTTCTTGCTCCATTTGTACTGCACACTGACTGCCCTCATTATTGGCGCTATCATCTGCCAGGTTATTACTTATTCTTGCTAGCTCTTAGGTTTGTCCTGTTCTTATGGGGTGTAATATACCATTTTTGTTGAAATATATCGGCCAGGTGAGACGGAGGAGGAGTTCTCAACCAGGTTGGCTAAAAATCTAGAAGATCTTATCCTCAAAGAGGTGCCTGAAACAGTAACTTTTGTCAACTTTAACTCACTGTTGCTCAGTTTCTGCATTGAGGGTAATTTATTACTGATTAATTTACTTGTTCGCCTCAGATAGCTGCTTTCATTGCTGAACCAATCATGGGGGCAGGTGGTGTCATACCTCCTCCGGCAACTTATTTTGACAAGGTAGTTTTTCTTTTGCCCTTTTGACAAGTTGGTGATAATTCGTATGTAGAATGCAATATAAAAGATCTTGTGCAACATTCTTCAGGAGTGAGCAAAGGCTCAAAAGAAAGGTACTAAAGAAATATTTGGAGTATAAGCTCAAAAGAAAGGTACTAAAGAAATATTTGGAGTATAAGTTTATCGGGAAAAAACCCGAAAAATTCGAGGAAAATCAAGATTGAAAAACCCGACTTTTGTTGGTTTGGTTTGATCTATAGATTTAAAAATCCGATATAGTTGGTTTGATTTGGTTTTGATAAAAACCGAACTAACCCGGTCCATGTACACCCCTACTGACAATTAATTTAGGACTAAGCAGCTTAAACTCTACGTGCATTATCTTGTTCCCGCACGGAGTTTGTTCTTGAAAACATTAGGGAAAAGGGAAAAAAGAAAAATCGAACCAACCCGGTCCATGTACACCCCTACGACAATTAATTTAGGACTAAGCAACTTAATTCTACTTTTCAAGAACAAACTCCGTGTGGGAATAAGATAATGCACGTAGAGTTTCTTATTTAATTTGTATACTTACTTATAATAACAAGTAACTCTAAATCTTGATTTATGGTAACTTGGAAATGTATATGAAAAATATATATAATATAACCGATTAAATTAAATTCATAGTGCAAGAATACTCTGCAATATCAAATATATAACTTAAAGGTATTAAAACCAAACAAAATTAGTTTTTTTACCCTTTGGGTCCTTATATATATGGCAAGAATAAAGGTATTTTCAACTTTGCCTATAATTTTAGCTTTTTAAACTTTTCGAGTAAATGGCAAGAATAAAGGTCTGTTCAACTTAACTATTTGAGAATCGTTTCATTTTCCTTCTAAAAACAGAACCTCTCACTTCTCTTTAAAGCACACATAGCACAAACTACAACTCCAATACTTTTTTTTTTTTGAGAATTATGAGCCATGGAAAATATAGGAGCTCCTCCAATACTTTCTTCAACAAGATCTTTCATAGCCCCTCTTCTTATTTCAATGCTAGGCATAGTTTGCACTGCCTTAGCTTTAGTGATTTACCACTTCATTTTGTTAAGATTTTGCATAAGGAGAAGAAGATCACATATTAGAAACAATATTGGACAATCATTCCATGAACCCCATTTAACCATTGGCATAGAGCAGAAGATTATTGAATCAATTCCTCTCCTTGTTTACTCGATTTCTAAACAAGATTTATTTCGTGTTGATCAGAATGAGTGTGCTGTTTGCTTAGGTGAATTGGTTTGGTTTGGTATTAACGAAACAAAGTCAAACCGAAACCAAACCAATCCGACATTACATATATATATTTTTAGAATTATTTTATAGATTAAAATATTAATATAATATAATTTCCAAATTATTATTTAAATTTATCAAGATCTTTGTTTATTAACAATGTAATAATAGGATGGAATTAAATTGTAGCCCACTCCTTTAGAACAATAAAATTAGCCCAAGCCCAAAGCAAATTGCACCCCTAAATCCCTAATATCAGTAGTTGTGCGTTCATTTTATGAAAGCAAGTAAGAAACTAGCCTTCAACTTCAAGGTTTGTTCAAGTCGTCATTGTCAGCCTCCATTTAAGACCAGTTCATCATCTTGATTTAAGGTATTATCCGTGACCTTTTAGTCTGTTTTTCAACTTTAAAAGAAAGAAAGTGGGAAAAAAAGAAAACAATGCATTGCAAATAAATTAGTTTGTGTTCCTCTATTTTTAATTGTTTATTACACACTTTTGCTTTGTAACTTGACCTTTGACAAAATTATTCAGTTTACACTGCTTCTTCTACTGTAGTGACATTTTAGTGGTTACTAAATAGAAGTCATTGTAGAGCGACGAAAAAGATTTACTTTTAGCGCGCCTATATATGTATTTGCAATTAATTAGCTTTCTAAGTAGTTCAATTGATTAGTATTCATTCATTGACTTGAATGCTTTTTCTGTTTCAAATCCTCTCGCCCATAAATTTTTATTGAGTCAATTTTGTGCAAATCTCGAATACATTTGATCTTCTTGCTCCATTTGTACTGCACACTGATTGCCCTCATTATTGGCGCTATCATCTATCAGGTTATTACTTATTCTTGCTAGCTCTTAGGTTTGTCTTGTTCTTATGGGGTGTAATATACCATTTTTGTTGAAATATATCGGCCAGGTGAGACGGAGGAGGAGTTCTCAACCAGGTTGGCTAAAAATCTAGAAGATCTTATCCTCAAAGAGGGGCCTGAAACAGTAACTTTTGTCAACTTTAACTCACTGTTGCTCAGTTTCTGCATTGAGGGTAATTTATTACTGATTAATTTACTTGTTCGCCTCAGATAACTGCTTTCATTGCTGAACCAATCATGGGGGCAAGTGGTGTCATACCTCCTCCAGCAACTTATTTTGACAAGGTAGTTTTTCTTTTGCCCTTTTGACAAGTTGGTGATAATTCGTATGTAGAATGCAATATAAAAGATCTTGTGCAACATTCTTGAGCAAAGGCTCAAAAGAAAGGAACTAAAGAAATATTTGGAGTATAAGCTCAAAAGAAAGGTACTAAAGAAATATTTGGAGTATAAGTTTATCGGAAAAAACCCAAAAAATCCGAGGAAAACCGAGATTGAAAATCCCGACTTTTGTTAGTTTGGTTTGATCTATAGATTTAAAAATTCGATATAGTTGGTTTGATTTGATTTTGATAAAAACCGAATCAACTCGGTCCATGTACACCCCTACTGACAATTAATTTAGGACTAAGCAACTTAATTCTACTTTCTGTTTTCCCTTTTCCCTAATGTTTTCAAGAACAAACTCCGTGCGGGAACAAGATAATGCACGTAGAGTTTATTATTTAATTTGTATACTTACTTATAATAACAAGTAACTCTAAATCTTGATTTATGGTAACTTGGAAAATGTATATGAAAAATATATATAATATAACCGATTAAATTAAGTTCATAGTGCAAGAATATTCTGCAATATCAAATATATAACTTAAAGGTATTAAAACCAAACATAATTAGTTTTTTTTTACCCTTTGGGTCCTTATATATATGGCAAGAATAAAGGTATTTTCAACTTTGCCTATAATTTTAGCTTTTTAAACTTTTCGAGTAAATGGCAAGAATAAAGGTCTGTTCAACTTAACTATTTGAGAATCGTTTCATTTTCCTTCTAAAAACAGAACCTCTCACTTCTCTTTAAAGCACACATAGCACAAACTACAACTCCAATACTTTTTTTTTTTTGAGAATTATGAGCCATGGAAAATATAGGAGCTCCTCCAATACTTTCTTCAACAAGATCTTTCATAGCCCCTCTTCTTATTTCAATGCTAGGCATAGTTTGCACTGCCTTAGCTTTAGTGATTTACCACTTCATTTTGTTAAGATTTTGCATAAGGAGAAGAAGATCACATATTAGAAACAATATTGGACAATCATTCCATGAACCCCATTTAACCATTGGCATAGAGCAGAAGATTATTGAATCAATTCCTCTCCTTGTTTATTCGATTAATAAACAAGATTTATTTCGTGTAGATCAGAATGAATGTGCCGTTTGCTTAGGTGAATTGGTAGAAGGTGAGATGGTTCGATTTTTGCCTAATTGTAGGCATATTTTTCATGTCACATGCATAGACAAATGGCTTATTGGCCACGTAAATTGCCCGATTTGTCGATCTCCTATAGTAGAGGCAACAAAATACGAGCAAGATAAGCGAAATACGACAATCATTCCAGTACCATCTAATTCTCTGTCATGTGTCAATGACGAGAGTAACACGATTGAAGTTCAAATTCAAAATCAAGATCACGAAAATCAAGTCAACCTCGATTATCGTACTGCTTCATCGTCTGATTAGGTACAATTACCATCACAATCTTGTAGGTTGCATTGCCATAGTACATCATTGGAATTGCCTATGGAGAGAATTAGATCAACAGAAAGAAAATTAGTGATGGGTTTGAAGAGATCATTATCTATGGATCAAACATTTATATTATTGATAGAGAGAAATTAGAAGACGAAATCAAGTCATTTTCAACATCTTGTTGCTCTTCATCAACGGAGGAATTAATCAGAAGCAATCAACAAGGAACTTTTTAATGAGGAAAGGAAGTCAAATTATTCCCTAATGATTTATTTATTTTTCTGAAATTGTTTTATACGTAGTATTTAATTAGCTTCCTCTAGCTGGATATATGTTCACTAAATAGTGGAGTAGTATATTAGGAAGACATTTAAGAGGTAATCCTCCTACCTCCTTCTCTTCTACTATTTTGCTAAGAATTTAATTTAGAACTTATTTAGCACTTAATTAGTTTAGTGGCCTTCATTTTTTAGATTGTGATGTAAAAAATTAACTATTAACTAAATTTGCATATAACTTTTCACGAAAGTGTGGATTTAAATATCCTTCGCCAACAAGGTTCTTTTAATTTGGCGCATTATTTAATGGTCAATGAAGGATACACATTTATTCTCATTCGATGATTATATCAAACTCTATAAAATTATCATTATAGAGTCATAAAGTAAGGTTAAAATATATATTAATTTACTACAATTTAGTGATAAAAGTGTATGTCACTCTTTTTTGACAAGGCATACTGATTGCGTTAGTACGACAATGTTCACACGGTTAGATTTCGTCAAATATAGTTCCTTGTAGTTTGCATTCAGTTGGTCATAAAATACTATGCCCTCTGCTTTGCTTTGTTTGTCATAATTTGATTAGATACGAAGTTTAATAGTATAGATAATTTTTTTAAATTTTATGATTTTAAGTTAAAGATGTATATAACATATCAAAATACTTTTTGAAATGCATGTCACTAGTATGATGGAGTGTCATTAAGAGTTAAATAACTCTCATACAATGATTTTGATCTAGATACAAGATACAATCTTTCGATGAAGAGTGTTCAATTGACCACAATTACACCAGCTTAGCTCTACACGATTGGTGGATGGGAATTTTAGCAGAAGAACTAACCCAAATTATACTCCATTATATTGCTTAAACTAGAAAAAGTTACAGTGAATCTAACTCACTATTTGGGTAAAGATTCGAATTTAACGTGACCACTGGGATGCTGATATTAGTTATCTGTAGAATGGTTTGTTGGTGGCCAGCTAGTATAAAAGATACCGTGGTTCCTCTATTCAAATGAAATCGTATTGCGAAAAGATCATCTGACATGAATATGCAACTTTCTCATTACTAGTTATCGCGTTCTCTTATAGACAATCAATTAATAAAAAAAAGTTAACGAAAATTTGAGAAAAAGAAAAATATATAATATAATGCTATCAAAGAAAGGTTGAGCATTTGCTTCGTTCTTTTTCCTTTTTAGCCTCGTGAGAAATTTCTATAAAAAAGATGATGAGTGATCACGCCCAACTATGCCTTATAAAAAGGACTAAGCGGTCGTTGCAAATATATTCCGGCTAATAAGTTCGGAGTCGAATCCCACAGGGAATTAACCTAGCAAATACAGCTACTAGACTCGCACGAATCACGCAATCAATCTTCAGAAATATTTAAGTAACAATTTAGATGTTTACTAACTAAATATTACATAATGAAAATACAACAATTAATAACTAACTACTAACGGGTTGTAGACAAGTTGTGAAATGATCTAAGGTTGTGATTTCACCTATTGTCAGAATCTTTTCTGCTACGTTTTCTATAAATTTGTCTAAGTCTTCTCTATCGATCATGAGCATTGTGACTGTCGTAACTCTCTCCCGAGTAATTACCATAATTTACTAGACATATTCTCCCGAATTACGCTAGCTGGCATTAAGTACAGCTCACTCGGATCGCACCAAGGTTTCGTTATCCCTAATCCCACCTTTAAACCCTTCGTATTGATCCCTCATATACGTTAGGAGTGATGTTGTTCAACAACTACCTAAATATGCACTCTCTCCCGAGTAATACATACTAAATAGGCATAGCCAATTGAGGGCCCCTCAATCAACCATAATAATATTATAGTTGAATAAATAGAGAAAATACTACGGCAAATCTATATTAACGTAACAAGAACATCATCCTTCAATAGGTTCCATCAAAACCTTAGATTAGGAGTTTAGCTACTCATACTCATAGTAACAATATCCAAAATATTTTGCATAATTAAATTACAAAGTAAGGATAAAGGGATGTAGAAATCGACGAGTCTAGCTCCCAACGGTTGTTCCACGAGCTATCCTTGCCTCCGGTTGCCAAGAATCCTCCAAAGTGGCGTTTTTAGGTCTATTTATATGTGTTGGAAAAGACCTAAACGCGTAGGCCAAGTCCTAGTTAAACCAGGAGACGAAATAAGTTTTCAAAGTTCGGAATGTGCGTGCCTCAGATCTGGCCTCACGAGGCATAACGCCAGCTTAAGCTCGCCCTAGGCCTGGCGTCGCGAGGTATAACGCCTGCTTGAGCTCGCCACAGGTCTGACGTCGCCAGCTCCTACGCGAGCTAAAGGGCTCGCCCAGCCTGCTCTAACGCCTGCTCTCTTTTCATTTGTCGGTTGCTCACTTCTTTCTTTATTCTTTTCAACTGTTTTCGAGCACGCTTTAGACTTTAATTATTTTTTTTTACTCTACTTTTATCTCCAATTTCACATACACATAAAATATACTCTATTACGCGCAAATAAAGTGTAATTTATCATTAAAGGATATAAAATATAAGGCGAATAATGTGTTAAACTATGAAATTATAGCCACACATCAAGGAGCAAGTTAAGTGGCTATTGATAAGGGTCGGCAATACTTTGGTTGAAAGTGGAGAAATTTCGGGGCCACTTGTTTGTTTATCATTCACCGAGGCAGAAGCAATTTAGGCTTGGATCAATGTCAATCCACTCAAAGAACTCATAAAATATTTTATATAAAAACATATTTACAATTATACTCTCACACAAACTAATCTAATGGATTAAGTGAAATATAAATGACAAAAATCACACTAAACAATCTATTTTCTAAAATTTCAAGTTCACGCTCATCGTAGTGCTAAGGACCACATCAATATGATGCTATTATAGCCATCTCTAAAACAACATACAAGAACCTTCGAAAGAACATTTTATCAAACACTTCATAAGTGTCAATACAAATTTTGATGTCGTTCACTGTCTGAGCATTTTAAAAAACAACATCCCAACCATCTGAAAAGTCACCATCACAACATCACCACCAAAATAGACCCGAGAAACAATACAGGAAGTACATTACATAGAGTGCATATCTATACATTACACTTACTTGGGCATATACAAACAGAGTCATCACCATTCTTGAAGTATCCAGTTGAAGTACAGTGCTTGTTCATAAGCATTCAATAGTTTCCATCTGAAGCGAACTGTTACGATCCCAATTTTTTTTCGTAGGATGTCGTGATGACACCTAGTCTCTAGGTAAGCCTAACATTCATACAGAAATAACTGAAATAATAATTAAAGTTTCAAAACTCAGCAACTATATAAAATAAACTCGGCAACTCAGCATATACAACTCTCAAGACCCGACGAATATAAGTCACAAGCACTAAATAATAGTACTGCATAACCCTATACATCAATGTCTATAAAATGATAAGGAAAATAGAATAGTCTAGGTAGAGGGGACTCTGAGGCCTGCGGATGCCTGCAGGTTTACCTTGAAGTCTCCGCAGCTGAGCTCTCGCTAATACCTGGGCTGGTAGGAAGTACCTGGATCTGCACAAAAATATGTGCAGAAGCGTAGCATGAGTACACCATAACGGTACCCAGTAAGTATCACGCCTAACCTCGGTAGAGTAGTGACGAGGTCAAGTCAAGGCCCTACGGGAATAAATAAAAAAATTGTACAAGTGTATGGCAGTGTAGTAATGATTTACTTTTAGCGCGCCTATATATGTGTTTGCAATTAATTAGCTTTCTAAGTAGTTCAATTGATTAGTATTCATTCATTGACTTGAATGCTTTTTCTGTTTCAGATCCTTCTCGCCCATAAATTTTTATTGAGTCAATTTTGTGCAAATCTCGAATACATTTGATCTTCTTGCTCCATTTGTACTGCACACTGACTGCCCTCATTATTGGCGCTATCATCTGCCAGGTTATTACTTATTCTTGCTAGCTCTTAGGTTTGTCCTGTTCTTATGGGGTGTAATATACCATTTTTGTTGAAATATATCGGCCAGGTGAGACGGAGGAGGAGTTCTCAACCAGGTTGGCTAAAAATCTAGAAGATCTTATCCTCAAAGAGGTGCCTGAAACAGTAACTTTTGTCAACTTTAACTCACTGTTGCTCAGTTTCTGCATTGAGGGTAATTTATTACTGATTAATTTACTTGTTCGCCTCAGATAGCTGCTTTCATTGCTGAACCAATCATGGGGGCAGGTGGTGTCATACCTCCTCCGGCAACTTATTTTGACAAGGTAGTTTTTCTTTTGCCCTTTTGACAAGTTGGTGATAATTCGTATGTAGAATGCAATATAAAAGATCTTGTGCAACATTCTTCAGGAGTGAGCAAAGGCTCAAAAGAAAGGTACTAAAGAAATATTTGGAGTATAAGCTCAAAAGAAAGGTACTAAAGAAATATTTGGAGTATAAGTTTATCGGGAAAAAACCCGAAAAATTCGAGGAAAATCAAGATTGAAAAACCCGACTTTTGTTGGTTTGGTTTGATCTATAGATTTAAAAATCCGATATAGTTGGTTTGATTTGGTTTTGATAAAAACCGAACTAACCCGGTCCATGTACACCCCTACTGACAATTAATTTAGGACTAAGCAGCTTAAACTCTACGTGCATTATCTTGTTCCCGCACGGAGTTTGTTCTTGAAAACATTAGGGAAAAGGGAAAAAAGAAAAATCGAACCAACCCGGTCCATGTACACCCCTACGACAATTAATTTAGGACTAAGCAACTTAATTCTACTTTTCAAGAACAAACTCCGTGTGGGAATAAGATAATGCACGTAGAGTTTCTTATTTAATTTGTATACTTACTTATAATAACAAGTAACTCTAAATCTTGATTTATGGTAACTTGGAAATGTATATGAAAAATATATATAATATAACCGATTAAATTAAATTCATAGTGCAAGAATACTCTGCAATATCAAATATATAACTTAAAGGTATTAAAACCAAACAAAATTAGTTTTTTTACCCTTTGGGTCCTTATATATATGGCAAGAATAAAGGTATTTTCAACTTTGCCTATAATTTTAGCTTTTTAAACTTTTCGAGTAAATGGCAAGAATAAAGGTCTGTTCAACTTAACTATTTGAGAATCGTTTCATTTTCCTTCTAAAAACAGAACCTCTCACTTCTCTTTAAAGCACACATAGCACAAACTACAACTCCAATACTTTTTTTTTTTTGAGAATTATGAGCCATGGAAAATATAGGAGCTCCTCCAATACTTTCTTCAACAAGATCTTTCATAGCCCCTCTTCTTATTTCAATGCTAGGCATAGTTTGCACTGCCTTAGCTTTAGTGATTTACCACTTCATTTTGTTAAGATTTTGCATAAGGAGAAGAAGATCACATATTAGAAACAATATTGGACAATCATTCCATGAACCCCATTTAACCATTGGCATAGAGCAGAAGATTATTGAATCAATTCCTCTCCTTGTTTATTCGATTAATAAACAAGATTTATTTCGTGTAGATCAGAATGAATGTGCCGTTTGCTTAGGTGAATTGGTAGAAGGTGAGATGGTTCGATTTTTGCCTAATTGTAGGCATATTTTTCATGTCACATGCATAGACAAATGGCTTATTGGCCACGTAAATTGCCCGATTTGTCGATCTCCTATAGTAGAGGCAACAAAATACGAGCAAGATAAGCGAAATACGACAATCATTCCAGTACCATCTAATTCTCTGTCATGTGTCAATGACGAGAGTAACACGATTGAAGTTCAAATTCAAAATCAAGATCACGAAAATCAAGTCAACCTCGATTATCGTACTGCTTCATCGTCTGATTAGGTACAATTACCATCACAATCTTGTAGGTTGCATTGCCATAGTACATCATTGGAATTGCCTATGGAGAGAATTAGATCAACAGAAAGAAAATTAGTGATGGGGTTGAAGAGATCATTATCTATGGATCAAACATTTATATTATTGATAGAGAGAAATTAGAAGACGAAATCAAGTCATTTTCAACATCTTGTTGCTCTTCATCAACGGAGGAATTAATCAGAAGCAATCAACAAGGAACTTTTTAATGAGGAAAGGAAGTCAAATTATTCCCTAATGATTTATTTATTTTTCTTAAATTGTTTTATACGTAGTATTTAATTAGCTTCCTCTAGCTGGATATATGTTCACTAAATTAGGAAGACATTTAAGAGGTAATCCTCCTACCTCCTTCTCTTCTACTATTTTGCTAAGAATTTAATTTAGAACTTATTTAGCACTTAATTAGTTTAGTGGCCTTCATTTTTTAGATTGTGATGTAAAAAATTAACTGTTAACTAAATTGGCATATAACTTATCACGGAAGTGTGGATTTTAATATCCTTCGCCAACAAGGTTCTTTTAATTTGGCGCATTCAAGGATGTAATTTAATGGTCAACGAAGGATACACGTTTATTCTCATTCGATGATTATATCAAACTATATAAAATTATCATTATTAAGTCATAAAGTAAGGTTAAAATATATATTAATTTACTACAATTTAGTGATAAAAGTGTATGTCACTCTTTTTTGAAATGTATGTCACTCTTATGAGGGATTGTCATTAAGGGTTAAATAACTCTCATACAATGATTTTGATCTAGATACAATTCGATAAAGAGTGTTCAATTGACCACCATTACACCAGCTTAGCTCTACACGATCGGTGGATGGGAACTTTAGCAGAAGAAATTCAACGTGACCACTTAGTTATCCGTATAATGGTTTGTTGGTGGCCAGCTAGTATAAAAGTTACCGTGGTTCCTATATTCAAATGTAATCGTATTGCGAAAAGATCATCTGACATGAATATGCAACTTTCTCATTACTAGTTATCGCGTTCTCTTATAGACAATCAATTAATAAAAAAAAGTTAACGAAAATTTGAGAAAAAGAAAAATATATAATATAATGCTATCAGAGAAAGGTTGAGCATTTGCTTCGTTCTTTTTCCTTTTTAGCCTCGTGAGAAATTTCTATAAAAAAGATGAGGAGGAGCAAGTTAAGTGGCTATTGATAAGGGTTGGCAATACCTTTGAGGTTTCGGGGCCACTTGTTTGTTTATCATTCACCGAGGCAGAAGCAATTTAGGCTTGGATCAATGTCAATCTAGTCAAAGAACTCATAAAATATTTTATATAAAAACATATTTACAATTATACTTTCACTCAAACTAATCTAATGGATTAAGTGAAATATAAATGACAAAAATCACACTAAACAATCTATTTTCTAAAATTTCAAGTTCACGCTCATCGTAGTGCTAAGGACCACATCAATATGATGCTATTATAGCGATCTCTAAAACAACATACAAGAATTTTTGAAAGGACATTTTATCAAACACTTCATTAGTGTCAATACCAATTTTGATGTGGTTCACTGTCTGAGCATTTCAAAAAACAACATCCCAACCATCTGAAAAATCACCATCACAACATCACCACCAAAATAGACCCGAGAAACAATACAGGAAGTACATTACATAGAGTGCATATCTATACATTACACTTACTTGGGCATATACAAACAGAGTCATCACCATTCTTGAAGTATCCAGTTGAAGTACAGTGCTTGTTCATAAGCATTCAATAGTTTCCATCTGAAGCGAACTGTTACGATCCCAATTTTTTTTCGTAGGATGTCGTGATGACACCTAGTCTCTAGGTAAGCCTAACATTCATACAGAAATAACTGAAATAATAATTAAAGTTTCAAAACTCAGCAACTATATAAAATAAACTCGGCAACTCAGCATATACAACTCTCAAGACCCGACGAATATAAGTCACAAGCACTAAATAATAGTACTGCATAACCCTATACATCAATGTCTATAAAATGATAAGGAAAATAGAATAGTCTAGTTAGAAGGGACTCTGAGGCTTGCGGACGCCTGCAGGTATACCTTGAAGTCTCCGCACATGGATCTGCACAAAAAGATGTGCAGAAGTGTAATATGAGTACACCACAACGGTACCCAGTAAGTGCCACGCCTAATCTCGGTAGAGTAGTGACGAGGTCAAGTCAAGATACTACGGGAATAAATAAGAAAATTGTACAAATGTATGGCAGTGTAGTAATGATAGCAATGAAATTGAAACAACAAATAACACATCAAGGTTAGCTACACGAAACTAAAGCTTAATGCAACACGGAGAAAACAAGGAATGATATACTAAGGAAACAAAACAACCAAAGACAAGTGCATCAATAGAGAAATACCAACAAGAGTCACTACCGAGGTACCGCCTCGTAGTCTCAAATCACAAGAATAATTCACAATCTTTCCTTATATCACCGCGGGAGCCCTGCATTAAGTTTTAAAAATTATTTTTCCGAAATAGCTTTCCGCGTTTTAGCCCACCTTATCACACCGCATGACTTCTAATAGTTCCCCTACTAGCCACGCGTATCAAGCCAACCTTATCTCACTACATGCGTTTCAACCCCAAAACTTTATACCACCGCATGCGTATCAATATCACAACGTATCACAAATCGCACCTCAAGTGTCCAATATCACAACTTGCCAAAGAAACCAACAATAACAATATTTTCACAGTAAAGAACCCATGGCTCAACCACAATGTACACAAGAATCTCAACAATAACAATCGAAAGTGAATAACTCAACAGAATAGTATTTCACAACTTAGTACTTTGCTTCAATGTCTATCACGACCTTTATAACTCAATACCAATTTCAATAACAAGATATTTCAAGAATAACAACTTCAAGTAAAAAGTTCAACGGTTAAATAATGAATGAAGAACTTCAACTAAACATGTAGAGAAATTAGCAAGTAAGAGATAAGACAAGTAGAACATGTGAAAATAGATTAATGATGACGAATATAACATGCTAACATAACTCAATTAAAGTATGAAAAGAATCTACATAGCTAAAATCGGTAAATTTCCACATTTAGCCCATTTACACACTCGTCACCTTGCGTACACGGATTCCACACATCACAATTATCACAAACAACACCAATCCTAAGGGGTAATTCCCCCAAGAAGGATATGCAAGATACTTACCTCAAAGCACGCTAACTCAATCCACTAGTAGGCCTTTCCCTCGATTATCCAACTCCGAACGGATCGAATCTAGCCAAAACAACTTCATACCATAAATATAAACTATATAAAACTATTTCTAATCATAAAGTTATGATATTTGCAAAGAAATAAAAAGTCAACTCAAAAAGTCAACCCGAGCCCGCATCTCGGAACCCGATCAAAATTACAAATCCGAACACCCCTTCGATAATGAGTCCAACCATATAAGAATTACTCAAATTCGACCTCAAATTGCCTTTCAAAACCCAAATATTTTGTCTAGAAAGTTTTCACAATTTTTCCCCAAATTGCCAACTCAAATCACTAATTAGATGATGAAAATATCAATAGATTTATGAAATATAGTTCAATCCAAGTTAGAATCACCTACCCCAACGATTTTCTTGAAAAACCCTCGAAAACTCGCCTCACACTGAACTCTCTAGGTCCTAAATATAAAAAATAAAATGAAACCCTCATTTTGAAACTTAAATTTTACTACCTAGTCGCCCTCTATCACGATCGCGGACAAAGACTCACGATCGCGTAACATAAATTCTGCCCAACTCAAAAATTACACTTCACGGTCGCATGAAACCAACCGCGAACGCGATGAATGTGCTGACTCCCCTACGCGACCGTATCCTAGGTCACACGAATGTGTAGCTGTAACGACCCGGCCGGTCATTTTGAGAACTTAAGTCTCGTTCGATGGTATAAGGCCCTGAGCAACTTCATATTATGTGTATTGACTTGCGTGCGTGGTTGAATTCATGTACCGGATGATTCAGAGTGATTTGGGAGACCTAGTCCCTAAAACGGAAGCTTAAGTCTTAGAATTTTGACCGTAGTTGGAACTATATGAAGACGACTCCGGAATGGAGTTCCGCCAGTTTCATTAGCTCCGTTGGGTGATTTTGGACTTAGGAGCGTGTCCGGACTATAAATCCGAGGTCTGTAGCTGATTTAGGCTTGAAATGGCGAAAGTCAAATTTTTGGAGATTTGGACCGGAAGAGGACCTTTTGATATTGGGGTCGGAATGCGATTCCGAGAGTTGGAACAACTCCGTTATGTTATTTGGGACTTGCCTGCAAACTTTGACGTCATTCCGGGTTGATTTGATAAGTTTCGGCACGAGTTTTAGAAGTTGAAAGTTTGAAATTTATAAGTTTGATTCATGGTGCGATTCGTAGTTTCGACGTTGTTTGATGAGATTTGAGACCTCGAGCGAGTTCGTGTTAGGTTATGGGGCTTGTTGCTATGTTTAGACGGGGTCCCGGGGGCCTCGGGTGAGTTTCGGATGGGCTACGGGTCTTTTCCCCTATTTTTGGACTGTTGTTATCTGTCATATGGTTTCCTTCATCGCGTTCGCGTCCTCGCCTTCGCGTTCGCGTAGTGTTATTTTGGAGGGTGAAATATTTCCTCTTCGCGTTCGCAGTCACCCTCTCGCGTTCGCGAAGTTCTGCCACCCCCTTCTTCGCGTTCGCATTCCCTATCTCGCGTTCGCGAAGTGCAAACCAGGCCCTGGGCACTGGTGATCATTTTCCTCTTCGCGTTCGCGTGTCACTTATGCGTTCGCGTAGCTATTCCATTACATCCGTCGCGTTTGTGTACTACTTCACACGTTCGCGAAGAGCAGTCATTGGGCCATCATATTTTTCCTCTTCGCGTTCGCGAACGTGTTGTCGCATTCTCGAAGAACAACTGGGCAGCTTTGTTTCTCTTCTTCGCTAGCACGTCCCTTTCTCCGCGTTCGCGATGCACAAAACCCTGGGCAGAATATAAAGTCCTCTATTCCGAGAGTTTGTCATTTTCACCATTTTTGGAGTTCTAAAGCTCGGTTTTGAGCATTTTCTTGTGGGTTTTTCATGCAAATCGATTGGGTAAGTGTTCTTCACCTAGAATTTATTTATTTTCATGATTCTACTTTTATTTTTATCATTTAATTTGTGTTTTGAGTTGAGGAAAATGGTGATTTTTGAAAAAAAAAATTAAAATGAAAAATCACGATTTGAGGGACGAAATGGTATCGGAATTTGATGATTTTTGTATGGTTAGACTCGTGAGTGAATGAGTGTTCGTATTTTTTGACTTTTATCCGATTTCGAGACGTGGGCCCAGGTCGACCTTTAGGGCGGATTTCGGGATTTTTATTAAATTATTAATTTTATTAATTAGATGAGTCTATTATGGTTGTATTCATGTTATGCAATTGTGTTTGGCTAGATTTGTGCCATTCGGAGTCGGATAATTGAAAAAAGGGCATTCTTACAGACTGGTTAAGCTTGGTTCAGGTATCCTGCCTAACCTTGTGTGGAGGATTTTTCCCTTAGGATTGAGTCTTCTATGTTGATTGTAGTCTATGCACGCGAGGTGACGAGTGCGTGCTCGGACTTATTTGTGAAAAGTTGGCCTTTTAAGATTCTTAGGTCCCTATATTCACTGAGTATGAAGTTGTTCTTGATATGATTAAGTTCTTATTTATTAGTTTCACCTCTACATGCTTTAATTAGAATTAAGTGCTTTCAGGATTCACTCTTATTGCCTATTTGACTCTTATTTGACTTAACTGAAGATTTTACCTCCTCTATTGTCATACTATCTTTTCATAACTGCTTATCTTTATTTGAAATTATTATTATATCATCTTATAATTTGTTTAGTCTTAATTGAGGTTATGATTATCTTTCCGCTGCTTATCCTTAATTAAATTGTTGAAAATTTTTAGTAATTCCTCAACCTTAAAAGAAGCTTTAGATATCCTATATCTTCATCGACTTGTTTTATTTGGAATTATTTGACTCATGTTAGTTTCCCTGTTATTGAAATGTATATTGTGGGATCGTTGATACACATTAGTTTCCCTTTGTTGAGCTGTTCCCTTTACGCCTAGCATTCTTCATTGTGGTTATTCCTTGTGAATTGGTTCTACCTTTTCTTTGTGAATTAAAGTTCTTGAGTTGATTTATTTGTCGTACTTTATATTATTGTCATTGTTGCTGTGGTACTTGTTGTGGTGATGCACGAGGTTTCTGCCGTGCGGTTGTTATTATTGTGATGCACGAGGTTTCTGCCGTGCGGTTGTTACTATGGGGTTGCACGAGATTTCTGTCGTGCGGTTGTTACTATTGATATTTACACATGCGGCGTGACAAGGCGGGATATGTATATATATATTTATGGGTTGCGCATATGGCGAGACAAGGTGGGAATATTATTATGCACGTGTGGTGAGACAAGCCGAGCATTTATGTTACTATTGCACACGTGGCGAGACAAGGTGGGCTGTGTCAGGGATTGATTTGTGATGATTTATGGCCTGGGGGCATTCTTGTTGTTGATATTTGTGTAGTGGTATACGTACCTATGTGAGCTTGATCTTGTGAAAGCTGTGAGAAAATATTCTACGTGTTGTCTGTTCTTCTTTTTCCTTATGCTTATTTGCTAGTATGAACTATGTTAGGACACTTGCACAAGCATACACGTAATTAAGCACTCTTATCGGATAAGAGGTGTTCTTGATACTGTTGAGCATAGATGCTCACCCTTGTTTACTTGCCTTATATCTGAGAATGGCTCTATTGGCATGTGAGTCGTCAGTGTGGTTATGAGGTGTTATGAGGGCACAGGATGCCAAGTGTTAGGGTTCAGATATTGAGACCCGTGAGATTGTAAATTGTCCGAGGTTCTGTACCTCGTGGAGTTGTTGACTAAAACCTGATGTAAAAGCGGTTGTAATTACTGAGTTATTACTTGTCCTTGCTGTATTCGTGATTCCGGATTTAGGTTGTGTTCCATTCACTTTGTGTGCGTTATTTTTATGATATTCCGCTGATACTTGTTGTTTCTTGCTTTAATGCCATTACTGTATTGTGAGCCATATTGCATAGTCTTTATGTAGACATCATACTTCTGTTATTCATGTACTTATATCTGTTCAGTGTATTAGATCAGTGGGTGTCTTGACTATTCCTCGTCACTACTCCACCGAGGTTAGTCTTGATACTTACTGGGCACCGCTGTGATATGCTCATGCTACTCTTCTGCACATTTTTGTGCAGATCCAGGTACTTGTTCGTTAGCTAGCTGTGTGGACTGTTGATGTGGAGACTCAAGGTAAATATGCTGTTTCGTTCGCAGGCTTCGGAGTCACCTTTCAGTTTTTATTTTGCACTGTTTATTCTTATTTCTGGACAGTTGTATTTAGAAGTTTTCTAGCAAACACTCTGTAGAGCTTATGACTTGTACTACCGGTTTTGAGAATTTTAAGAGATTCTATTTAAATAATGTTGTTGTTTTAATTATTGTTAAGCTTACCTAGTCCCTAAGACTAGGTGCCATCACGATACCATAACGGAGAAAAAATTGGGTCGTGACAATAGCACAATCTGCCTCAACCCCCAGCCTCGCCCTTCCTTCTACGCGACCACGATCTACCCTACGCGTTCGCGATGGACAAACTCAGCACACTTCGCGATCGCATAAAACAAAAATCTACCAGTATCAAACAACTCTTCGCGATCGCGTATAAGAAAACCAGTAGCAGCAGATTCAGCAGTCTTCAAGGTTCCGAAATGCGCCGAACATAATCCGAATTACACCCGAGGTCCCCGGGACCTCAACCAAACATACCAATAAGTCCTAAAATATCATACAAACACGCTCGAAGCGTCAAATCACATCAAACAATACTAGAACCACGAATCGCGCATCGATTCAAGCTTAAGAAACTTATGAACTTCCGTATTTCAAAACTAATGCCGATTCATACCAAAACAATTCCGATTGACTTCAAATTTTGCACACAAGTCATAAATGACATGTCAGACCTATTCTAACTTTTGGAATCAAAATCTGACCCCGATATCAATAAAGTCAACTCCCGATCAACCTTTCCAAACCTTCAACTTTCTAACTTTCGCCAATTCATGCCGAAACGATCTACAGACCTTCAAATCAACATGCGGACATGCTCCTATGTCTATAATCACCATACAGAGCTATTGAAACTGTCAAAGCTCCATTCCGGAGTCGTCTACACAAAAGTCAAACTACGGTCAACTCTATCAACTTAAGGTTCTAACTTAGAGACTATGTGTCCCATTTCACTTCGAAACTCACCCGAAACCAAAACCAGACACCCCGACAAGTTACGTAACTACAATATAACATAGAGGAGGCGATAAGTAGGGGATCAGGGCTAAAATATTCAAAACGACCGGCCGGTCGTTACACGAACTGAGCAACGGTACCCTGAACAAATAACCAATATTTAGAGACGACAAACAACGATTCCTTCGCTCAAACAGTCAAAATCCTATGTTCGAGACCCTAAAATTCACCTAAACGTTATATTAATATGAAGAGAATCAAGGTCGTATTTTCTATTTGCAGAAAGGTATTGGAATCAGATGAAGAACAAGAAACGATGAAACAAACCGAATTAACATAATGGGCGTAAGAAAATGCGGGTAATGAAAAAGCCTAAAGGCATAAATGTAATTACACGAAAGCAGGACGACGAAGAGGCGCTTTAACAAATATAATAATATATTTTCCCTTAGCATCAACCGACTAATTATTATTAGTAGAAATAATCAGAAAATGACAAAATTTCTTTAATACCAGACCAAAATCTTGTTACATCAGACAATATCAATTTGCCTAATTCTCCAATAGACTATTATTTGGTATTTGTTAAAAAATCTAATATCTCGCCCACATTGACGAAAAAAAAGAGAGCATCAAATCAATAAATTTTAAGATATTTTATTTACAAAGATATATTAATATTTGATAATTTATCTCAATTTAACCTTTTATACGAAGATATATAAATAATTCTTCATATGCATTAAATGTAGATAAATTGTACCTCATATTCTTTAGCTCTTCTCCCCCCTCCCCCAACACACACACACACAACCATTTTCTTCTCTTTTGCACCTAAAAAACAAATCAACAAATAGAATCATAACTTCTTTTTTGTGACCATCTACTCTAGATTTTGCAGTGATTTCTGTAATTGTCTAAAGATTTCTAAAGTTTAATGCCACAATCCGATCTATTATTAATCATGAATTTTGTATGTGAACCTCAAGAAAAATTTGAATCTTTAACAGTCAATAAGATACTTAATATCCACGCGGGAAATATTAGAATTATTGCATGCCAAATTGTGAATACCCAACACAAGATATAATATTAATTCTTCCAGTTTCTCAATTTCTAATATTGATAGCTTATTTGGTTAACGCGACTGCTAGAATAGTAGTTGACTTTAAAAAAAAAAAACTTATAATAGACTAATGAACAAAAGAAATAGGCGCATATATGGAGAAAGAAAGCAATTATATATGTTTTGGACAAACTAATATAAGAACTGCGACAATTAATTTAGGACTAAGCAGCTTGGGCGAGGTGCACTAAAGCACTAAAGATAAGTATTCTAAATTTTTGTATCCTTAATTTCTGAGCTGCTAATTTGGAATTCAGGACTTAGTATTCTAAATTTTTGAGCTGTTAATTTGAAATTCAGGACTAAGTGTCGTGAATTTCTGAACTGCTAATTTAAAATTCAGAACTAAATTTATAAACTGTTAATTTAAAATTCAGGACATAAGCAGCTTAATTCTACTTTCTTTTTTCCCTTTTCCCTAATGTTTTCAAGAACAATCTCGGCACAAGAATCTATATATATATTTATATTATATTAAAAAGACGAAAACCCTATGGAAATCTTGATCGACTTTTTTTATAATTTCATTCTACTTTAGACAAAATTGTAATAATAAACACTAATAAAAAATGTGGGGACAAAAACCAAAACCCGCTTCTTGCCCTTTTTTGTTGGATACGCATCTTTTATTTAGCTTTAGGATTCTTTTACATTATGTCTTTTAGGTTTAAGATTCACTTTAGGTTAAAGTTGGTTTTAGGATTCAACAATATTAATATTACTTTAGGTTTAGGATTCTTTTAATCGTAGTTTTTCTTTTCTCAAAATAGCCGGTAGTTGAACAAAGCAAATGTCTGCTTTCTCCACAAAATAGTTTTTGCTTCCTCCACAAATTCGTTCAATTGAAACTTCTTGGGTTTCGAATAAAGCAACTGAAAATCAAGAATCAATCAATTATTTTGACAGTTCTTTATAAGCGATTTGTTGAATTACTTGTGAGTTATGTTGTTTCTATTGTTATTTGCCTCCTTACGTACCATAGTTATTTATTAGTACAATAGAAAAATTCTTTTATATTCCATTTTCTTTGTTAAAAAAATTGTCTTTTATCATAACGATACAATTAACATTATAAATCTTATTCATGCTTTCGTCTTTTTTTCTTTAATTTAATAAATAAAATTCTTGTGAATAAAGAGACCTATGGGAATTATAAACTAAACAGATTGTATTTTGCACTTTTCTAAAATTTTAGGAATTAACACATGTTTAATACAAAGACCGATGCCGTCCGAAACTCACCCGAGGCCCCGGGACCTCAACCAAATACACCAACAAGTCCTAAAACATCATACAAATTTTGTCGAAGCGTAAAATCACATCAAAAACACAAATTGCACCCGGATTCAAGTCTAATGAACTTTGAAATTTCTAAATCCTACAAACAACGTCGAAACCTATCAAATAACGTACGATTGGCCTTAAATTTTGCACACAAGTCATAAATGACATAACGGACCTATTCAAATTTTTAGAATCGAATTCCGACCCCGATATCAAAAAGTCAACTCCTTCGTGAAACTTCCCAAAAATTTGACTTTCGCCATTTCAAGCCTTATTCCACTACGGACCTCCAGATAAATTTCCGGACACGCTCCTAAGTCCCAAATCAGCATACAGAGCTATTGGAATCAGCAAAATTCAAATCCGAGGACGTTTATATATAAGTCCACATCCGATCAACTTTTCTAATTTAAATTATTTAATTATGAGGCTAAGTGTCTCATTTCACTCCGAAATCCTTCCGGACCCGAACCAACTAACCCGGTAAGTCATAAAATAACTGTAATGCAAAAATTGAGTAGTAAATGGTGGAACGAGGTTATATTACTCAAAACGACCAGCCGGGTCGTCACATTTTGCTTGTTATTACTGAAAAAATTGTGTGTATACATTGCGTGATTGACAAGCGATCACGTATATATGGACATAGTAAAAGTCTTACTTCTACATATGAAGAGTTTGGTGCAAGTTTGAAGGTGCTCAAAGTTAGTTTCAATGGACTTGCAAAGTACTTAAAAGATCAAAATGTCCGCAAAGAGGAGTCAAAATATATATATAAAAAAATATATATATACTAAGATGTTGTGGGAATTCAACAGATAATATATCCATATACTTTCTTTTTAAGTGGCTCCATAATTCGACCTTCAGAAGTTTGAAAGTTCACATATTTAGTAAAATAAAAATAATCAATATTTTATCTTATTTAAATTCTTAACTTATATAAACTAGGTAAGTAACTGTCACGACCCAAAATCTAACCCGTCGTGATGGCACCTATCGTGATACTAGGCAAACCGACATCTCCAAAATACTTTCAACATTTAACAGAAATGAAGTAATATATTTAAAATAACCAGAGTCTTTCATAAAAACTAGGTAAAACTCAAAGCATAAGTGCGGAAAAAACATAGCCCGACATCGGGGTGTCACTGAGTCATGAGCATCTAGATATCCAGTCTAATATAAACAGTGTCTAAGTATCAATACAGAAAGAAAGAAAAATAGAAGGAGAGACAAGGTATGCGGACGCCGGCAACTACCTCGTAGTCTCCGGTACTCGATCGAGTACGAACTCAATGACCTCCGTGATCAAACACACCTGAATTTGCACATAAAGTGCAGGGTGTAGCATGAGTACATCCAACTTAGCAAATAACAGAAATAAATAAGGAAATGAGAAGGTAGTGACGAGCTATACAAATATAATTCATTTTCAGTAATTCCAGCAAAGAATAGACATGCTTTCAAATCTGGCAGTTCAAGTCAAATCAGTTTATACAGTTACAGTGCAAGGTAATTCGGATATAGAATATTTCAGAAATTCCACAATAATGACAGATAGCAACTAAATGTATCAACAAATAAAAAACACGTACAACCTCTCAGGGCAACACACACTCAACTCGTCACAACAGCTCAATCACTCTGCTCTCATCCCTCAGTACTCACACTCAATAGGTACCTGCTCTCACTGGGGGTGTGCAGACTCCAGAGGAGCTCCTACAACCCAAGCGCTATAATCTGCATGGACAACTCACGTGTTGCGCGGACAACTCACGTGCTGTGCGGACAACTCACGTGCTGCACCGATAACTCACGTGCTGCACAGACAACTCACGTGCTATCGTATCATATCAAGATCCGCACGGACAATCACGTGCTATAGTATCATATCAGAATCCGCACGGATAACTCACGTGCTAAGTATAAACATCATGATTCGCACGGACAACTCACGTGCTACGGTATCTATACCTCGCAACCAGGCCCTCGGCCTCACTCAGTCATGTACCTCGCTAGACTCACGGCCCTCAGAAATCTTAAAGATTAGCCCAAACAAAATAACATAGTGTATCAACAGGAATCAAGAAGAGACTGAGATATGATGTACAAGTAAAACCATGACTGAGTACAAGACATCAATTACCTAATAATTCACCAGTTCGCGACCTTTGTGGGTCCCAACCGTACTATCACATAGCCTAAGAATGATTTCTAACATGATTTGCAGTCAAATCTCTATAACACAGAGAGAACAGGTAATTAGCAATAGTCTATTCGACTTTATAGTCTCACGGGACGGACCAAGTCACAATCTCCCACGGTTCACCCCCACTCGCCCGTCACCTAGCATGTGTGTCACCTCCAAAATAGTCACATCATACCAAAATCCGGAGTTTCATACTCTCAGGACCAGATTTAAAATTGTTACTTACCTCAAACCGCGAAAAATCCTGCTCCGCAATGCCTTTTCCCTTTGAATCAATGTCCAAATGCCCCAAATCTAGCCACAAGCAATACGATATAATTAATGTAGGCTAAAGGAATTAATTCCATAAGCAAAACAAAAATTTATAAGTCAAAATCCGAAATAGGCTCAACCCGCCCCCCAGGCCCACGTCTCAAAACCCGACAAAAGTCACAAAGCCCGAAAGCCTATTCACTCACAAGTCCAACTATATCAAATTTATCAAAATCCGACATCATTTGCCCCTCCAAAACCCCAAAATTCACTCTCCAATTCCCAAGCCCTAATCTCCCAAATCTCACCTCAAAAAATCACCATAGTTGTAAAATCAGTGGGTAAACACCATTATTAAAGATAAATAAGCACAAGGAACATACCTCAGCAAACACTTCAAAATCCTCCAAAATCCGAGTTCCAAAACGTGAAAATGGTGAAAAATCTTGAAGTCTTCTATATATAGGTTCTGCCCCAAAAAACCGCACTTGCGGACCTTCTGTCGCATCTGTGACATCGCACCTGTGATGGAATTTCCATCGCAGGTGCGGATCCCACTTAAGCTCCCATATTCCGCATCTGCGGTCATATATTCGCACCAGCAGGCCCTGCCCGCTTCTATGATCCTTCCCACTCAGGCCTTTTTCCGCATTTTCGTCTCCCCATCCGCATCTGCAGTTTCGCAGATGCGCTCCTAACCTTGAACCTGAGCTTCCATTCCAACCCAGCCTTGCCCACATCTCCTTCCTCCTCTTCGCTTCTGCCGAGCCGCACTACGGCCAAACCCACCGCAGGTGCGAAACACCATAACACTAGAAGAAATCAGCAATGCCTAAGTCCAAATTTCCTTCTGATGGGCATCCGAAACACCCTATAGGCTCCCAGGATCTCAACCATACATACCAACAAGTCATATAACCCCATGCGAACTTAACCGAACCTTCGAATCACTCAAAACAACATCAAAACACCAATTACACCCGGATTCAAGCCTAAAGAACTTCTAAACTTTCAAATTCCACAAACGACACCGAAACCTACTAAACCACGTCCGATTGACCTCAAATTCTGTACACAAGTCATATCCAACATTATGGGCCTACTCCAACTTCCAAAATCGGAAATCGACCTTTATATCAAAAAGTCATCCCCCCGGTCAAACTTTTCAAAAATTGGACTTTCACCATTTCAAGCCTAAATTAGCTACAGACTTCAAATTCACAGTCCGGACACGCTCCTTTATACAAAATCACCCAAAGGAGCTAACATAACCGACGGAACTCCATTCCGGAGTCGTCTTCACCCACTTCCGACTACGGTCAAAAATCCTGAGACTTAAGCTTCCGTTTTAGGGACCAAGTATCCTGAAACACTCAGAAACCAAAAACAAGACCTCCCGACAAGTAACATAAGCATAAGAAGGTACGTGAAAAACAGTAAATAAGGGATCGGGGCTAAGACACTCAAAACAACCAGCCGGTCGTTATATCCTCCCCCTCTTAAAACAATCGTTTGTCCTCGAATAGTGCCGCCAAATCTTTAAGGCGTGAACAGTAGAGGCATAAGAAATCACTCTACCCTCCTGCATCAGAACACATCCAATACCGATCCGCGAGGCATCACAATACACTGTGTAAGAACTAGAAGCTAATGGTAGAACTAGAACTAGAGTCATGGTCAAAGCAGTCTTGAGCTTCTGAAAGCTCTTCTCGCACTCATCTGACCACCTGAAAGGAGAACCCTTCTGGGTCAATTTAGTCAAGGGCGATGCAATAGATGAGAAACTCTTCACAAAATGACGGAAATAGCCCGCCAACCTAAGAAAGCTTCGAATCTCCGTGGCTAAGGACGGTCTGGTCCAACTCTGCACCGCTTCTATATTCTTCGGATCCACCTGAATACCCTCACTGGACACCACGTGCCCCAAGAATGCCACTTAACTGAGCCAAAACTCACACTTGGAGAACTTTGCATAAAGCTTCTCTTCCCTCAATCGGTGTAACGCAATCCTCAGATGCTGAGCATGATCCTCTTAGCTATGAGAGTACACCAGGATGTCATCAATGAATACAATAATGAACGAGTCAAGATAAGGCCGAAACACAATGTTCATCAGATGCATGAACGTTGCTGGGGTGTTGGTCAGCCCGAAAGACATCACAAGGAACTCATAATGGCCATATCGAGTCCTGAAAGCTATCATAAGAATATCTGAGTCCCGAATCTTCAACTGGTGATACCCTGACCTCAAATCAATCTTGGAGAACACCATCGCTCGCTGAAGCTGGTCAAACAAATTATCAATACGCGTCAAAGGATACTTGTTCTTGATTGTGACCTTGTTCAATTGTCTGTAATCAATGCACATTCTCATAGTACCATCCTTCTTCTTCAAAAATAGAACTGGTGCACCTCAAGGTGACACACTAGGCTGAATAAACCCCTTATCAAGGAGTTCCTGAAGCTACTTCTTCAACTCAGCCGGTGCCATACGGTACGGAGGAATAGAAATAGGCTGAGTGCTCGGCACCAAATCAATATCTCTGCCGGACGGCATGCCCGGGAGGTCTGCAGAAAATACATTCGGGAAATCTCGCACCACCGGAACAGAATCAATAGTTGGGGCCTCTACACTAACATCCCTCACAAAGGCCAGATAAGATAGACAACCCTTCTCAACTATCCACTAAGCTTTAAAGTATGAAATCACTCTACTGGCAACATAGTCTATAGAGCCACTCCACTCAACCCTCGGCAACCCCGGCATCGCCAACGTCACGGTCTTAGCGTGACAATCTAGAACAACATGACATGGAGACAACTAATCCATACCCAAAATCACGTCAACATCGACCATAGTAAGCAACAAGAGATCCACTCTAGTCTCTAGACTCCCAATAGTCACCACACATGACAGATATACATGGTCCACAATGATAGTATCACCCATTAGAGTGGATACACGAACGGATGCAACTAGAGACTCTCGGGGTATAACCAGATAATGAGCGAAATACGAGGACACATATGAGTAAGTGGAACCATGGTTGAATAATACAGAGGCATCTCTATGGAAAATTGAGACAATACCTGTAATCACAGCATCCGAAGCAATGGCATCTGGTCTGGCAATGGCCCTGACCGCTTCTGCGATCCTTCCAACGTAGGCCTTTTTCCGCATACGCGCCTCCCCTTCAGCATCTGCGATTTTGCAGATGCGCTCCTAACCTCGCACATGCGCTTCCAGTCCAACCTTGCCTTGCCCGTATCTGCGTCCTCCTCTTCTCTTCTGCAGGGCCGCACCTACGGGATCCCACCGCAGGTGCGAAATACCAGAACACTAGAAGAAACAAGCAATGCCTAAGTCCAAATTTCCTTCTGATGGGCATCCGAAACACCCCTAAGGCCCCTAGGACCTCGACCAAACATACCAACAAGTCATATAACCCCATGCGAACTTAGCCGAACCTTCGAATCACTCAAAATAACATCAAAATACCAATTACACCCGGATTCAAGCCTAAAGAACTTCTAAACTTTCAAATACAACAAACGACGTCGAAACCTAACAAACCACGTTCGATTGACCTCACATTTTGCACACAAGTCATATTCAATATTACGGGCCTACTTCAACTTATGATATTGGAATCCGACTCTGATATCAAAAAGTCAACCCCCCGGTCAAACTTCCCAAAAATTCGACTTTCGCCATTTCAAGCCTAAATTAGCTACAGACCTCAAATTCACAGTCCGAACACGCTCCAAAGTCCAAAATCACCCGACGGAGCTAATGGAACCGATGAAACTCCATTCCGGAGTCGTCTTCATACACTTCCAACTACGATAAAAATCTTGAGACTTAAGCTTCCGTTTTAGGGACTAAGTGTCCCGAAATACTCCGATACCAAAACAAGACCTCCCGGCAAGTCACATAAGCAGAAACAGATACGAGGAAAACAGTAAATAGGGGATCGGGGCTAATACACTCAAAACGACCGGCCGAGTTGTTACATCCTTCCCCTCTTAAAATAATCGTTCGTCCTCAAACGAGCATAGAGACATACCTGAAGTGGTAAAAAGATGAGGATAACGGCTGCGCATATCATGCTCGGTCTCCCAACTTGCCTGCTCGACCGACTGACCCCTCCACTGAATCGTCACAGAAGCAATATTCTTCAACCTCAGCTTTCGAACATGCCTATCTAAGATCGCCACCGGCTCCTCAACATAAGATAAATCCTTGTCCAACTGGACTGAGCTGAAATCCAATACGTGAGACGGATCGCCGCGATACTTATGGGGCATAGAAATATGGAATACTGGATGAACTCCTACTAGACTGGGAGGCAAGAAAAGCTCATAAGAAACTTTCCCAACACGTCGCAATACCTCAAATGGACCGATAAAACTCGGGCTTATCTTACCCTTCTTCCCGAACCTCATAACACCCTTTATGGGTGACACCCGGAGCAAGACCCGCTCTCCAACCATGAATGGAACATCACGAACCTTCCGATCCGCATAACTCTTCTATCTGGACTGGGGTGTGCGTAGTCTATCCTGAATCACCCTAACCTTCTCCAGAGCATCATTAACCAAGTCTGTACCCAATAATTTAATCTCGCCTGGATCGAACCAACCCATTGGAGACCTACACCGCCCACCATACAGAGCCTATACGGTTCTATCTAGATGCTCGACTGATAACTGTTGTTGTAAGAAAACTCCGCTATAGGCAAGAACTGATCCTACGAACCCCCAAACTCCATCACACACGCACGTAGCATATACTCTAATATCTGAATAGTGCGCTCAGACTGTCCATCCATCTGAGGGTGAAATATTATGCTCAACTCCACTCGAGTTCCCAACTCATGCTGTACGGCCCTCCAGAACTGTGATGTAAATTGCGTACTCCGGTCAAAAATGATAGATACCGGTACGCCATGAAGCCTGATGATCTCGCGGATATACACTCAAGCCAGTTACTCGGAAGAATAGGTAGTTATCAAGAGAATGAAATGAGTTGACTTGGTCAGCCGGTCCATAATCACCCAAACTGCATCAAACTTCCGCTGAGTCCGTGGAAGCCCAACAAAGGAATCCATAGTGATCCGCTCCCATTTTCACTTCGGAATCTCTAACTTCTGAAGCAATCCACCTGGTCGCTAATGCTCATACTTCACATGCTGGCAATTTAGGCACCGAGCTACATACTCCACTATGTCCTTCTTCATTCTCCTCCAACAGTAATGTTGTCTCAAGTCCTGATACATCTTCGTGGCGACCGGATGAATAAAATACCGCAAACTGTGAGCCTCCTAGAGAATCAACACACTCAAACCATCTACATTCGGCACACATAGCCTGCCCTGCATCCTTAATGCACCATTATTCCCATTATTGACCTCCCTAGCATCACCATGCTGGACCGTGTCCTTAAGGACAAGCAGATGGAGTTCATCATACTGACGCTCCCTGATACGATCATAAAGAGAAGACCGAGAGGTCACATAAGACAATACTCGACTCGGCTCAGAAATATCCAATTTAACAAACTGGCTAGCTAAGGCCTGAACATCCAATGCCAATGGCCTCTCTACTGCTGGAAGATATGCTAAGCACCCCAAACTCTCCGTCCGGCGACTCAAGGCATCGGCCACCACATTGGCCTTCCCGGGATGGTAACAAATGGTGATATCATAGTCCTTAAGAAGCTCTAACCATCTCCGCTGATGCAAGTTAAGATCCTTCTGTTTGAACAAATGCTGCAAACTCCGATGATCAATGTAAATCTCACAATGGATACAGCACAAATAGTGCCGCCAAATCTTCAAAGCGTGAACAGTAGCTGCTAACTCAAGGTCATGGACAGGATAGATCTTCTCGTGGGTCTTCGATTGGCGCAAAGCATAAGCAATCACTCTATCCTCCTACATCAAAACACACCCAATACCGATCCGCGAGGCATCACAATACACTGTGTAAGAACTAGAAGCTGATGGTAGAACTAGAACTAGAATCGTGGTCAAAGCAGTCTTGAGCTTCTGAAAGCTCTCCTCGCACTCATCTGACCACCTAAAAGGAGAACCCTTCTGGGTCAATTTAGTCAAGGGCGATGCAATAGATGAGAAACTCTTCACAAAAAGACGGAAATAGCCCGCCAACCTAAGAAAGCTTCGAATCTCCGTGGCTAAGGACGGTCTGGTCCAACTCTGCACCGCTTCTATATTCTTCAGATCCACCTGAATACCCTCACTGGACACCACGTGCCCCAAGAATGCCACTTAACTGAGCCAAAACTCACACTTGGAGAACTTTGCATAAAGCTTCTCTTCCCTCAATCGGTGTAACGCAATTCTCAAATGCTGAGCATGCTCCTCTTAGCTACGAGAGTACACCAGGATGTCATCAATGAATACAATAATGAACGAGTCAAGGTAAGGCCGAAACACAATATTCATCAGATGCATGAACGTTGCTGGGGTGTTGGTCAGCCCGAAAAACATCACATGGAACTCATAATGGCCATATCGAGTCCTGAAAGCTATCATAAGAATATCTGAGTCCCGAATCTTCAACTGGTGATACCCTGACCTCAAATCAATCTTGGAGAACACCATCGCTCGCTGAAGCTGGTCAAACAAGCTGTAATCAATGCACATTCTCATAGTAACATCCATATTTTTCACAAATAGAATTGGTGCACCCCAAGGTGACACGCTAGGATGAGTAAAACCCTTATCAAGGAGTTCCTGAAGCTGCTCCTTCAACTTAGCCGGTGCCAAACAGTACGGTGGAATAGAAATGGGCTGAGTGCCCAGCACCAAATCAATACTAAAATTAATATCCCTGTCGGGTGGCATGCCTGGCAAGTCTGCAAGAAACACATCCGGGAAATCTCGCATCACCGGAACAGAATCAATAGCTGGGGCCTCTGCATTAACATCCCTCACAAAGGCCAGATAAGATAGACAGTCCTTCTCAACCATCCGCTGATCTTTCAAGTATGAAATCACTCTACTGGGAA
Source organism: Nicotiana tabacum (assembly GCF_000715075.1). Lineage (NCBI taxonomy): Eukaryota > Viridiplantae > Streptophyta > Magnoliopsida > Solanales > Solanaceae > Nicotiana > Nicotiana tabacum. The sequence continues at coordinate 5,998,141 of NC_134081.1, read as the reverse complement.
CATAGTCTATAGAGCCGTTCCACTAAACCCTCGGCAACCCCGGCATCGTCAACGTCACGTTCATAGTGTGACAATCTAGAACCACATGACATGGAGACAATTAATCCATACCCAAAATCACGTCAAAATCGACCATACTAAGCAACAAGCGATCCACTCTAGTCTCTACACTCCCAATAGTCACCACACATGATCGATATACACGGTCCACAATGATAGTATCGCCCACTAGAGTGGATACACGAATAGAGGCAACTAGAGACTCACGGGCATAACCAGATAATGAGCGAAATACAAGGACACATATGAGTAAGTGGAGCCAGGGTCAAATAATATAAAGATATCTCTATGGAAATTTGAGACAATACCTGTGATCACAACATCCGAAGCAATGGCATCTGGTCTAGAAGGGAGAGCATAGAAACGAGCATGTCCACCCCTAATCGGCCTCTCACTCTCGGACGACCCCTAGCTGACTGAGCCCCACCTCGAGCTGGCTGGATGGGTGGTGGAGCTATTGGTGATGGTGCATCGGCCAAGTACTCTGTTGTGGAGCCCCACTCAACAACCTAGGGCAATCTCTCTTAACGTGATTAAAATATCCGTACTCGAAATAACCCCTCCTCTGACGGAACTGCTGCCCCTGATGCCCAGAGGAACTACCCGCGGAAACCTGAGCTGACGAGGCATTGTGAGAAATCTGCGCTGGTAGTGCACTGAAAGACGACTGGCCCTGCTGATGACTGTGTGACCCATGGCCAGATGGTGCACCCCGGTGGACTGGGCGAGCCGTCTTAGCATGTCTGAAAGGACAAGCCCTACCATGGTGGAACTGCCCCCAGAAGGAACATCGCCAAATCCACCCTGTCCACGAGGCCTCTTGGCCTCTCTCTCAACCCTCTCATGGCTGCGAACCATCTCAATCTGACGAGCAATATCGATAACCTCGTCGAAAGTAGCACCAGCCACACTCTCTCTTTAGTCATAAGCAATCGCAGCTGAAAAGTAAGTCCATCTATGAACCTCCTGATCCTCTCCCTGTCCGAGGGAACTAACTAGATAGCATGATGGGACAACTTTGAAATCTCATCTCATACTATGTCACAGACATATCACCCTAACGAAGTTTCTCGAACTGCATGCGCAGCTCCTCTCTACGGGACTGAGGCACGAACTTCTCCAGGAATAGACCGGAGAACTGTTGCCAGGCAAGGGGTTCTGCGCCGACCGGCCTATGCCTCTCGTAAGCCTCCCACCAATCGAAGGCAGCCCCAGAAAACTGAAAAGTAGTGAACGATACCCCACTGGTCTCTAGAATACATTGTGTACGGAGTATCCTCTACACCTGTCCAAGAAGCCCTGTGCATCCTCTCCCTCGGTACCACTGAAAGATAGAGGCTGGAGTCTCCCAAATCTCTCCAATCGACGCTGCTCATCATCAGGCATGACATGTACCACATAGTCCTGAGCAGCTGCAATCGGCTGGGCTGGTGGTGCCCCGGTGTCTGGAGTCCCTGTACCACCTACTCTGGTGTGCGGGCGGCGGGAGTCTAAGCATCTCCCCCGGCCTGAGAAGTGGCTACTACGGCCGGAACTGAGACCGCCTGAGCAAGACTGGTACATGCAGTCAGAATCTGAGCTAAGGCCTCCTGAAGGCCTGGAATCACAATAGGCACAGGTGGTGCCTGAGCTGGTCCCACCGGCTCATCCACAACTGGAGCCTGCTCCTCAACTGGGGCAACTGGTGGATCTGCATGTGCTTCCCTGGCTGCGGTGCGAGCTGCACCTCTGCCCCTACCACGGCCTCTACCACGACCTCGGCCTCTTGGGGGGCCTGACTGGTGGTACTGGTAGCTGTCCATCCTATCCCGTAGTACGCGTCCTCACCATTTGTGAAGTCTCCTAATGGTTCGGTAGCCTCTCGAAGATAAGTACAGATGTCTCCGTACCGATCCGCAAGACTCTACTAAACCTTCTCATGACTCGTGAAACCTATGTAACCTGGGCTATGATACGAACTTGTCACGACCCAAAACCTAACCCGTCGTGATGGTGCCTATCGTGATACTAGGCAAGCCGACATTTCCAAAACACTTTCAACATTTAACAGAAATAAATTAAAACATTTAAAATAACCGGAATCTTTCATGAGCATCTAGATATCCATCTAATACAAACAGTGTCTAAGTATCAATACAAAAAGAAAGAAAAACATAGAAGGGGAGACAAGGTCTGCGGACGCCGGCAGCTAATCGTAGTCAACGGTACTCGATCGCGCACGAACTCAACGACCTCCGTGATCAAACATACCTAGATCTGCACATAAAGTGCAGGGTGTAACATGAGTACATCCAACTCAGCAAGTAACAGAAATAGATAAGGAACTGAGAAGGTAGTGACGAGCTATACAAATATAGTTCATTTTCAGTAATTCTAGCAAAGAATAGACATGCTTTCAAATCCGGCAGTTCAAGTCAAATCAGTTTATACAGTTACAGTGTAGGTAATCCGGATATAGAATCTTTCATAAATTCCACAACAATGACAGATAACAACTAAGTGTATCAACAAATGACAAATAAGTACAACCTCTCAGGGAAACAAACACTCAACTCGTCACAACAACTCAATCACCCGACTCTCATCCCTTAGTACTCACACTCAATAGGTACCTGTGCTCACTAGGGATGTGCAGACTCCGGAGGGGCTCCTACAGCCCAAGTGCTATAATCCACACGGACAACTCACGTCCTATCGTATCATATCAAGATTCGCACGGACATCTCACGTGGTATAATATCATATAAGAATTCGCACGGACAACTCACATGTTACGGTATCTATACCTCGCAACCAGGACCTCGGCCTCACTCAGTCATGTACCTCTCTAGTCTCATGGCCCTCAGAAATCATAAAGATCAGCCAAAATAAAATAACATAGTGTATCAACAGGGATCAAGAAGAGACTGAGATATGATGTACAAGTAAAACTATGACTGAGTATAAGAAAACAATTAGCTAATAATTCACACGTACACGGCCTCTACGGGTCCCAACCATACTATCACACACCGTAAGCATGATTTCTAATATAATTTGCAATCAGATCTCTATAACTTAGAGAGAACAGGTAATTAGCAATAGTCTATTCGACTTTACAGTCTCATGGGACGGACAAAGTCATAATTCCTCACGGTGAATGCCTACACGCCTGTCACCTAACATGTGCGTCACCTCCAAAATAGTCACATCAAACCAAAATTCGGGGTTTTATACCCTCAGGACCAGATTTAAAATTATTACTTACCTCAAACCGCGCAAAATACTACTCCACAATGCCTTTGCGCCTCGAGTCAATCTCCAAACGCCCCGAATCTAGCCACAAGTAGTACAATATAATTATTGTAGGCTAAAGGAATCAATTCCATAAGAAAAACACGAAATTATAAGTCAAAATCCGAAATAGGCTTAACCCGGCTCCCCGGGCTCACATTTTAAAATACGACAAAAGTCACAATACCCGATAGCCTATTCACTCACGAGTCCAATCATACCAAATTTATCAAAATCCGATATCATTTCCCCCTCCAAAATCCAAAAATTTACTCTCCAATTCCCAAGCCCTAATCTCCCAAATCTCACCTCAAAAACTAACCAACTAAGTGTACAATCAGTGGGTAAACACCATTATTGAAGATAAATAGGCACAAGGAACTTACCTCAGCAAACACTTCAAAATTCTCCAAAATCTGAGTTCCAAAATGTGAAAATGGTAAAAAATCTCGAAGTCTTCTATTTATAGGTCTGCCCAGTAAAACCGTACCTGGGACCTTCTGTCGCATCTGCGACACCGCACCTGCGGAAATTCCATCGCAGGTGCGGATCCCACTTAAGCTCCCAGATTCCGCATTTGCGATCATATATTCGAACCAGCGGGTGCGCACCTGCGGGCCCTGTCCGTTTCTGCGATCCTTCTAACTCAGGCCTTTTTCCGCATCTGCGCCTCCCCTTCAGCATTTGTGGTTTCGGAGATGCTCTCCTAACCTCGCATTTGTGCTTCCAGTCCAACCCAGCCTTGCCCGCATCTGCGTCCTCCTTTTCTCTTCTGCGGGGCCGCTCCTGCGGGCTCCCACTGCAGGTGCTAAACACCAGAAGAAACCAGCAATGCCTAAGTCCAAATTTCCTTCTGATGGGCATCCGAAACACCCAGAGGCCCCCGGGACCTCAACCAAATATACCAACCAGTCATATAAACCCATGCGAACTTAGCTAACCTTCGAATCAATAACTTAGAGACACCAATTAAAACATCCCAAAGAACTTCAAAAATATTAGAATCAATAACTTAGAGACACCAATTAAAACATCAATAACTAACCTTCGAATCACTCAAAACAACATCAAAACACCAATTACACCCGGATTCAAGCCTAAAGAACTTCTAAACTTTTAAATTTCACAAACGACGCCGAAACCTACCAAACCACGTCCGATTGACCTCAAATTTTGCACACAAGTCATATTCAACATTACGGACCTATTCCAACTTCCGAATCGGAATACGACCTCTATGTCAAAAAGTCAATTCCCCGGTCAAACTTTCCAAAAATTCGACTTTCGCCATTTAAAGCCTAAATTAGCTACAGATCTCAAATTCACAGTGCGGACACGCTCCTAAGTCCAAAATCACCCAACGGAGCTAACGAAACCGACATAACTCTATTTCGGAGTCGTCTTCACACACTTCCTACTATGGTCAAAAATTCTGAGACTTAAGTTTCTATTTTAGGGACTAAGTGTCTCGAAACACTCCGAATCCAAAAACAAGACCTCATCGTGTGATGAATTGCCTACTACGACCGGCCGGATCATTACAGTAACGTAACTATTATAATACCTTGCCTACTACTTATTCTAACACTTAAAAACTTAGGCACGAAGAGAAATCGGCAATATTTCTGCCGTCCTTTAACTTATGGCATATTAATAAAAATTCATCGTGTGATGAATTGTTTATTGCTTTTTATGTTGAGTAATGAAAATTAGAAGTCATGTTAAATTCACTTTCTCTTTATTGGTCTTCTTGAAAGCTGGTGAGCTCTTTCTTTTCTTTTCTTTTTTTATGTGCTTATTATGTTAGGATGAATTTATATTATGATATGATTTGTTTTTGCGTGCAGGAAATAAATTATGAAATCTTGCATCATAGAAAAAAACAGAAAAAACTATGGTATGTGGAGCTATTTTAGACATGATCAAGATTAATGTTGTAGCAACACCATGAAATACTACAAAAGCTTCGATTTCTTTAACAGTCTTTAATCAATAAGGAATTATAGGTCTACTCTATTTTATTCGTGTGAGTATAATATCATTGCTTTATTATACATATGTGCTTGATGAGATAGTTGAAAAAATTAATTAAATCAATTTATTTTGCAATGGTGCATATTTTAATATGATTATTTGACTCATTGATATCTCCTTGTTTGAAATTTTGATTCAATTAAGTTATGTAAATTTTTTATATTAAAGTCACCTTGTTTATTTTCACTTTAGTGAACATAATATGTATTCTTTGATAATGTTTGTAGTATTTTTTAAACTCAAATAAAAATTACGAAGTCTTAAATTTTATTTTTGATATTGTCCGGTCTCTCTTTATCGTTTTAGATCTTCCAAGTTTCTAATCTTTTTTTCTATCTCGAATTATAGGGCTTACGTTGAATTATCGTGATGGGTATATAAAATGTAGCTTGAGACGACATTATGTTGTTGGAGATGGTGAAAATCAATTTTGATTGGACATAACTTCTTTCGTATTTTTTTCATTTGCTTAAATATAAGCACCATAACACTTTTATTTCTCAGAATCCTTGTTTGAGTTAATAAAATATGCCATTGGCTTCGTTATGAACTTTTTCTTTCTATATTTGAAAACAAGTAACAAGCGTTAAAAAAACAAAAATCCTAAATGTCAAATGTTACAAGAAATCAGAATTTTAATGGGATTTAAGTAGGCCAACGTTGAAGCTTAGAAATTCAATAAGATTTAGACTTAGAATATACCTATTTTTTAGTTGAAATATTTTTTCTCCATAAAAAATACTTTTAGAAATATAAACATTTTTTTTTAGTCTAACATGGACATAAAGTCCGAACTTAAATGACGCTAATTATAAATACAAGAAAACTAATACACACTACTAGAAATTCGGTAAAAACCGACCAACGTTGGTCGGTAATGGCCAAAAATCGACCAAAATGCGACCATTTACCTGTGGACGGTATTTTTGTGGTCGAAAAGGAATACCGACCAAAGTTGGTTGGAAATTACCGACCAACTTTTTTCGATTAATTAAATTCAAAAAACAAACCGACCAAAGTTGGTTGGTTTTTTCTGACCAAAGTTGGTCGGTATTTTAATTATGTAATAAAAAGATTCACCATCTGGGAATCGAACCGGGGTCTATACTGTTGAAGGATACTATTCTACCACTAGACCATTGGTACATTTTTTTTAAGACTGTCTTTTATTTAATTTATACTCTTTAATTGTATTTTCGCACGAAAATAACCGACCAAAGTTGGTCGGTCGACCTTGGTCGGTTTTTGTCGAATTTCTAGTAGTGACACTACATCAGTCGGAATCGGTTGAAAGAACAAACGCAAATTTTATGATTTCACTCCTTTTATGATACTATTAATAATTTTTTTAGAATTCATTTCTTATAAAGAAATGATGCATACATTAATATTATATGATATTTTAAAAATATTCCTTATTAAAATGGTGTACACGCGCAATGTGCGTAGCATGAAACTCCTTAACGAAATATCGTTCGCTTTTTTTACCCTTACAAATAAATTTTATGTTGGATAAAATTGTAATTTAATTATTTCTATAATTTTTTAGACTTTAAAATTACCTTATATTTGGTTATTACATTCTTCCTGATTTGGAATATCTATCTACTTGTGTAACGATATTAAATGCTCTAAAAATGTTTTATAAATGAACTACTAATATTTAGGAGTATGAGATCATAATAAATTTTCCACTTCTATTCTCAAATAAAGAAGTTTAACTTTATGTAATGACCCAATCGGTCCTTTTGAGTTTTAGAACCCCGTTTTCCTAAATAAAATCCTCGTATGTGCTTTTACTAATTTATGACTTGCGGGGATAGTTGGTTCGAAATTTGGAAGTGTTCGAGTTGAAATCGGAACACTTAGTTTCTTAATTTGATTTTAAAAGCCCAAGTTAGACTTCGGTCAATATTTTGAGAAATCGACCCCGGAATCGGGATTTGATGGTTCCAATAGGTTCGTATGATGATTTTGGACTTGGGCGTATATTCGAATCGGGTTTTGGAAAACCCGGGAGCATTTCAGATCTTAATAGTGAAAAATTAACTATTTGAAGGTTTAATGTTCTTTAAATTTGGTTTGGAGTAGGTTTTGGAGTAATTAAAGTCCATTTGGAATTCTGAGCCTGAGAATAGCTCTGTATGGTGATTTAAGATTTTCACGCAAAATTTAGTGTCATTCCGAGTAGTTTAAGTATGTTTCGGCACATTCAGAGTAAATTTGAAGAATTAGAAATTTTTAAGTTGAATCAATTTTGTTTGAGGTATGATTCTTAATTTTGGTATTGTTTTACATATTCCGAGTGTTCGAGCAAGTCCGTTTTATGATCACAAATTTGTTGGTATATTTTCTCGGGGGCCTCGGGGGATAATCGGACGAAGCTCAGACCAAGTTGGAAATTGGGAGCCAAAGCTGAAGCTCCCAACTGCTGTCAGAATCGAACCTGCGCTTGGCCAACCGCAGGTGCGAGTAACGTAGGTGCGAAGGAGCAGGCGCAGAAACGGAAATGGCACCGGTGCGAGGGCCTTGGTCGCACCTGCGAATGCGCAGAAGTGACTCACTTCACCACAAGTGCGAAGCCAGGCCAAATGGAGAAATGCGCACCTGCGAGGCTTTCTCCACAAGTGTGGCTAAGTTTCTGCAGGTGTGAAAATGACTGTTGGACAGAACGTTAAAAAGGGGGCGAGGCTCAGTCATTTTAGTTTGTTTTTCCTCTAATTTTGGAAGATTTTGGAGCTTTTTGAGAGGGGATTTTAACTAGCAACTTGAAAATAAGTTAATTCTACACACTTTGAGTTAAATACATAGATTATGGGTAGATTATAACCTGAAAATCATGGAAATCAAGGGTTTAGATGAAAAATCTAGGTTTTGAAAAAAAGAGATTTTAAGCACGAAAATGGTTATGGAATGGATGAAAATTGTATATTTGAGTTCTTGAGATTATGGGTAACCTTTTCCTCCGAAAATTTCCAAAATCCGGGTACGTGGGCACGAGAGAAATTTTACCATTTTGGATAGGGTAATTTATTTAATAATCTAATTTCAAATTATTGAACATGTATTAAATATTTTATATAAATTTTGGATAGTTTCGGATTTTTCGGCATTGAATTAAGGTTTTATGCGACGTTTTTTTTCGAGAAGTGGGCTTTGAGACAAGGTAAGTCTCTTGCCTAACCTTGTAAGAGGTAATATACCCCATATGTGATTCACATTAATAATTATTTCTAATTGTGGGGGTTACGTACGCACGAGGTGACGGGAGTCCGTGCGTAGCTACTAATTATGTTAAATGTCCGGGTAGTTTAAGACTCAAATCATGAATTACTTGTAATAATTACTCCTTTTATTTAATTAAATTAGTGAAATTATATTGTAAATACTTTGAGAAAATAGTAAAAGATCAAAACTTCACATACTCGAATGTAGTGTAAATTATTGAATTGTTAATAGAGATTGAACATCCTACGTTTTAATATTATAATAACTTCTCAATCCGGAGGTTCATAAAAAAATGTCCTCTTTTGTTATAGAGCGGGTCGAATGCCTTGACAGTATAGATGTATCTATGGATCACGCCACACGTCCCTCGGCAGTGTACACGATACTCTGGATCGGGCCGCACGACCTCGATAGAAGTCGTGCCTAATAATAATAATTACACAATACTTTGATATTTTAATTGCAGCTTGTGAAGCTAATTGATAAATTAGAAATTATTGAAATTTAATTAATTAATTATATTTACTTGTTAATAAAATTATTGTTGTTTACCTAAAAATCATGTTTAATTAATTATATTATATTATTATATTATTGACCCTTAGTGAGTGTCAAAGTCGAACTCTCGTCACTACTTCTTCGAGATTAGGCAGGATACTTTCTAGGTACACGTTGTTTATGTACTCATGCTACGCTTGCTGCACCTTTTGTGCAGGACCTGAGACAGGTACTATCGGAGGACCTACCGGAGCATACCCCAGATATCCCGAGACTTAGTGGTGAGCTGCTTCTTGAGTCGTTTTGCAGCCCTTGAGTCTCCTCTTGTATTTGTATTCTATCTATTTTATTTCAGACAGTATTTAGAATTTTGTATAATCAACTAGATGCTCATACACTTGTGACACCAGGTCTTGGCACACATACTAGTAGAATTGTGGATTTAATTTTTTTACTTGTGATTTCATTTATCTTATTTTCTCATACCTTCTTAAGTTTTGAAATTTCGAGGAGTTTGATTATTCGGATAAATTTTTAAAGAAATGAATATATGTTTAAATCATTAGTTGGCTTACCTAGCTGGGATGTTGGGCGCCATCACGACTTATAGGTGAGTTTGGGTCATGACAACATGGTGTTAGAGCATTAGGTTCACGTAAGTCTCACAAGTTATGAGCAGGCCTGATAGAGTCTTGCGCATCGGTACTGAGTGTCTGTACTTATCTTCGAGAGGCTAAAGGGTGTTAGTAAAACTACCTTTCTTCATCTCCTATCGTGCAAATAATGTAGTAATAAATATGTTTCTCTTATTCTATCACAGATGGTGAGAACGTGTTCTAATGAAGTTCCAGACCAGGGAAGAGATACTCCCCCTATTCTTAGAGGCCGAGAGAGAGCTCCAGCCCGTGGTAGGGGATGAGGACGTCCCAGAGTTGTTCCAGTTATGCCACCAGTGAGTCCAACAGAGGATCCAATTATTGAGGAACATGGAGAGGTGACCGTAGGAGAGCTAATTCCGGTGGATTTCACGTCTGCACCGGGATTCCAGGAGGTCATGGGTCGTATGCTACGATTCATGGACACTATGACTCAGGCTGGTTTATTTCCGGCAGACCCAACCACTTTTCAGGTGGGCGAGGGAGCACAGACCCCTACCACACATGCTCATGGGCAGACAGCTATTGTATATCAGACCCAGGGTGCACAACCCGTGGTTGGAGTCCAGCCAATGGCAGAAGCTACACCTGATCCCAGACCAGTTGCGGCCGCCGAGTCGCAGAAGCTATTGGACCGATGGACAAGACTACATCCTCCTGTCTTTGGGGGTGAGCGACATGAGTTCCCCCAGGATTTCATTGATCGGTGCAAGGACAAACTACATAACATGAAGATATTAGAGTCTCATGGGGTAGACTTTGCTACTTTCCAGCTGGAGGGAAGGGCCCGTAGATGGTGGAAATCTTATCTTCTTGAGAGACCAGCAGACTCTCCTCCCATGCCTTGGGACAGGTTCACACGTATTTTCCTGGACAAGTATATTCCACCCTCCTAGAGAGAAGAGTTGCGGTTTCAGTTTGAGCAGCTCTAGCAGGGTCAGATGTCAATGATCGATTAAGAGGCAAGGTTCTCTGGGTTATCTCGCCATGCACTTATGATACTCCCTACTGAGGCGGAGAGAGTGAGGAAGTTTGTTGCGGGTTTACATGCTAGCATTCAGGCTACTATGGCTCGAGAGGTTGAGATTGGGACTTCTTATGAGTTGGTTGTGGAGTTAGCCCGAAGGATTGAAGGTGTGCGTCAGCATAGCCGAGAGAAGGTTATGAGGCATAAGTGGTTTAGATAATCTGGAGAGTTCAAAGGTACTCCGTCTAGGGATAGATGTTAGTTCGTGAGAGGGCAGTCCACCAGGCCCCCATATCCAGCATCACCACTTCCTCGGGGTGCCCCAGTGCGACCTTATTTCAGTGCTATGTGAGATAGTTCTTATCGCCCACCGGCTATTCATGATTCTTCCAGTGGGTATTCAGGTCCCCAGGGTCAGACTTCTAGTCAGCAGCCCATCGCACCAAATAATTGTTACGAGTGCGGGGATCCTAGTCACATGCGGAGATTCTGCCCCCGACTTTAGTGTAGACTAGTGCAGTATGGTCAGCAGCCTATTATTACTGCACCAGTTGCTTCACTAGACGTCCGACCACCCAGAGGTGGAGGGAAGGTGGGTAGGGGCCCCAGTTCGGATCTATGCTTTTCCAGCCAACCCAGATGCAGAGGCCTCAGATGTCGTGATTACATGTATTATTTCTGTTTGCGGCAAAGATGCCTCCATATTATTTGATCCAGGATCTACATATTCATATGTGTCATCTCTATTTGATCATTTCTTGGGTATTTCTCTAGAGTCCTTGAGTACTCTTGTGTATGTGTCCACTTCTGTGCGAGCTTCTGTTGTTGTGAATCAAATCTATCAGTCCAGTGTTGTTACATTCTATGGTTATGAGACGAGGGAAGATCTTCTGCTACTTAATATGACTGACTTCGAGATTATCCTGGGCATGGACTGGCTATCCCCATATCATGTCGTCCTAAGTTGGCATGCTAAGACTGTTACTTTGACAATGCCGGAATTTCCTAGGTTGGAGTGGAAAGGTTCGTCTGTCAGCGCATCTAATCATGTTATTTCCTTTCTAAAAGCTCGACATATGGTCGAGGAGGGTTGTTTGGCTTATCTAGCCTATGTTCGAGATACTACTGTAGAGACTCCGACTATTGATTCAGTGTCTGTGGTTCGGGAGTTCTCCGATGTATTTCCTTCAGACATTCCAGGCATGCCACCAGATCGTGATATTGATTTTTTTATTGACTTAGCTCCAGATACCCAGCCTATATCTATCCCACCTTATCGCATGGCTCCGAAAGAATTAAAGTAATTGAAAGAACAACTTGAGGAGTTATTAGCAAAAGGGTTTGTCAGACCAAGTGTATCGCCTTGGGGTGCACCAATGTTATTTATGAAGAAAAATGATGGAACTATGCGAATGTGTATTGGCTATCTCCAACTGAGCAAAGTCACCATTAAGAACAGGTACCTGTTGCCGCGTATTAATGATCTATTTGACCAGTTGCAGGGTGCTAGGGTGTTTTCTAAGATCGACTTGAGGTCGGGGTACCATCAGTTGAAGATTCGGGATTCAGATGTTCCGAAGACTGCTTTTCGGACTAAATATGATCATTATGAATTTCTGGTAATGTCTTTTGGTTTGACTAACACCCTGACGACATTTATGGATTTGATGAACAGAGTATTCAGGTCATATATTGATTTGTTTGTTATTATCTTCATTGATGACATTTTGATTTACTCGCAAAGTAAGGAAGAACACGAGTAGCATATGAGAGTGGTTCTACAGACCTTGCGGGAACAAAAGCTATATGCTAAATTCTCCAAGTGTGAGTTTTGGCTATATTCTGTGGCATTTTTAGGGCATATTATATCAGGTGAGGGCATTAAAGTTGATCCCTAAAAGATCGAGGAAGTTCAGAATTGGCAACATCCCACTTCGGTGACTGGGATTAGGAGTTTCCTAGGATTAGCAGGTTATTATCGTCGGTTCGTGGAGGGCTTTTCATCTATTGCAACACCTTTGACTAAATTAACCCAGAAGGGTGCTCCGTTCCGATGGTATGATAATTGTGAGGTGAGCTTTCATAAGATCAAGACAATATTGACTACAACCCCGGTGTTAGTATTGTCATCTGGCTTGAGGATGTATACAATGTATTATGACGCTTTACGCATTAGGTCGGGTTGTGTATTAATGCACGTCAGCTGAAACCCCACGAGAAGAATTACCTGGTACATGATTTGGAGTAAGCTACAATAGTTCACGCTCTTAAGATTTGGAGGCATTATCTTTATGGGGTGTCTTGTGAAGTTTACATTGATCATCGCAGTTTGTAGCATTTGTTCAAGCAGAGGGACCTAAATTTGAGTTGCTAAAATATTATGATATTACTATCATGTATCATCCGAGCAAAGCAAATGTAGTCGCAGACGCCTTGAGTATAAACGCGGAGAGTATAGGTAGTTTGGCTTTCATTTCAGCAGAGAAGAGGCCATTAACTTTGGATATTTAGTCCTTGGCTAACAGACTTGTGAGGCTAGATATTTTAGAGCCTAGCCGAGTTCTTGCGTGTGTTCTGGCCCAGTCTTCACTATTTGAGCAGATCAAGGTTCGTCAGTATGATGATCCACACTTAATGGCTCTTCGAAAAATAGTACTACAAGGTGGTGCCAAGGAAGTTACTATTGGCGCGGATGGTGTTCTACGACTCCAGAATCGTCTATGTGTTCCTAATGTGGATGGACTGAGGAAAGGGATTCTAGAGGAGGCATAAAGTTCTCGGTATTCTATTCATCCAGGTGCTACGAAGATGTATTGTGACCTAAGGCAGCATTATTAGTGGCAGAGGATGAAAAAGGACATAGTTGATTATGTAGCTAGGTGTCTAAATTTCCAGCAAGTTAGATATGAGCACCAGAGGCTAGGTGACCTACTTCAGCAGATGACTATACTGAAGTGGAAATGGGAACGCATTATTATGGACTTTGTAGTTGGGTTTCCGCGGACCTTGCGGAAATTCGATGCAGTTTGGGTCATTGTCGACAAGTTTACCAAGTCGGCACACTTTATTCCAGTTGTGACTACGTATACTTCGGAGAGGTTGGCCTAGATTTATATTCAGGAGATAGTTCGGTTGCACGGTGTGACAATTTTCATCATATCAGATAGAGGCCCTCAGTTTACTTCACATTTTTGGAGATCAGTACATAGTGAATTGGGGACCCGCGTAGACCTCAGCACAACCTTTCATCCGCAGACCGACGGGCAGTCGAAGCGGGCAGTTCATATTTTGGAGGATATGCTCAGGGCATGTGTGATTGACTTTGGAGGTCAGTGGGATCGTTTCTTGCCTTTGGCCGAGTTTGCTTATAACAACAGTTACCAATCCAGCATCGAGATGCCTCCATTTGAGGCTTTATATGGTCGGCGATGTCGTTCGCCCATCGAATGGTTTGAGCCCGGTGAGGCTAAGTTATATGGTACTGATTTGGTGAAGGATTCCTTAGAAAAGGTAAAGTTGATTCAGGAGCGACTTCGTACAGTACAGTCTAGATAGAAGAATTACGCGGATCAGAAAGCTCGTGATTTATCATTTATGGTGGGTGAAAACATTCTCTTGAAGGTTTCGCCGATGAAGGGAATCATGAGATTTGGGAAGAAGGGCAAGTTGAGCCCAAGGTTTATAGCCCCATTTGAGGTGTTGAGACGAGTTGGGGAGGTTGCTTACGAGCTTGCTTTGCCTCCCAGCCTATCAAGAGTTCATCTGGTTTTTCATGTATCTATGCTCCGGAAGTATCATACCGACCTATCTCATGTGTTAGACTTCAGCACGGTTTAGCTAGATAAGAGCTTGGGTTATGAAAAGGAGCCAGTTGCCATTATTGATAAACAGGTTCGCAAGTTGAGGTCCAAGAAGATTACTGCAGTAAAAGTCCAATGGAGGGGCCAACCAGTCGAGAAAGTGACTTGGGAGGCCGAGGAAGACATGCGGAGTAGATATCAACACTTATTCAGCACTCCAGGTAAAATTCTAAACTCGTTCAAGGATGAACGTTTTTTTAAGAGGTGGAGAATGTAATGACCCAACCAGTCATTTTGACTTTTAGAACCCCGTTCCCCTATATAAAACTCCTCGTATGTGCTTTTACTAATTTATAACTTGCGGGGATTGTTGGTTCGGGGAAATTGGAACACTTAGTTCCTTAATTTGGTTTTAAAAGCCCAAGTTTGATTTCGGTCAACATTTTGAGAAAATGACTCCGGAATCGGGATTTGATTGTTCCAATAGGTTCGTATGATGATTTTGGACTTAGGCGTATGTTCGAATCGGGTTTTGGACAACCTAGGAGTGTTTCAGAGCTTAATAGTGAAAAATCAACTATTTTAAGGTTTAATATTCTTTAAATTTGGCCTAGAGTAGGTTTTGGAGTAATTGAAATCCGTTTGAAATTCTGAGCCTCCGAATAGATCCGTATGGTGATTTAATACTTTCATGCAAAATTTGGTGTCATTCCGAGTAGTTTAAGTATGTTTCGGCGCATTTGGAGTAAGTTTGAAGAACTAGAAATTTCTTAGTTGAATCAATTTGGTTTGAGGTATGATTCTTAGTTTTAGTGTTGTTTTACATGTTCCGAGTGTTCGAGTAAATCCGTTTTATGATTACAAACTTGTTGGTATGTTTGGGAGGGGACTCGGGGGCCTCGGGGGTTAATTGGACGAGGCTCGGACCAAGTTGAAAATTGGGAGCCAAAGCTGAAGCTCACAGCTGCTGCCAGAATCGCACCTGCGCATGGCCAGCCGCAGGTGCAAAGGAGTAGGCGCAGAAGCGGAAATAGCGCAGGTGCGAGGGCCTTGGTCGCACATGCGGACACGCAGAAGCGGCTCACTTAACCACAGGTGCGAAGCCAGGCCAAATGGAGAAATGCGCACCTGCGAGGCTTTCTCCGTAGGTGTGAAAATGACTATTGGACAGAACGTTAAAAAGGGGGCGAGGCTCAGTCATTTTAGTTTGTTTTTCCTCCAATTTTGGGAGATTTTGGAGATTTTTGAGAGGGGATTTCAACTAGCAACTTGAAGGTAAGTTAATTCTACACACTTTGAGTTAAATACATAGATTATGGGTAGATTATAACCTGAAAATCATGAAAATCAAGGGTTTAGATGAAAAACCTACGTTTTGAAAAAAAATGAGATTTTAACCCCGAAAATGGTTATGGAATTGGATGGAAATTGTATATTTGAGTTTTTGAGATTATGGGTAACCTTTTCCTTCGAAGATTTCCAGAATTCGGGTACGTGGGCACGAGAGAAATTTTAGTTATTTTACCATTTTGGATAGGGTAATTTATTTAATAATCTAATTTCGAGTTATTGAACATGTATTAAATATTTTATATAACTTTTGGATAGTTTCGGATTTTTCGGCATCAAATTGAGGTTTTACGCGATATTTGGATCGGGAAGTGGGCTTTGAGACAAGGTAAGTCTCTTGCCTAACCTTGTAAGAGGTAATGTACCCCATAGGTGATTCACATTAATAATTGTTTCTAATTGTGGGGGTTACGTACGCACGAGGTGACGAGAGTCCGTGCGTAGCTACTAATTATGTTAAATATCCGGGTAGTTTAGGACTCAAATCATGAATTACTTGTGATAATTGCTCCTTTTATTTAATTAAATTACTGGAATTATATTATAAATTATTTGAGGAAATAGTAAAAGATCGAAACTTCACATACTCGAATTTTGTGTAAATTATTGAATTGTTAATAGAGATTGAACATCCTACGTTTTAGTATTATAATAACTTCTCAATTCGGAGGTTCATAAGGAAATGTCCTCTTTTGTTATGGAGCGGGCCGGAAGCCTCGGCAGTATAGATGCATCTATGGATCGTGCCGCACGTCCCTCGATAGTGTACACGACACTCTGGATCGGGTCATACGACCTCGGCAGAATTCGTGCCTAATAATAATAATTACACGATACTTTGATATTTTAATTGGAGCTTGTGAAGCTAATTGATAAATTAGAAATTATTGAAATTTAATTAATTAATTATTTCTTCTTGTTAATAAAATTATTATTGTTCACATTATTTACGTACCCATGCTATGTTTGCTACACCTTTTGTGCAGGACCTAATACAGGTACTATCGGAGGACCTACCGAAGCATACCCCAGATATCCCGAGACTTAGTGGTGAGCTGCTTCTTGAGTCGTTCTGCAGCCCTTGAGTCTCCTCTTGTATTTGTATTCTGTCTATTTTATTTCAAACAGTATTTAGAATTTTGTATAATCTACTAGATGCTCATACACTTGTGACACCGGGTCTTGGCACGCACACTAGTACAATTATAGATTTAATTATTTTACTTGGGATTAAATTTATCTCATTTTCTCATACCTTCTTAAGTTTTGAAATTTCGAGGGGTTTGATTATTCGAATGAATTTTTAAAGAAATGAATATATGTTTAAATCATTATTTGGCTTGCCTAGCTGGGATGTTGGGCGCCATCACGACCTATAGGTGAGTTTGGGTCGTGACACTTTAAAACCAATATAAAAAAACAAAAAAAGTTTAAAACCTAAGAAACTCCAAAATATTATTTCCAGAAACACTGCCTAATCATGTGGTTTCTCATCACCCAAACAAATCTGGTACTACCAGTTTCTTTTGTATACTTTTATATGAACAATTATTTATTAGATAAATATGGTATTTGTATGATTCTTTAATGTGATGAGCCAAAAAGGTCATCTTTAAATTTAATAAATAATTATGTATTCTAAGATCTCGAAAAGCACAATTTATCATTTCTCGACTTGCGTGCGCAGTCCGTATAATTTTATGAAAAGTTTTTATGTGAAAAATGGATTAAAATGTGAAATAGAGCCTTAAAACTCAATTGAGTTGACCTTGGTCAATATTTTGAACAAACGGACTCGGATCAGGGTTTTGACAGCTCTGGTACATTCGTATCATGATTTGGGACTTGGGCATATGCCCGCAATTTAATTTGGGGGTTCCTAACTCAAGTTATGGCCATTTAAGAGAAACTAGAAATTTAAAGGCTAAAGATTTTCAAAGTTGACCACAGATTTAAATTTTTGATATCCGGGTCGGAATCCAATTCTGAAAAATTTTATAGCTCCGTTATATCATTTATGACTTGTGTGAAAAATTTGAAGTCATTCTGGATTGGTTTGATGTACTTTGGCACAAGATGTAGAATTTGAAAGTTCAAAGTTTATAGATTTTGATTTGAGGTGCGATTCGTCGTTTTGATATTGTTTGATGTAATTTGAGGCCTCGAGTAGGTCTGTGTTATGTTATGAAACTTGTTGGTATATTTGAACGGGATCACGAGTGGCTCGGTGAGTTTCGGGATGAGTTTTGAGCGATGTTCGGACATTTAGTCACTCTAGTATTGTTCCAAAACTTTTGGAAAAGTGCAAATCGCAGAGGTAAAGTGCGGACCGCACAATTTTAAGTGCGGCCGCACTTCAGAGGAAAAGTACGGACCATAAAGGACAAGTGTGGACCGTACAATATTTTGTGCAGCCGCACTCCAGAGGATAAGTGCGGACCGCACAATTTTATGTGCGGCCGCACATCACAGGTTCTGCAGGTTCGATGGTCCGACTTCAAAGGCTTATATCTTTTAATCCACAATGAATTTGGAGATGATTCAAAAACGAAAATGCGGCCCATTGTTGATTTTTGAAAGTGCGGCACAATTTTGATCGTGACCGGAGAACCTGGGATGTGCGGCCGCACAAAAATATGTGCGGTCAGCACAATGAGGGGTCAAATTGTGTATTATAAAACCGAGAGTTTGGGTATTATTTCACATTTGGACTTTGGGAGCTCAGTTTGTGACGATGTTTCGTGGGTTTTTCAAGAAATTTATTGGGGTAAGTGTTCCTTATCCTATATTGATTATATTCAATGATTTCATACTCATTTATATCATGAATCCGTGAATGTATGGAAGAAAAATCAGATTTTTATAAAATCTTTCAAAAATATAAAATTAAGATTTGAAGGTCAATCTGATGTCGGAATTTGATAATATTTATATGGTTGAAATCGTATAGGAAAGGGTGTTCGGATTTCATGAATTTTTCCGGGGTTCAAGACATGGGTCTCACTGTTGATTTTTGAGATGAATTTCAAATTTTAATCCGAAAAATTTGTAATTGCATATGGAATTAATTCATACGATTTGTATTGAGTATATTGAATTGTTTATGATTAGATTTGAGGATTTCGGACACTAATTCGCGAGGTGTATTGAAAACTTGAATTTAGTTGCGAAGCGAGGTAAGTGTAGTGGTTAACCTTGACTTGAGGGAATAGAACCCTTAAATTATTTGTTATGTGAAATGCATGTGAACGACGTATAGACGAGGTGACAAGTGTCTTAACATCGTCAAATTAATTGTTTGCATAATTACTTGAAAAAATCAAAAATCGTCTTAAATCATGAATTAATTATTATATTAATTATTCTCTCGTGTTCTTTGCTCAATATCATGCCTTGAATCCATGCTATAATTGCTACATGCTTATTTGATTTATGTGACTTATTTGCCACTTGAAATTTAGCATACTAATTATTAAAATGCCTATTACATCCTTAATTTTCACAATTAATTGTTACTTATCATCACTTATTTTTAATAAATCATAATTATTATATGTTTGTTGTCTTATAATTTCATATTAATGGTTGTATTTATTGGAGTAATTGTTTTATAAGAATTGGTAAATGAATATATTGGAGGAACGGGTTGCACGCCGCAACGGAAATGAAAGTGAGTATATTGGAGGAGCGGGTTGCACGCCGTAACAAAATTGATTGAGATGAATATATTGGAGGAGCGGGTTACACGCTGTAACACAATTGATTGAAAAGATATATTGGGATCGGGTTGCACGCCGTAACGAAAATTGATTGAAATAATAATTGGTTATGACTGCCGAGTTGACTCCAACTGTTAAAATGAGTTACCTGATTTATTTCTATTATTGTTGTTATTATTATTATTGCGTACAAGTTAATGTAAGTGACCTGCCTTAGCCTCGTCACTACTTCGTCGAGGTTAGGCTCGGCACTTACCAGTACATAGGGTCGGTTGTACTGATACTACACTCTGCACTTTCTGTTCAGATTTTGGAGCTAGTGGCTGATCGTGTGGTTGGTTGCTTTCATTGCTTCCCGGAGACCCAAGAAATTCCTGTTGGCGCCGCAGGCCCTGGCGTCCCCGTCTATCCTATTTCATTTTTGTTTTATTTATTTTCGAGACAGATGTAAACTTTTTGTTCAGACCATTATTTGTATTATTCTAGAAGTTCGTGCACTTGTGACATCAATTCTGGGATGGTATTTAGATATTGCTATTATTATGGATTTTTCACTACATTTCAGACTTTACTTCTGCATTTGTTTCTTTGTTATTAATTAATTTAAAATTATTTTAAAATGGTTAATATTATTCTAACGTTAGCTTGCCTAGCACGTGAAATGTTAAACACCATCACGGACACAAATATGAAAATTTTTGATCGTGACAGTTAAACACAAGACAAGGAGGTAGACATTGTTTTACTTTGTCATGCAGTACACATGATGAGTTCGATAGAGATTCGTTGTAGATACACAATTTATGAATATAAGATTTATTTGGGGAATTTTTTTTATAATTTTTCATACTTATATTGCTCAGAATTTGACATTACAAGATATAAAGAGAAAAAATTTCTGCCATTGAGTATATGATTATTTTTACTTTGAGACAATAATTTTCCATCTTGTTATCTTGGTGAACGTTTTTTAAGAAAACTTAGAATTTTAAGGTTGATACCCCTTGCATGTGCCTGCTTTTACTTAGGCACGTTCTAGAACGAAAATAATTTTATAAATTTTATGTTGAAATAACATTTATTAATTCATATATAAAAAAAAGATTGTATTATTGATTAAAGCTTTTGATGTTTTTAGGTACTTTTTCTTATAGATCCGTGAGAATGGGAGAACGAGCTAGAGTTCACACCTATTTAATATCTTCTTTATTATTGTTATTATTATTATTATTATTATTATTATTATTATTATTATTATTATTATAATACATATAAAGTTTTAGAAGTTTGTTCTTTGTTGTGCGGACATAGATATCCGATTTCAGTGAAATTGTCCTGCAAATTCATACATGTATTTTACGTATGATATAGTATTATAAAAAAGTTACTACTTAATTATTGAGAAGATTTGTTAATTCTGTAGGCATTCGTTAATTAAGTCAAAAGAAGATTGTTACAAAAATAAACTGAATGCGAAGACGAGAGTCTCCTATACAACCTTTAACTTTATTGGTGAGGAGGTAAAAATTTTCTAAAAATTGTTTGCTTTAGTTTGGTTACGACATTATAAAAATTCAACCTTTAAATGATCTTATTAAAAGTTGGAAGCATTTGTTGAAACCAAAAAAAATAATAGACTATCAAATCATTATATCATTGATTGTTCATCATGTCATAAATACAAAATATAGAAGTCATTATTAGTCAAATAAATACTACTTCCCTCAACTCCCAGAGAATGTGAAGATGTAAGTTTTTTAGATAATTTAATATCTATTGTATAACTCAAAACAAATTCTTGATATGTATGCAATAAAAACTTTATAAGTTTTAGATACTAATTTTGTAATGTTTGACAAATAAGTTAAATTACACGCGCAACGCACGTACACTAAATCTAGTAAGATAAAATTCACATAGAATTTATTATATAATTTGTGTACTAACGCAAAAGTTAATTTTAGTGATTTTGACATACAATTACAAGTAATTCTCAATCTTGATTTATGGTAACTTAGAGAATATATTAATTATTTGCTATAACCGATTAAATTAAATTAACAGTGCAAGAATTCTCTACAATACTAATGTATAATAACTTAAAGGTATTAAACTAAACAAAATTTAGTTTTTACCTTTTGGGTGCTATTATAAATGGTAAGAATAAGGGTATTTTCAACTTTGCCTATAATTTTAGTTTTTTTATCTTTTTGGGTGCTCATATAAATGGCAAGAAGAAAGGTCTGTTCAACTTAACTATTTGAGAATCATTTCATTTTCCTTCTAAAACAGAACCCCTTCCTTCTCTTTAAATTAAAGGATACACACCACAAACTACAATTCCAACACACAAAAATAAATATTTTTTAATTATGAGACATGGAAAATATAGGAGCTCCTCCAATACTTTCTTCAACAAGATCTTTCATAGCTCCTCTTCTTATTTCTATGCTAGGCATAGTTTGCACTGCCTTAGCTTTAGTGATTTACCACTTCATTTTGTTAAAATTTTGCCTAAGGAGAAGAAGAACACATATAAGAAACAATATTGGACAATCATTCCATGAATCACATTTAATCATTGGCATAGAGGAGAAGATTATATTATTGAATCAATTCTTCTCATTGTTTATTCGATTCATAAACAAGATTTATTTCGTGTTGATCATAATGAGTGTGTTGTTTGCTTAGGTGAATTGGAAGAAGGTGAGATAGTTTGATTTTTACCTAATTGTAGGCATATTTTTCATGTCACATGCATAGACAAATGGCTTATTGACCACGTAAGTTGCCCGATTTGTCGATCTCATGTACAACAACAACAACCTAGTATAATCACACAAGTGGGGTCTGGGGAGGGTAGTGTGTACGCAGACCTTACCTCTACCCTGGGGCAGAGAGGATGTTTCCGATAGACGCTCGGCATCCTCCCTCCTAGAACTCCCCACCTTACTCTTGGGGTGACTCGAACTCACAACCTCTTGGTTGGAAGTGGAGGGTGTTCACCGCTAGAGCAACCCACTCTTGTCAATCTCCTATAGTTGAGGCAAAAAAATACGAGGAGAAAAATAAGTCAGACGCGATAATTATTCCAGTACCATCTAATTCTTCGCCATGAGTTAACGATGAAAGTAACACTATTGAAATTCAAGTTCAAGATCAAGATCAAGAAAATCAAATCAACCTTGATTATTGTACTGTTTTATCGTCTGATAAGGTACAATTGCCGTCACAATCTTGTACATTGCATTGTCATAGTGCGTCATTCCCTATGGAGAGAAGAACATCCGAAAGAAAATTAGTAATGGGGTTGAAGAGATCATTGTCTATGGATCAAACATTTATTATTACTGATAGAGAGAGAGAATACGAGAGAGACTCATCTTCGTGTTGCTCTTCACCAATAGAGGAACTAATCAGAAGCAATCAACAGTGAATTATTATCGGGTTTCACCTAAGTTATTGAGGTCCTTTTTCGTTATTTTTAATGGGGAAGGGAAGTCAAATTATTCCCTAATGATTTATTTATTTTTCTGCAAATTCTTCTATAGTCTATACTAGTATTTAATAGTTCCCTCTATATAGCTGGAGATATATTTACCATTAGGAAGACAACTAAGAAGATAAGAGTCCCTCCTCTTACTATTTTGTTAAGAATTTAGAACTTATTTAGCACTTAATTAGTTTCGTGGCCTTAAATTTATAGATTTGGATCCAAGCGATCGTTTTTCTAACTATAGCAATTAGCTAATGTGACAACTCCTTGCACAAACAAAGTAGCTAAAAATTATCACTACTCATACGCTTGGCTTTGGAAATTAAACCTACCTCCTAAAATCATTCTTTTCCTGTGGTTAATTTCTCACCAAAGGCTGCCCACTGCCACTCACCTTTATAAATTACATATCACAACTTCGAACATCTGTACAATTTGCTTACAACGTGATGAAACAATTAATCATCTACTATTCTAATGCCCAAAGGCTCACCACATATGGGCCCAATTAGGCCTAGCAAACGATCTACACTGTATGGATATTCCAAACACCCACCCTATTCAAATCATCCACACTTTACTCCACACCACAAATAATCTTCTGTTAAACCTACCTCCACGATTATTAGTTCCATATACAACATGGCATATAAGGAACCTCCGTAATCGGTTCATATTTCAACATCAACCACCCATCCCGATAATTCAGCAATTAATTTCCCAAGCAGTTGAATATAACTTTATTATTCAGAAACTAACACAAAAACCGACAGTCACACCCATGTATGTCAAATGGTACCCATCTACAAATGGAATTATAAAATTAAACACTGACGGATCCTCTAAAGGACAACCATCCAAAAATGGTATAGGCGGAGTTTTCAGAAATGATTCGGGCAATTGGTTGCTTGGCTTCATGGGCGCAAGACCCACAGGAATCTACATATATGGAACTATGTGCTTTACTACAGGGATTACAATTAGCATGGCATCATCACTTCATCTCATTAGAAATCAACGTGGATTTTACAGAGGTAATATCTATGCTAATCCACCACAATTTGCATTACTCATCAATGCTGCTGTAATATAGGTACTTGCTACGCCAACTGGGTAACCCAAGCATCAAGCACACATACAGGGAGCAGAATCGCGTTGCAGATAAACTTGCACAATATGGAACCACACAAACCTCAATGGAGCAGACTCTCATTCTGCACCAACCACCAACTTTTTTGAATCAGCAACTGGGCAGTGCTTACATAAGAAACACAACAATGCCTACATCGACAAACAACATGTCTTTTTGTATTCATGAACATGATAGTGGCGATAATATTGTAGCTCAGTCCACGGACCATTCGAATGGTCAAGACATCACTTCTTTTTGTAACAATCTGCAAAGCATCCATAATGCTCTTTGTATTGGCTCTCACTTTTAATTTAATATAATTTTGTTTTATGACAAAATAAATATATATGTGAAAAGTAAATGTTACTCCTCTTTTCTCATTTATGAGACACTTTTTGTTTACTAATTTTTAAAACTAAATTGAATTAGGTCAACTTAATATTTTAAAATTAAAATATAAATATTCAAAAACTTTACGAAAAGTGTTATAGATTGCAATTCTTTGCATTTCAATATGACGAAAAAATATATTTTAAATGTTGGTCAAAGTTTATATAGTTTGAATCTTCGGACGCAAAAATATTACTCTCTCGATTTCAATTTACATGTTATAATTTGATTGGCCACAAGTTTAATAGTAATATAGATAAGTAGTCGCTACGCAAAATTTTGTGCAAGCAGTGAAGTGATCAACGTATAAGTATGTTAAGAAAAAATCGACATATCACAATAATCGATGGCAGATATAGCCTTAGTTCTATGATTTCAACCAATCCGATTATTGTTTTTCATATGCACACATTCTTTTAAAATTTGACTAAAAAGGAAATATTTTAGAACATAAATGGAAAGAATGGAGTATTTTGTTCAAAATGAGTATGCCTCAAATTCGAACTATCAGAATGGAAAATTTTTTTATAGGGCAAATATATAGACGGCCCCTTAAATTTGGCTCCAGTTTTCATTTTGACACCTTAATTTAGCGCTTTTCCTATTAAACACTTTAATTCTATTTTGGTGTATACCATTTATACACAACGCATGTCCGGCCAAAGGAGCGTTATGTCCATACATGATAAGCGCGTGAATGTTATTAATATTTGCTTAGGTGGATATTCCAACGGTAAAAATAAAACTCACTCGTTAGACCTATTTTAAAACACCCGATTTTTCCATTTTTTCTCTCAAGAATACCCTAATTCCTCTTTCGTCTTCTTCCCTTACAAATTTGCCATTTTCCCCTTCTACTGAACTTAGGTGCCCAAGCTTGAATATTGATCTGATTTCTTCCTCATCTTTCTCGTTTATCAGTTTCATGTCACAAAAATCAACAACTTCTCGCAATGGAATGAAAATTTTCCACTGTAGATTTAATGCGTCACTGACTATATCATGGTCATCTGCAAACCTAGGTCGCCGATTTTATGGTTGTAAATTGGTAAGTCGATCGTATTGTTTTTGTTAGACCCTTGAATTTCTTAATAAAGAAATTTATTTTTAATTTTTTTGGCCGCATTTCTTTTTGAATTTTGTAGGGTCGAGGTGGCTGCAAATATTTCAGATAGCATGATGATGAAATGTCTGACCAAGCTAAGAGGGTTATACGGGGTCTGTTGAAGAGAGTCGAAAGAACTGAGAAAACTGTTGCGCGGTTGAAGTGGTTATTTGTTGTGGTGGTGGTATTATTTCTATGGATTTGGCTTTGGTAATGCTGGTAGTTTGAAGAATAATGTAGTATTTTTATGATATGCTGGTGCTAATAGTGTTGTAGTTGCTGCTATTAGTTCAAGAAAAATGTAGTATGTTGGAAGTAGGTACTAGGAATTTGGCCTTTTGTTAATGTACATTAGCTTGTTATGAATGAAATGGAAATGACCAATTTTTAATGCAAATTTAAGTTCAGCTGCACTTCCATAATATGTTATGAATGAAATGCAAATTCATATTCATGAATTGAAAACATAACTGCCTAAACATTCCATTGCATAATGTGATGGACTAGCATTACATCCAAGCTCAAAAATAGAGCATTATTTTGGTCTACAAATTACAAAAAAAATAGAGCATTATTTTCCCAAACATATAACTGCCCAGTTCTTGGACCAGTTAGACCAAATGTGTCTAGCATACATTCTGTGTTCTGCCATTGGTAGTAATTTAGTACTAGTCCCTGCAAAAAATAGTAATAACTGTTAGTGGACAGTATATATAAAGCAGGAAAAAAAAATTAAAAGTTGATTGTAACTTTACCTTTTGCATATCTGACATAACAGTTAAGCCAACACCATCTCCCAACTATAAATCTGCAATCAAATATGTGATGAACCAGCTCCAGGAGTATTTTGTCTCTTGATCAACTACAGCCTATGCAATAGGAAATATTTGATTGTTCCCATTTCTACCAACTATAACAAGTAACTCACTCTTGCAGATTCCCTTTAGAAAATAGCCATCAAATCCTATAATCCTTCTGCACCCTTCTAACCATCCTCTTTTCAAAGCATCTAAACATAAATAGAAATAGACAAACAGATTCTTGCCAGGAATAGTCTCACTATCTGTTCTGATCCGGCATGAACTCTCAGGATTTATTTGCTTAATAATATCAGCATAATCAACAAGTCTGTTAAATTCTATCCTCCAGTCACCCATGAATTGACTTATCACCCTACATTTAGCCCTGTAACAAACAGTCCTTCCAACATACAAACCTAACTTATCCCTGACCAAATCCTGAATCTCCCACAACTTAATATTTGGCTGGAAAATAATCCTATCTTTATACTTATTGGCAATGTACTTAGAAGTACATAATTTGTTCTTATTTTTGGTGTTGCACTTATGAGTTGGATGGTACTTCTTCACAGTAAAGTCACATGAATCTCCATAATTGCTTGCATACAATTTTTAGTTACACTTGGCTCATTTACACTTAACTCTAACCATATCTTTTTTATTAGGCCTAATTATTAGTTGCACTTTGTTCTCCACAACATATGAGGCTACTGCTTTTCTAAACTCTACAGCATTTTCAAATACTATACCAAGCTCAAAAATAGCAAGGTAATAGTCATGGTCAAACCTTACTTTTTTACTTCTCCTTCTAGGAGGTAAGTCAATAACTTGTTCAGCTAAAACATCTAACTCATCTGTGCTATAATCACTTCCAATATCAGAACTGGTGTAGTAGTCTTCATCCCCTCCTAATTTTCTGACAAACTTGTCCTCCTTAGATGGTCTGCCAATATCCTCAAAGCCTTTATCTATGCCAGCTTCTCCCAGAATAATCTCTTCAGTTGGAGTAGGTTTCTTTCTTTGTTTCTTCTTCTTTCTTCTTTCATGCCTTAATGAAGTGAGCACTTCATTCACATCACTATCATCTTCATCATGAATGTTATCTAATTCAGACTCACTACTTGATAGATCTGATGTCAAACTAGCATCTATGTTTGTTGTTTCTTCAGCCCCTTGTAAATTCTCACCTGCAACCCTAACATCAACTAGATTTTTCTCACGCACAGATGTGTTATTTGTAGCACTTTTTTGGACATGTATATCCTCTGAAACAGTAGATGTTGCCCTAGCCTCTTTATTTAATGTATTTTTACTTGGTTCAATAACTTCTGGCCCACATAAAAGGCCATATGGGACAGTCTCATCAAGCAACACAGGCTCATTAACTACATGCTTAATATACAAATCTAAATGATCAAGATGATTAAGGTGACAAACTATATTATACAGTTGTTCATTATTTTCAATCAAGACAAAATCATTAGATTTAGGATTAATTAAATAAAAACCCTCTACCTCAGCATAACCCATATCCTTTGTGTAGGACAGAAGCTCAAAAAGAGAAAAGTGGTCCTTGTCTATCATGTGACCATCCTCACCCCTCTCTCCTACATATCTCGGGACAGGATCCTTGACAATATGTCCACCATGGTAAAAATCAACAAGAATATATTCGTCTGCAGACATGTCTAGACCCTCGAAATTTCAGTCACGACCAACTCCAGTCACGACCAACTCCAGTTACGACCAACTCCACTCGCTACCACGGTCAAAAGAAGCAAACGATTGCCCGTATTAGTAATATAATGGCCAAATAGTTGACGGACAGTTGAATCTAACTCAAAATCGATGAAGATTCCACCGGGAATCGGTCTCAATATAGTTTATTAGGGTTTATTAGGCTAAAGAAAGGAGATTTTGGGTGGAAGATAGATTAAGTGAGGCGAGGTATGTGGGTAAGGTAAAAATAGGATTTTTTATCCGACCTGGATAAATAAACACGTGTCAGACTATTATTGGTATGTTATTCCACGTGGGAAGCGTTTAAAAACACGCGCTTAAGTTTTTACAGTCCGATCATGCATTGTGTTTAAATGGTATAGTCCAAAGTACAGTTAAAGTGTTCAATAGGAAAAGAGCTAAGTTAAGGTGTCAAAATAGAAACTGGAGCCAAGTTTAAGGGGCCGTACACCTATTTGGCCTTTTTTATAACAAAGTTTTACTTCCACTAGTAGCCTACTCTAGTGCCAATTCAGAATGTAGATTAGCCGGGCTACTCAGTCAAACTGACGAATAGCAGATCGTTTCTCTAAACATAGGTGGAAAAAATCTCTTTTACCATATTCTTTGCCCTCGTTTTTGCTAAGTGTTTTCCAAAACAAATTGGCAAAACATGTTTGTTTATAGATTTTATTCATGTTTTTTTGAAAACAAAAATTTCAAATCCCAAAACTAGCTATAAACATGTTTTTGGCCCAAAATATTATTGTTTGATTTTTTACCAATTTTAAAAATTACCCCAAAATTTTATATTTTATAAAAAAGCCCATCATCTATTATGACCCAACTAATCCACAAGTTAATTACTATCATTTTCTTTTGGACTGATGGTATTGTAATATTATTACAATTTAACGAATTATAGTGGCTAGTAATTGTTGTTATTAGCAGTTGATATTAAAATTATCAGGTTATGATTTTATGATAGTGTATTATGTAGTTCATTATAAAAATAATAATTTTGTGCCAAACTTATCTATGTTCAGGACTATGGTTTGTGATAATGATAATGAATGGTATCGGTGAAGGTTCTGCATGTACAAGATTAGCAAGTTTATTTGTTTGGTATTGTTGGGTATTTTTGATAGTTTTTAGAACTCTTGGGTATAAGTCACATTTCATGTTTTTTCAAAAAAAAAAGTGAAATATGTTTTGAAAAATTATGTCCTAACAGATTTTCATATTCAAACCAAATTTTAACCAAATCAAATTTTTTAGAACAAATTTAAAAATCTATAACCAAACGCTAGCTTTGTATCATAGATGTGTCGTCACTTAATTTGGATTGTCGCATATAATCATGGCTGGATTTAATATGATATTACTATCTTACCATTAGTGAAGTGGCCTTATTTGGGTCTTATAAACCTTTTATGAATTTGAAATTCGGACTTTTGTTGGTGTCCATCATTTAAAGAGTCTATTACTCAAAAGATTACTTAACCATTGAAAATAAATTAGCAAAGTCAACTTTGTTTTGTTTAAAACGTCACTACCAGAAAATTGACGTATACTCAAAAGATTACTTAACCATTGAAAAAAAATTAGCAAAGTCAACTCTGTTTTGTTTAAAACGTCACTACCAGAAAATTGACGTATTGCAATAGGTATCAAAACCATTGCAATAGACCTATCTGATAGGTCGCGTGCAAATATATCTAATGCAACGGTTTATTGCAACGGTTCTAAGACCGTTGCAATAGATCTATGGTTTGTTTCTGCTGCAACGGTTACTTTGTCAATTGGGACGGTTCAAAACCGTTGCCGTATCAATTTATGATATTATAACGGTTTTCATGCTATTGTAACGGCTCAAATTACATATTGCAACAGTTATGAAAAGCTTTTGCAACGGTTTATTGAGACTGTTGTAACGATTTTATGGTCTACTGTAACTATTTATGAAGCCTACTGCAACAGTTTAATAAAGTGATAATATACCCTTTTATTTTATTGTAAATAGTTATATATCTATATAATAATATATTTCACTGTTATACATATCGCAAAAGGAAACTATCCATAAACAAAATCATGATCTAAAATGTCCAACTAGTAACATAATTATGTTTGTAGAGTACTGAGAAAAAGTTACAACATAAAATATTTCTAGAATATCTCATCAAACTAATATTTAATCAACAATCACATGATTCTAAATATCATCTTCATTGATTCCATATGCTCTTTGCTCATTTGATCCACCTACAAATGATGATAAATAAAGTCAATGTCTTCAAACAGTATGACTAAAGAAAAAAACATTAGCAATGTGGGTTGTGTGTGCTTTTTACTATGGTTCACATATTAAGAAAATACGGATTGTAACTTCTACATCAGTTTGCCAAGACAGATTAAGAACTAACAAGTTCAAACATGAAACAACTTTCAACCCCACCAATAACCTCCCCTCCCAAAGTAATATAACTATACATAATTAATTTTAATTCACAAATAAGAAAATGATGGAATGAACACTTTGTAGACCTCTCTAGGGGGAGGCCCTGACGATAAATTTAATCTAAATTGGGTCTGCTGCTACATCCTGCAATACTTATGTCATTCTGCAATAGAATGATATATCTCATTTTTATACACAAATATTTTTCGCAACCTCCTAAAAGTATGATATAGTATTTAATAATGAATGTTACGCTAAGAAAGTACTCATGAGTGCCAAAAGCAAGCCTACAATTTCTAGCTCTTAGCAATATAACTTCTACAACTATATTAGCGGCAGTGCGGCACAAGTGAAGAGAAGCAATAAGACAGGAAAAGTAAAAGAAGCATTAGACAAGTTTGTATCAGTCAAAATATAAGCGATTTAAAATTTTAATGTCTACAAACACTTATTCTTGGTCAGTGGAATTAAAGATTCAACCAAAACAATTCAGCACATTAAATAAAGCAAAGGAGCAAAAGTAATATCGGATAAGCTCCAACCAAATGAGTAATCATCAATAAATGGATAGAAAAGTTTATTTGGAAAAAAGATACTTGGACTGGAATATAATCATTAAATTTTGCCCCTATCAGTTAAACTACACATAACCTGTATAATATAATTTGGAGCAGTAATTATTGGCAGATTTAAACCTAACGAGACGTGAATTACAATTAAATATATGTCAATAAAATTATAACAATGAACCACCTTATTGACACCAAATTTATCTTGCTTTTAGTTCCAACATACCTAGGAAGTATATGTTGAAAGTGAATCTTAATATATGTTTGAATTTCATTTGATATGTTGGAGGGGATGAATATGGGGAGAATGGAATCTAATATAATAACAAAGAGTAAATATTTTAAACATATTAAAGAAAAATGGTAAAGCTCAAATGATTAAGTAATATTTAAGAAAATTAACTTACTTATAGTTCTAGGAGTTCTGTGAGCATATAAGGCAAGTATATCATGGAGAAAATTGCAAACTTGCACGGCATGAGCAAGTGCTGAAATACTTTAGATTGTGGTGTAGAAGAGGGCAAGCTTGAAAAGGCCAGTATATTAACACATCCAAGACCAAGGTAAGCAAACACTTTGTAGTTAGTTACTTGCTCTATAACATGCATTTGGATACAATATCATAAACTGAAACAGAATAGGCCCAAATGAAGTACATTGTATCATGTAAAGGCACACTAAACACACCGTGCAGAAACACTAAAACTTACTCATATTAGAGTTTTAAAAGGGGTGACTAACTTTTTGATAAAGATAAGTAGTATCTTTATCAGCTTTAGTATTTATATTTATATTTATAAAAAAGACAACCAAATATAGAAAGCAGAATATAATTTTCTCTAATTCCCAAAAGAATGAGGCAATTAAGCACTTACATTCAATAAATTGAAAGTTTCAATGGCAAAGTTGGACAACTATATGATTTTTATATCATTGATTGTGACCCAGTTGTGGAAAATATTAGGAGTACTCATATCCAGAGTAATATCATAATCCCATAGGAAAACTACACAAAGCAAATCAGAAGTAGAAAAATATACAAAGTTAATCACACAATAACATACTATACCCCCAGTACTACTCATTCTGAATCTCGCGGCTCATCGGGTACCGTCCACATATATAAAAATAGATATTAGAATGAAATCTATTGTTTTATTGAGAAAAATAAAGAAAAAAGGGTGGGATTATAGTATTGAAGAAACCCTAACAAATCCCCAGTATAGATACTTCAATCAAAACCAAAATAATAGAGTAAATAAGAAATTAATTTGTTGAACAAGAGAGGAGTGTTTAAAGAAGAAAACCCAAAATTACCATGGAGCAGATTACCTAAATCAGATCTTGTATCTTGATAGTCAGTGATCTATACAGATCTGAGAGTGTTAAAGCCTGCTTCGATAAGATTGGAGCTATGAGTTTAGATGGTATTAAAGATGTGTTCTCCAGATCTGAGTGTTAAAGTTGCGTTTGAACACTTGTTCTTAGCATACGGTTTTCTGATGTATTTGAAGCTATGTGGATATATTAGAACTTAAAATAAAAAATAAAAATAAATTAAAGGTTCTGGGCGGGATTAGCGAAATTATAAGGTGAAAATAAAGAGGGAACTAATAACCGTGGCAATAGATATTTTACCCAAAAGACCGTTGCCACAGAGGTATCTATTGCAACGGTTGAAAGAACCGTTGCGATAATCACCTATGGGAACGGTTCAATTGAACCGATGCAATATAGTGTCTATCGCAACGGTTATGTAACTGTTGCAAAAAAAGAAAAGCACTGGCATAGGCCCAGTTTCTAGTAGTGCGTGAAAGTCACTTATATTTATATATACTAGTTTTAGATTACCATGAATACAAATTTTATAAAGATTACAAAGATATTACTCACAAAAAGTATCAAAATTATAAAAAACATTAAACTCCAAAAAGGATGAATATTTGATCTTATTTATCTAACTCAGTAAAGGAAGATTTATGCTCTACGAAAGTGCTCTATACCTTATGTCACGACCTAGAAATTCCACCATCGGGACCGTGATGACGCCTAACATTTTATTTGCTAGGCAACCCAACGTTAGAATAGTTTATCCAATTTTAACAGTTCAGATTAAATAATAATAAAGAAACTGAAATAGCTCGAATAAATGTGAAGTAAAGTGCGGAAAATCATAACAACTGAAATATCTAATACAACCCGGAATCTAGTGTCACAAGTGCACGAGCTACTAGAATACTACAGATAAAGGTCTGAATAGAAGTAAAGTTGTCTGAAAAAAAAATACACAGCTAAGATATAGTAAAAGGGGACTTTAGGGTTGCGAACGCCGAGCAGCTGTACCTCAAGTCAACCCGAGCAATCTATTGATCACCATTGGGACCGACTCTAAAATCTGCACAAGAAGTGCAGAGTGTAGTATGAGTACAACTGACCACATGTACTCTGTAAGTGTCAAGCCTAACCTCGACGAGGTAGTGACGAGGCAAAGGCGGGTCACTTACAATAACCTGTACGCAGTATAAAATAATGATAAGAAAATACGAAAATGAAATAAGGTAGTTAACTCATGAAAATAACGCAATCCTCAAAGAAAACCAGTGAATGCCAGCAATACCAATCCTTAGAGTCTCGTACGAAAGTACCGAAGCCAATACAATACAATAAGGAATAGAAACACATAAACTGTTGCAATGCGAAACCCGATCCCACCGTACAACATTATCTTCCCTTGTTCCACCATATAAATATCAATAATAATAAGAAGTAAATATATGTTGCGGCGCACAACCCAATCCCACCATATAATTAGAGTCAATATCATAATTCACCCTTATTTCACCATATCAATCCACTTTTATTTCACTTATTGCGGCGTGCAACCCGATCCCACCGTATCAATATAAATTCACATTTATTCCACCTTATCAATAAACCCTTATTTCATGTGTTGCGGCACACAATCTGATTCCACCGTACAATATATATAAATCAATAAGTGCAATCAATTTCACAACTTGAATCACAAGAATCTCTACGATTAATGAATATCAAGCAGAACGAGAAAGGAAATCTCGTCCCAAATTAAGAATTCACTATAATTAATACTAAAAACAAGTCAAATAAATGAAAACTAAAGAGTACAAGTAATTCAATTAAGGCAAGTAGCAGTTAATCATGGAAGCATGGGAGAATCTAACATTTTTAACATGAGAATAATAAATGACAAGTATCAAATAAAGGCATGGGAAGCATTTAAGGCATGTAATAGTTAAGACATGAAGTAAAATAATTAAAGAAATACGAAAAAATAAGGAAACAAGTATTTTGACGGCGTATATACACTCGTCACCACGCATATACACCGCTACACGTGAATTTCACATAGCACATAGCTCAAGGGTTCATAATTTCCTCAAATCAAGGTTAAACCCAATACTTACCTCGCTCTGCAAGCAAATGAAAGCTCTACGGGGCCTTTCCTCTAATATCCGCCTCCAAACCAATCGAATCTAACCAAAATCGACTCAATAACATCAAATAGTGCTAGGGAATTAAATTACAATACATAAAGTTAAGATCTTTACACTTTTCCCAAAAAGTCAACAAAAGTCAACCCCGAGCCCACTTGGTCAAAACCCGAGTTCC
Organism: Nicotiana tabacum; assembly: GCF_000715075.1. Lineage (NCBI taxonomy): Eukaryota > Viridiplantae > Streptophyta > Magnoliopsida > Solanales > Solanaceae > Nicotiana > Nicotiana tabacum. Next base: position 5,963,236 of record NC_134081.1, on the reverse strand, counting down.
GGACGAAATTATTTACCCATTCACCCCCAAGCCCGATTATGTAATTAATTTTGAAATTCAACCCCAATTTGAGGTCTAAATCCAAAATTTGCCAAAACCCTCAATTCTTTCCAAATTCCCAATTTTCTACCATGAAAGAACAAAGATTAAGGCTAGAAATTAATGGGTGATGATGGAAATGGAAGAAAATAAGTTAAAGTATACTAACCTATGAAAGGGTGGTGAAATTTCTCCTCCAAATCGGCTCTAGGCCGAGCTCTAATGAAAAGATGATAAAAATTGGGTGAAATCCCGTGTTTAGAAATATTTAAGGTATGGGCGTCAGGCCTTCTTCGCGTTCGCGAAGGGCCTGCCGCGTTCGAGATACACAGCGGTCCAAATGGCCTACATGTCCGCAAATTTACTCATGCGTTTGCGAAGGCTGCTTCCCCCAGTCCTTCGTGTTCGCGAGCCTGTGCTCGCGTTCGCGTAGAGCAAATTGCTAATCCCCCTCCCCAGGTCCTCAACCTTATGCGTTCACGAAAGGCTGCCCGCGTTCGCGAAGGAAAACCCCCCTAGGATTCGTGTTTGCGATGAAGAAAAACTTTCCCAACCTAGATTACTTATCACGATCGCAGGAGTACCTTCGCGATCGTGAAGAAGAAAACACCAAATGACAACAGAAGCCAAAACCAGAAATTTTCTTAAGTTCAAAACATATGTAGCCTATCCAAAACTCAATCGATCCCCTCAGGCTCCAAACCAAACACGCACACAAGTCCAAATACATCACATGAACTCGCTCGTGCGATCAAAACACCGAAATAACACCTAGAACTATGAATCGGACACCAAAATAAAGGAAATTTTCAATGAAATTTAAGAATATGAAACTTTTCAACCGGACGTCCGAATCACGTCAAATAAACTCCATTTTGTACCAAATTATGCGGACAATTCATAAATATTGTAATGAACTTATACCAAATTCCGGAACTAGAATCCTGACCCGATAGCAACAAAGTCAAACTATGGTCAAACTTAAAATTTTTTTAAACTTTTAAACTTCTAGTTTTCAACAAATGGCGATAATTCAAGCTAGGGACTTCCGAATTCGATTCCGGGCATACGCTTGAGTCTCAAATCACGATACGGACCCACAGGCACCGTCAAAATACTGATCCGAGTCTGTTTTCTCAAAACGTTGACCGAAGTCAACTCAAATAAATTTTAAGGTACGATTTTACATTTTCGTCAATGTTTCACATAAAAATATTTCGGAAGAAGATACGGATTGTGCACGCAAATTGAGAAAGTCCATACGGAACTAATCAAGGTTTTGAAACATAAATTTTAAGGTTAACTATAAATGACCTATCGTCTCATCACATTCTCCACCTCTAAAACAAACGTTCGTCCTCGAACGGACATAGAAAAGTACCTGGACTGGTGAAAAGGTGTGGATATCTACTCCGTTTGTCCGACTCGAACTCCCAAGTGGCTACCTCGATCGGCTGACCTCTCCACTCCACTCAAACTGAAGGATAACTCTTAGACCTCAACTACTGAACTTATCGGGCTAGAATAGCCACCAGCTCTTCCTCATAAGTCAAATCCTTGTCCAACTGGACTGAGCTGAAATTTAACACATGGGACGAATCACTATGATACTTTCGGAGCATGGACACATGGAATACTAGTTGAACTATTGATTAACTAGGTGGAAATGTGAGCTTGTAGGCCACCTCACCCACTCTCTGAAGAATCTCAAAGGGTCCGATATATCTAGAGCTCAACTTGCCCTTCTTTTCGAACCTTATCACACTCTTCATGGGTGAAACCCGGAGCAATACCCTCTCTCCAAGGCATCCTATACCAAATCTGTACCCAACAACCGAGCATCCCCCATATCGAACCATCCAACTGGCGAACGACACCGCCTCCCGTATAATGCCTCATAGGGAGCCATCGGAATGTTCGACTGGTAGCTATTGTTGTAGGGAACCATCCAAGTCCAAGAGCCTTTGTGAATTGCGGACCGACCGCACAAGAATTATGCGGCCGCAGAAGATTGCCTCGCGGTCGTAGTCCATAAATGTACGGCCGTAGAAGATTGCCTCGCGGTCGCAGTTCAGAAATGTGCAACCGCAGAACTCCACTTCCTGCCAGTTGAAGAAATCTGCGGACCGCACATGGAATTGTGCGGCCATAAAACCTCCCGAGGGGCATTTTTGTCCGAGATTTTTAGCTCTATATAAATAGACGAGTTTCACAAAATTAGGTCAAGTTTTGAACATCTAAAGTTGCTGTAGCCCTTTCTCTTTGTTATTTTAGGAAGTTTTAGCTTATTTGAGCATTTTAACATTAGATTTCATCATTTTAATCTTCCATTATGAGTTTTATTAGCTTTTTTTCTTTATTTTCTTCAATACCCATTATGAGTAGTTAGATTTTTACTAGGGTTGTGACCCAACCCTAGTGTGTAAACCTTATGGGTGATTAATTTTATGCTTGTTTATGATTAAGTGTTGATTATTTAACTTAGTTCATGCTTCAATTTTAGAATTAATGATTGCAAATATTGATTCATGCCTATTTGACTTAGTTTCTACTAGAGAAAGAGAGACCTAGTCTAGGATAACTTAGCTAACAAGGAATTAGAAGCTAATTATGAGATTGATTAGCCTAATTAAAGGGTTAAAACTAGAGATAGTAAGAACCCGACTTGAGCTCATATCAACTATTTTGTTTGATACCCATTTGGACTTGAGAAAGCCAAATTGGGAAAAATTACTCTCTGACCGAGAGGTATTAAGTGGGTAACGTAGAGTTTAGAGCTATAATACACCCCTATCAACAAAACAAGTATAAACGTCTTTATCCCATTAGGCAAACACCTAGGTTATGGTCACAACCCTAGGCCTTTAATCCAATGGGAAAAACCTCAAAAATATTTATTTCTAGTCTATTCTCTTTAGCTTGCATTCATTAGAGTAACAGTAGAAGTAGAAATCAAAAATTTGTTGTGGAAGTGCAATGTAGATAACCCATTTGCTTACGTCAAATAAATATTCCTAATATCCCTCATAACTCACAATGGATTCGATCCTGACTCCTAGTTGAGTAATTATTATTGTATACAACTGTATCATATCTTGTATTAAGGTGTGGTGTGGACGTCATCAATTTTTTGTGTCGTCGCCGGGGAGTTAAAATGGTGTTAGCTATATATTTGGTTTTTTTTTTGGACTATCTTCTTTTCCTTCTATGTTACTAATTTGTGTGAGAAATCGTAGGTACAATTATGGCGAACAATGAGCTCAAAAATTTGCCTTTGGGGGATGTGGATGTCGAGGATTACTAAGTTAAGGAGGTTCCTCTTGAACCTCAAGTCAATAGAAGAGGCCGAGTGCCTCATGATAATCCCTCTGCTCCACCCCCACCTCCACCACGAGCGGCTCCACGCCGGATATTACCCAATGAAGGATATGCAAGTGCAATAGTCCCTCCCCGTATTAGGGCGGGCAGCTTTTAAATCACCAATGTGATGCTCACTTTGCTTGAGAAACGAGGTTTCTTCACCGGTGCTCCAACTCAAAATGCATACAAACATTTGAAGGGATTTATGGACACTTGTTGGGGGAGAAAAAAACAAATGTCTCTGAAGATGCATTGAGGCTAAGGTTGTTTCCCTTCTCTCTAAGGGAGAAAGCTTTAGATTGGTTGGAACTTTTGCCGAACCATTCCAATCACACTTGGGATGAGTTGGCAGAAAAGTTTATTTCTAAGTTCTTCTCTCCGGGGCACATGGCTACACTTCGGGATGAGATTTTGGCATTCAAACAAGAGCTGAATGAACCACTACACGAGATACGGGAACGTTATAGAACAATGGTTAAGGAATGTCCCAACAATGATATGATGGAGAACATGATTCAACAAACTTTCTATCGTGGAATTAACAAAACCAACCAATGTGTAGTGAATCAACTTGCTGGTAGGAACTTCATGACTACGCCTTATGCGGAGGCATGTGAGATTTTGAATGAAATGACGGAAATGTCATCGACTTGGCAATCCCGGGCCAATGTTCCACAAGGTGACCCAAACATGATTCACCTTCACAAAGAGTTGCAAGACTATGGGCAAGCCATTGCCGAATTGATAACTATAATGACACAACTAGCAAAGGCCCAACTAAATCAAGTGCAATATCCCAAGTACGTCAATGATATGGAGGGAGTGAACATTATGGTGAACAAGATAAGGACCAAAGGTCTACAAGTGCAAAATCGAATGGAGAATTATGTGCAAGAGGATAGTGGTGTTGATCAAGATGATTCTTACAATGAACAAGAAGAGGAAGTGTAATATGTGAATAACTTTCAAGGGAAAAGAAACAACTTCCAAGGCCCAAACCAACAACAATTGCGACCTCAAAACAATCAAGGCAATTGGAATTCTAAAAACCAAGGAAACTGGAGTAGTGGCAACAATCAAGGGAATTGGCATAACAACAATAATCAAGGAAATTGGAGTGGAAATAATCAAGAAAATTGGGGGGGGGGGGGGTAACAACCAAGAAGGATGGAACAACAATCAAGGCAATCAAGGGTCGGGTTTTCAAAGTCCCCCAATATATCAACAACCGAGCAACCCACCTTATTATCCTTCCCACAGTTCAAGTTCTTCAAACAATGAGATGGGAATATTGAGAATATGTTCAAGCAAATGATGGAAAAGAATACCGATTCAGATACCCAACTTGCCTCACACAACACATCGATCCGCAACTTAGAAGTGCAAATAGGAAAAATCTCTCAAGCTCTAAATTCTCATCCTAAGGGGGCACTACCAAGTGATACGGTAGTAAACCCAAAGGGTGGAAACAACACGGGGCAAGCCATGGACATTACTACAAGAAGTGGAAGAGGTGGGAATGCACCCACCTCGAGTCAAAGGCAACTTGTGGATGATGAGCACTTGGTGCAAGAAGAAGAGATCCCAAACAATGCGGTGCAATCAAATTATGAAGTTCAGATTTATATTGATGATAGTGTGGAAGAGACTCATGAAGAGGTGAACTCATCTAGGGATCACATTATTGGCATACCGGAGCCGGTAGTGCAAAAGGCTAAGGCACCATTGCCTAAGCCTCCACCTTCGTACCCTCAAAGACTTTCCAAGCAAAATGGTGAGAATCAATTCAAGAAGTTCATTCAAATGATGAAGAGTCTCTCAAATAATGTGCCATTAGTTGAAGATTTGGAACAAATGCCCGGCCTTACAAAGTTTATGAAGGATCTCATGACAAAGAAGCGGTCAATGAATTTTGAAACCATCAAGTCACTCATCAAGTGAGTGCAATTGTGCATTAAATGGCTCATAAGTTGGAGGATACCTATGCTTTCACGATTCCTTGTACAATTGGAAGTGTCGAGTTTGCAAAAGCTCTTTGTGATCTTGGGGCAAGTATCAATTTGATGCCCTATTCGGTTTTCAATACCTTGGGAATTGGGCAACCAAGACCCACCTCTATGAGATTGTAAATGGCCGATCGTACTATGAAGAGACTCTTGGGAGTGATTGAAGATATCTTGGTTCGTGTTGATAAATTCATTCTTCCGGCGGATTTTGTCATTCTAGATTGTGAAGTTGATTATGAGGTACCGATTATTCTTGAAAGACCTTTCCTTGCTACGGGGAAGGCTCTTTGTGATGTTGAAGCTGGAGAACTTACCTTCCGGGTTGGTGATAAAAAAATGGTTTTCCATATGTGTAAGTCCATGCGGCAACCAAATAGCAATGAGGTATACTTTTTTGTGGACTTGGTGACTGATGTTATTGTTGAAGATACAAGTGCTACGATCAATGTTGGTGATATTTTGGAGGCTGTCTTGCTCAACTTTGATGATGATGAGATAGAGGGATTCATGGAATATGTTAACTCTTTGCAAGGAATGGGGTCGTACAACTATGCACCCCGGAAATTATTTTTGGATCTTGAAAATCGGACAACTCCTCCTACAAAGCCTTCTATTGAAGAGCCTCCTACCTTGGAATTGAAGTCATTGCATCCATATCTTCAGTATGAATTTCTTGGCCCTTGTTCTACTTTACTATTTATTCTTTCCTTTTGTTTGACTAACGTGCAGGTAGATTTCACATTGGTGGTGCTACAAAAGAGGAAGAAGGCTATTGGGTGGACATTGACGGACATTCGGGGGATAATCCCTGCCTTTTGCATACATAAGATCTAGTTGGAAGATGGTGCCAAAACATCTATTGAACATCAAAGGAGACTCAATGAAACTATATAAGAAGTTGTCAAGAAGGAGATTATCAAGTGGTTGGATGCCGGGATTGTCCACCCTATCTCTGATAGTTCGTGTACTTCTCCGGTTCAATGTGTCCCAAAGAAGGGGGTATGACGGTGGTCATCAATGATAAGAATGAGTTGATTCCTACAATAACGGTGACTGAATGGAGGATGTGTATGGACTATCGCAAGCTCAATAAAGTCACAAGGAAGGATCACTTTCCACTCCCTTTCTTAGATCAAATGCTAGATAGATTGGCCGACCGTGCTTTCTATTGCTTTCTTGATGGGTATTCGGGGTACCACAAAATTATTATTTCTCCAGAAGATCAAGAGAAAACAACCTTTACATATCCCTATGGTACTTTTGCTTTCAAGCGGATGCCATTTGGTTTGTGCAATACACCGGTGAATTTTTAAAGGTGTATAATGGCTATTTTCATGGACATTGTGGAGGACTACCTTGAAGTTTTCATGGATGACTTCTCGATGGTTGGAAATTCTTTTGATGATTGACTTGCAAACTTGGATAAAATATTGGTTGGATGTGAAGAAACAAATTTAGTGCTCAATTGGGAGAAGTGTCATTTCATGGTCGAGGGAGGCATTTTCCTTGGCCGCAAAATCTCAAAGAATGGAATTGAAGTTGATACGGCAAAGATTGAGGTGATTTCTAAACTTTCACCTCCAACTTCGGTGAAGGGTGTGCAGAGTTTCTTAGGCCACGCGGGTTTCTACCGGCGCTTCATCAAGGATTTCTCCAAGGTGGTGAATCCGTTGTGCAAGCTTCTTGAGAAAGATGCTAAGTTCAACTTCAATGATGATTGCATGAGACTTTTGAATTGTTAAAGTTCAAGTTGACAACTACTCCAATCATCACTGCTCCAAATTGGAGTGTCCCTTTTGAACTCATGTGTGATGCGAGTGACGTAGCGGTTGCGGCTGTTTTAGGGCAACACATGAACAAGATTTTACATCCGGTCTACTATGCTAGTAAGACCATGAATAGTGCCCAAATTAATTACATCGTCACCGAGAAATATCTCCTTGCCATTGTGTTTGCAATTGAGAAGTTTTGCCCTTACTTGATGGGTGCAAAGGTCATTGTCTACACGGATCATGCGGCGCTTCGTTATCTTATGAGCAAGAAGGACTCCAAAGCTCGGTTGATGAGATGGGAAATTTTTTTGCAAGAGTTTGATATTGACGTCCAAGATAGAAAAGGGAGTGAAAACCAAGTGGCGAACCACTTGTCTCGTTTGGAGGAGAAGGGGAGGCCACACGATGGCCTTGAAATCAATGACTCCTTCCCCGATGAGGAACTCTTGGCTATTTCAATGAAATAGGTGCCATGGTTCGCGGATCTAGCAAATTTTATTGCGTGTGGAATCATTCCGGATAAGTTCTCTTCAAACCAAAGGAAGAATCTCAAACGGGATTGTCAAGATTATTATTGGGATGAGCCATACCTTTTCCGGATTTGTACGGATGGAGTGATTAGAAGATGTGTAATAGAAGAAGAGCAAGTTGAAATTCTTGGGGCTTATCATTCTTCGCCATATGGTCGTCATCATGGTGAAGTAAGAACGACGGCCAAAGTGTTAAGTTGTGGTTTCTATTGGACCACTTTTTACAAGGATGCTAGTGAGCTAGTTAAAATATGTGTTGAATGTCAGCGGACTGGTGGAATCTCAAAGAAAAATGAAATGTCTCTCACTACCATTTTGGAGATCGATATTTTTGATGTGTGGGGTATTGACTTCATGGGTCCTTTTGTGAGTTCTTGTGGAAACACCTACATCTTGGTCACGGTTGATTATGTGTCCAAATGGGTTTAGGCCATTGCTCTACCCAACAATTAGGCAAGAAGTGTGGTGGCGTTCTTAAAAAAGAATATTTTCACAAGGTTTGGTATTCCGCGAGCTATTATAAGCGATAGGGGGTCACATTTTTGCAACAAAGCTTTCGACACTTTACTTAGCAAGTATGGTGTTACTCATAAAGTCACGACTCCATATCATCCATAAGCTAGCGGTCAAGTGGAAGTCTCCAACCGGGAGATAAAGAGTATTTTGTCCAAAACAGTGAATGCTAATTGGACGGATTGGTCCAAGAAGCTTGATGATGCATTAAGGGCTTACCGTATGGCTTACAAAACACCTATCGGAATGTCGTCATACCGGTTGGTGTTCGAAAAACTTGTCACATTCTGATGGAACTTGAGCACAAGGCTAGGTAGGCTCTAAAGAAGTTGAATCTTGATTGGGATGTAGCCGTTAACTTGAGGGTTGCACGTTTGAATGAATTGGATAAGTTTCGGTACCATGCTTATGCAAATCCATCCTTGTACAAAGAAAAGATAAAATATCTTCATGACAAATACATTTGGAACAAATATTTCAAGGTGGGCGATCTTATATTGTTGTTCAACTCAAGGTTGAGCATGTTTCCCGGAAAGTTAAAGTCTAAATGGAGTGGTCCTTTTGAAATTGTAGGCATGACACCTTTTGGTGAATTGGACTTGAAGAACAAAAATAATGAAGTATTCCGAGTCAATGGTCATCGGGTGAAGCACTATTTGGGAAAAGTTGGAGATAGCCATGTCGTGGCGGTCATTCATTTCAATTAATGGTATTCTGTGTCGTTCCACGACATTAAATCGGGTGCTTCTTGATTTGATGTGTGCTACAGGGCTGAGTGTGACTTACAGGAATTGTGGACAGAAATCGGTCTAAGTGTTGCAAGAATTGTGGACCGTAGTTGATTTGTGCGGACCGCACATTTATGGTTGCTGCAGCAAAAGTGCAATGCGGCTGCACAATTATCTTGCGGACCGCACAAATGAGAGGTTGAAAATGTCAACTCTCTGAAGTTTGATCTGTCAGAGAAAGGGTCAATGTGCGACCGCAACATGAAATTTGCGGCCGCACATAAAATTTAATCAGCAGCAGCACACAAAATTTTGGGAACCGCAGATAGAGAACCAAAATGAAGCCCCAAGTAATAGAGTGCAGACCACACAAGAAAATGTGAGGCTTCACCCGACCTTCTTCCCCCTTTTTTGTAGACCATAAGTATAAATAGAAGGGCAGGGGCAAGGCTTACGGTTTTCACTCTCTGAGCACAAAAATAGCACTCTATTGAAAATACTTGGTGATTCTATCTGTCCACACACACAACATCTCTGATCAGCCACTTATTACACTCATTCATCTAGTATGCTTCAATTTCTTGTTAATCTTTTTCCTTTAATTTGTAGATTTTTAGTTATTTTTAGTCCATTTGTCATTAGAATTCAATTGTGTATTAATGTGGGGGTAAATCTGTAATGAGTTAACTAATACATGCTCTATGGGGACTAGATCAACCTATTTTCATGCCTATATGATGTTACCATGTCAAATTGTGCACAAAATTGCAAAACCTAGATAGAAAAAACTAAATTGTTTGTAATTTTTGAATTCTGCGGCCGTACCTGAAATTGTGCGGTCTGTAAATTAGTTTTAGGGCAACCCAGTGAAGGAAGAGAACTGCGGCCGCAAGATAAGTTGTGCGGGCCGCATATTTCCCATCGCGGCTGCAGAGCAGCCCTTTTAATGTCTTCAGAGAGTCTACACTTTTTTACTCAAATGTGCGGTCACAGGTCTAATTGTGCGGACCGCAGAAATCATGTTACGGTCGCACATCATCCAATTCTTTGTCATTAGAGAGTTGGCATATTTTGAATTCCAGAGATGCGGCTGCAAGTGAAATTGTGCGGACCGTACTTCACTTTTGCGGTCGTAAAACAAAATTGTGCGGACCGCAGATCTTAACCCTGCAATCATGATGTGTCTGTAAACCCTCACTTTGTCTTCTGGTTTATATCCTACATGCATATCTTCTATGTATGTTTGGAAATTGAATCACAACTAACAATTACCTTTGCTTGATACAGACAATGGTTTGATCTAGGGGACGAGGCGACACATCTAAAGGGAGGGGTGAACCTTCTTGGGGTCGAGGCAAGAGTGCCTTACCCCTTGGACAACAAAAGGCAATTACAAAAAAAGCTACAGCCGGAAGGGGGAGAGGTGTAAATCTCTCTTATACGAGCTCATATGTCCTGTCTAGGGAAGCATCAGAGGGAAAATCAACCTATGTTCAGGATAAGTCGGTCGTACAGCCAAAGCTGCCAGGGAGATACCAATTCAAGGACGAACCATCCTCATCTCATAGCACTTCCAAGGAATCGGAGAGTGCTAGTCAGGCTTGTGAGCCATCGGCTACACCTGTCCCTGAGGCACAGGATACACTAGTTCAGGATATCCCCGATGATGGTAGAGGGGGAGATGCTACAACTGTTGGTCTTGAAAGATAGAAGAAGAAAGAGTTTTGGGAGGACCGATTTCTTAGCTTGGCTACCTTTACCAACTTTCGTACATGGTGGTCAGTGAGGTCGCGAACTCTTAAGTGACAATTGCAGTTGAAAGATTTGGAGAGGTACAACCCAGCAGTGTTGAGACAGTTCAGGGAACGCAAGGGGTGGATGTGGTTCACTCAGAGTGTGGTGGATGCCAAAGAGTACCTTGTCTGCGAATTCTACGCCAATTTGACGCATACCAAAAAGGGGACAAAGGTAACCAAAGTGCGTAACCTCAAAGTGAGATTTGATTGACATACACTCAACACATACATAGGCTTCGAATATGTTGAACCAAAGGAATATTTGGAGAAGTATGAAATGGGAGACGTAGCCCGGCCTTGGTTAGCGGAGATTCTAGTAGCACCAGGGCCACCACCACCATGGATTGCCGCTGAGGTTCCTATCCACCAGATTACTCTGAGTTTCGAGGCGAAGGGGTGGCAAACCTTTGTCTGCAGCAGACTGGACCCGTTCCAGAATGAGACTTACCTTCCGATTCCTCGAGCAGTCTTGGTTACTTCTATTATGGCCGGGTACCCTATCAGTTTTGGTGTCGTGATGTCGGCCAACATCTCAGTGATTGATAGGCAAGATGACTCCTACCCATATCCTAACACTATTACAGAATATCTCTCGGATGTAAGGGTAGAGCCGAGGGACTATGACACAAAGGTGAAGCCGAATAAGCCTTTCACTTGGTATTTGCTAATGGATGCGAACAATCCGAAGAAGAAAGTTCAGCCTCCTACCACCGCGGGCCAGTCTGATGTGCCATCTATGGTAGCTGCTGAGGCAGTTGATGCTCCATCTACTTTGGTGGATCCTTCCTCTAGTGTTGCAGCTATGCCTCCACCATCATCCACAGTCCCTACTGCAGCTCCTGCCACAACTTCCACTTCAGCTTTGAAGCCAGTGCCTATGCCTATTGTCCCACTTTCTGCGCTTCGAGTCTCCCAAATATTGGTGAGCCTCAACAACTAGATGCAGATATCCACTGGAAAGCTGTCTGACTTATCCAGTACTATTGAAGCACAGTCTTCTGTTCACGTACCTCAGGTTCTCCCGACAGTTGAAGAGATATTGAAGAAGCTCCTAGAGAACCAGAACATTATTATGGCTACCTTGGCATAGCACGGGTTAGCGATTGAAGAGCTGGGAAAGGAATAAAGAAGATGCGGAAATCCCAGGCCAACAAGAAGTCAGTGGATAAGCTCCGAAAAGAGGTGCATAGAATTTCTACAGCCGGGGATCTTCCATTTGACATGTTACTTGGCCCGCATCAGTCGGCACCAGCTCATGCAGCACCATCTGCACCGGTAGCACCAGCTGGCCAGTCTGACGAGCCAAACCTTGTTTTCAACACTGCTGAGGCAGTGCGTGAGATGTTCGCCAACCTGACGACACCCAAATTCGAGGATGATGAGATTCAGTTGGCTAAGCCGGAGGGCGATGACATTGCTGGAGACACAGAGATGTCCAAGGAGCTATAGGGAGTTTTCTTCACTCTGTCCCCTCTTTTACTCTTATTTTATTAAGCATTGGGGATAATGCTTATCTTTATTCGATGGGGTGGAGTTTATTGATTATATTTGATACATCCTGAGACATTTGTCCTGTAATAACTTGATATTATTTTCTCTTTTCTTATTATGTATATATTCTCTCTCTTTCTTTCATTATGTATATTCATTCTATCTTCAGTAGTTTTTGCTTATTAGCTTCTTTATTTTTGTTTCTTTATTAGTTCTTTGTTTGATTTAGTAGCTTCTTTGTTCGATTTAATAGCTTCTTGTTATGTTTTAGTAGATAATAAATATTTGGTTTTCTTAATGCCATGGTTATTTCCAAAGGTAGTTGTTGTGTGAACCGTGCGACTCGTCCCAACGATGGATGGCGTGACAACCTTCTTAAGGGAATGAGTCCGTTTTGTGTTTAGGTAATAATAGTAGTAGTAATGAATAAAAATACCTAACTAATTCATGTTCGAAGAGTCAACCATGCTTTAATTGGAACCAACACACTTAATTACGTGCTTATGGTTAGATATAAGGTTTTTGAAAGAAATCGCTCTAGTTAGTGACCTTGTGACTCTTGTGTTGACTTTGGCAAATATAGAGTGGTTTAATTAGACCATAGTGATATTTAAACTTGAATGTGGTCATTGTGGGCCCTTGACTCTATCCTCTTTTACAATCCGGTTGCGAGAGGAGTGAGATGAATTGTTCCTAGTCCAAGTAACCGTGCGAAAGGTCTAGAACTTGCCCCGAATGTGTTTCAAGGCGAAATCCTAAGTTTTGCTTTGTTTGAGAAGTGATTGTAGGCTCTCCTTGGCCCGCTTGAGTTTTTTATTGCCAACCAATGTCATTATCCCTAGTCAACCCCTTTGAGCTTTTAGCCTTTCTCATTTGAAAACCATGTTACAAGCCTTTACCCGTTTTGTCGTGACCCTCTCTTGGCACTCGAGCGTTCCTTAACACTCTTGTGAAATAAATGGCTCAAAAAGTAAGTTTGGAGGAGAGACAAGGAACTTGATAAAGGTATCAAGGCACAAAAAGAGAAAAGAAATGATGAGAAGAAAAGGTAAGAAAAGAAAAGAACAAAAGAAAAATGCAAAAAATGAATAAGTGAAAGGGTTGAAGAGATTCAAAGAGAGGTAATGATCCCAAACATGGAGAAATCAAAAGGGGAAAAAATTATGAAATGATCAAGAAAGAGTGATGCTAAGTCTCTCTAATCCCCAATGAAAAGAAAGGGCCTCTAAGAATTGGCAAAGTATGAGCCGAGAAATGAAAGATGGCGTGCTTAAGGAAAGGTGTAACCACTTACCCATACAGTATCCTACCATAACCCAAAAGCCTTCATTACATCCCGAAAGAAGTCCTACTTGATTTCAAATTGAGTGAGCTTACATTAGTGGCGATCTACATGAGGGGTAAGCCTATGGTATTTGAAGGCGTACTTGTGACATTCTCTTGAGAGAGATGAGTGAACCTTTCATAAATCTTTGGATTTAGTGCTAAATTTCTTAAGTGAGCTAGGTAAATGAAATGTAGAGGAAGAGTTAGGAGTCCACCATGACCTGCATGATAGAGCAAGAGTCCTTGATGAGTAAATTCAATTCTTGAAGCTCAAATGTCATATTAGAACTACATGTGCATGAAGGTTTAACTCGTAACCTTATTGATAATACATGAGTAGTGTGGGTAATTGTTAGTCCCAATTGATGTGTGGATAGTTCACCTTTGACTCATTGTAATGACCCTTAAATTTTGGAGGTGAGAACTAATTTATTTGCTTGAGGACAAACAAAGACTTAAGTTTGGGGGAGTTGATAAGTGGGGATTTTGACTGCTTATTAGCACCTTTTAGCTTTTGTTTTAGTCCAAAAATATTGAATTGTGTTCCCGAAACTAATAAAATTGTGCAAATTGCAGGAATGCTGGAATTTTGGTCTCCCGATATAAAATCCGACTAAAAAGGAGTGTTCCGAAGCACAAGGCAATAAAGGGCACAAAAGTACAAATATGCGGTCCGCAGAAGAAATTCTGCGGCCGCAAAAGAAATTGTGGACCGCAGAATTCCATCTACGGCCACAAACCAAGAAGGAAAATCTAGCAGAACTTTCAGCAATGTGCAGCCGCAAATAAATTGTGCGGCCGCAGAACTGGGCTAAGAGTCAAAGATCAGAGAGTATGCAAAAAAACCAAGTCCAGGAGCCTTTTACTAAGGTTGTGACCCAACCCTAGTGTGTAAACCTTATAGGTGATTACTTTTATGCTTGTTTATGATTGGATATTAATTATTTAGCTTAGTTCATGCTTCAATTTTAGAATTAATGGTTTCAAACATTGATTCATGCCTATATGACTTAGTTTCTACTTGAGAAAGAGAGACCTAGTCTAGGATAACTTAGCTAACAAGGAATTGGGTTAATTGAGAGATTGATTTGCCTAATTAAAGGGTTCAAACTAGAGATAGTAAGAATCCGACTTGAGATCATATTAACTATTTTGTTTGATACCCATTTGGATTAGAGAAAGCCAAATTGGGCAAAATCACTCTCTGACCGAGAGGTATTGAGTGGGTAACGTAGGGTTTAGAGCTAGAATATACCCTAATCAACAAAATAAGTATAAACGTCTTTATCCCATTAGGCAAACACCTAGGTTATGGTCACAACCCTGGGCCTTTAATCCAACTGGAAAAACCTCAAAAATATTTATTTCTAGTCTATTCTCTTTAGCTTGCATTCATTAGAGTAACAGTAGAAGTAGAAAATAAAAAATCTGTTGTGGAAGTGCAATCTAGATAACCCATTTGCTTACGTCAAATATATATTCCTAATACCCCTCATAACTCACAATGGATTCAACCCCGACTCCTAGTTGGGTAATTATTATTGTATACAACCATATCATATCTTGTATTGAAATGTGTTGTGGAAGTCATCAGTCAACATATCCACAATGACTCATACCACGTCTAACTTCTTCTGAGTTCGTGGGAGTCCAACAACAAAATTCATAGTGATATGCTCCCACTTCCGCTCAGGAATCTCTAACTTCTGAAGCAAACCACAAGGTCTTTGATGCTCGTACTTTACTTGCTGACAATTTAGACACCGAGCTACATATGCAACTATATCCTTCTTCATCCTCCTCTACTAATAATATTGTCGCAAGTCTTGATACATCTTAGCGGCGCCCGGATGAATAGAATACCGGAAATTGTGGGCCTCCTCAAGAATCAACTCACGAAGTCCATCCACATTGGGTACACAAATACGACCATGCATCCTCAAAATAACGTGAAGTTACTAATGTTCAAAATAATTGACTTTTAGTGATTTATTAAAGGTAATTTTAATTGATTTTAAAGTCCTAAATTTTAAGTACATAATCAAAATAAGAAAATATTTAATAATCAAATCTCAGTAGATTTACAAGTGCTAAACTTTAGATAATTTTAAATTACAATTTTATTTAATGTTAAGTTTATTTTTAAAGGATAAAAAATACGAATAATATTTTATTAAAGGCCTTTATATTTTTAATATAATATAGATTTTACAAGTCACTCTACCGGATTTGTGTGAAAATTTCGGCCAACATATCAAAAGTTCATGTGGAATAAATAAAATGCCACATCAAATTGTCTGCCAGAAGTGCCACACAAATCTAGTGGAGTTAGGGGTGGTCGCAAATCCGAAATTCAAGCCAAAATTCAAATTTATTTGATTTTTAAAATTTTTGGATTTCAGATTGGATAATGGATTTGGTACTTTAGATTTTTGGATATCCAAAAATCTAAAAATTTTATACTTTATATTTAGTCCAATATCTATATGCCAGTAGTAATAAGTTCAACACCCTACCCATTAGATATTATCTCATATATTCAATATAAATTACTAAGTTACTATCATAATACTTTCTATTTGGATATGGTTTTACTATAGCTACTTCTTATCAACCGTATAAATGTCTCTGTTGCATTTTCTTCATAATAATTTCATTACTCGAATATTTTGTTTGGATGATTGCGGTGAGAATGAGGAACTTTTCAGGCAATTTAACATGAGTAGTTCATCAGGATATTCATTTTTGTAAAAAGAAAAAATATATCATACGAACTTAGTTGAGTCTTCAAATCACACCCAACAACACTAAAAACACGAATCACACATAGATTCAAACCTAATGAACTTTGAAACTTTCAATTTCTACAAACGACACAGGAATCTATCAAATCAAGTCCGATTGACCTCAAATTTTGCATGCAAGTCATAAATTATATAACGGAGCTGTGAAAATTATCAGAACTGGATTCCGACCTGAAATCAAAAAGTCAATTCCCCGGTCAAACTTCCAAACTTTAAATTCCTATTTTAGCCATTTCAAGCCTAATTTCACTACGGACTTTCAAATAAAAATTCGATCACGCTCCTAAATCCAAAATCACCATACATAGCTGTTGGAATCATCAAAATTCTATTCAGGGGTCGTTTGCACATAATTCGACATCTGGTCACTATTTGAACTTAAACTTTCTATTTTTCATCAAAATTCCATATCTCGGGCTAGGGACCTCGGAATTTGATTCCGGGCATACGCTCAAGTCCCAAATCACGATACGGACCTACCGGGACTATCAAAATACTGATTCGAGTCCTTTTACTCAAAATGTTGACCAAAGTCAACTCAGTTGGGTTTTAAAGTTCTAATTCACATTTTAATCTATTTTTCACATAAAAGCTTTTCGGAAAATTTTACGGACTGTGCACGCAAGTCGAGTAATGATAAATAGTGCTTTTCAAGGTCTTAGAATACAGAATTAATTATTAACTTTAAAGATGACATTTTGGGTCATCACATAAACTTTGACTAGTGTTTAAATGGGGAAATTAATACTCATTATCAAGACTCAATATGTTCAAGATATACTCATTATCAAGACTCAATATGTTCAAGATAAAACATTATGCCTACTTCTCTCAATGAATACCTCAATTCAAACCAAGATCTACCCTTATAAAAAAACACATCTTGGCTGCAGATCTGAGGTTGGTTAATTTGTCATCACTTTTTATTTTCTCCAAAAAATATTGATTTATTTTCTTGGTTCAGGACATAATTTGTTTCCTTTTTTTTTTGTTCTAATTCTTTGGTGTGAGTTACTGATTTTTGTATGTTTTAGATTTTATATAATGGAATTAGGTTATGATATTAGAATTCAATTTGTTTATTTGTAGCAAGATTCAATTTTTGTTAGATGAAGTATCCAAAACTTCTTCAAAAATTTCCATGTATTATTTGTGCCTTAATTTATTCTTCTTCTATTTTGTTTAGTTGATATTCTTTGTTATGATTATCCGAACAAATTTTGATTTAGATCTTAAATAATGGATTTTGGGTTGTTTTACTAGAAATCAAACCATTTTTCTTTGGTTAGTATCAAGATTTAATTTTTAATGGTTTTACAAATTATATTTTTCCTCTAAATTTTCCAATCTTTGCTATTGTTTCGGAACTGATAGTGCAGACTTATGGCTTAAATTGTAGCCCAAAACTGCAGATGTTTTGCAGCCAGAACAGTGCTGAAATTTTGTTTCATTTGTGCAGACAGGTTCAGCTTAAAACAGTCCCCGAACCTTGGTGAAAACTGGAACCAGAACTACAGGTTTGCTGTTAAATTGTTGATCACACACAGTTGATTTTGGACGGTTAAAAAAACTGGGCAGCAATCGGTTAAACTTTTGTTTTGATTAAGGTTGAAGCATTGGATAAATGTCCGCAGGAGTAGTAACAAAATTACTTTTGTGTCTTTTCCATTTGAAAAAAACTCCGAACCTTTGTTCAACAAATATAACGAAACCAAGTAGTTTTTTTTCTTAAACACACATAGTCAAACTAAACAAGTCTTGTTCATCTGGCTTCACATTTCAGCAGCTGAGCAGCCCTAGCAGCAGCCTGAGCACAGTTTGCAGCATCCCTTTGCCTTTTGAGGACACAATCATTCTTTAGGTGATTGGTAAGCTGGGTATGGCTTGGCATTGTGTGAACTTGACTTCTTTTTTCTCATGCTTGATTTGTTTATGTCCTAGTGCCATGATCTGTAAATCAAAACTTTGTCATAGTGTTTTTCAAGGTTTATTAGAAGTTATAGAATGATATCAAAGGTTGAAAACTTGGAATAGGTCATACAAGACTATATTTTTCTTTCCCGTCTTTTTTATATATTATGAGATCGATAATCAAAACTGAAATGCAAGAAAAGATCTGAAATAACTAAAGCTATAGTAGAAGCTAAGAGGACTATATATTCAAGAAATCTTAATAATACGATTCAACTCTAAGAACAATAAATATGGACAAGTCTCTGTAAGAGGACTATATATCCAAGAAATCTTAATAATATGATTCAACTCTAAGAACAATAAATATGGACAAGTCTCTATAAGAGGACTATATATCCAATAAATTTTAATAATACGGTAAAAAAAAAAGACCCAAAACACAGCTGAAACCAGCTGTAAACAGTCCCAAAAAAAACCGATTCAAATCCAGCTAAAACCTACGCTAATTACCACTTAAAGCAGGCCCTCACACGCCTCAAAAATGCTGCTTAAACGGCACCAAAAACGACCCCCATAACAGCCGCGAACCTGCCCCTTCTTCCATAAGAAAACACCCCAAAACCACCCCGGAAACGGCCCAAAATAGCCAGTAATAAAAGATTTGAAATAACTAAAGCTACAGTAAGAGGAATTTATATCCAAGAAATCTTAATAATATGATTCAACTCTAAGAACAATAAATATGGACAAGTCTCTGTAAGAGGACTATATCCAAGATCTTAATAATACGATTCCACTCTAAGAACAATAAATATGGTCCAATTCATGTTCCCAACAAGGAGTAATCTCACAAGTAAAAATAATAAAAAATGTTAGTCACACTAGATTTGAGTACATTTTGATCTATCAATATGCTATAATAGTATGAAGTTGGTTTTCAATACCTGCTTTTTCGGTTACAAGAATGTAATCTTATTTAAATGTATGCAAATGTTAGATAGCCTAAATTTAAAAAATACATAATTAAAAATATATTAAAATAATAAAATCAGTTGTTTACCTCTTTTCAGCTACTCTTTAACTTGTTCTCTATTGACACTAAATTATGGTTTTGATTGTTTTCAAATAAAACCAAAAAAATACCTCTCTTCCCCTTAGTCATTCTTTTTTCTATCTACAGAAAGAATCAACTATAGCTATAAATACTGAGGCAGAGTAGAAACTCTCTTGGAGCAGTTTAGTTATGTTTAAACATGTAATTCAAGAGTTTATTAGGGTCCATGAGATGTAGGCTGGCAAGGAAGTTAAATAGATTGGACTTAGGTTATACCTGATGGTTCCAAGCTAACCATCTCAATATTTATAGGTATTTATATAATATCTTTAGTATGATTTTTGGCATTTACAATTCATTTATACCTTTAGATTAGCTTGTATGAAAGTGTAATTACAAATATGTTTTGATATAAAATATTTTACGAATTCTCTGAATAGATGGATATTAACTTAAGCCTAAATTTCTTCAACCAGGGTGAATGATAAAAACAAATGCCCTCAAATTCGCACCACACTCAACCTCAAGTTATTGCTAACCCTGATCCATAGCTACTTAACTTGCTCCTCCCCATCTGTTCTATAGGAATTCCTAACGATGTTAAAGAAGAAAAAATATGAAATAAAGCTCACCCTTTCTTTGATAGCTAAATTGTATATTTCTCTTTTCCTCGATCTTCGTTAACTTTTTTATTACTGTATCTACAGGAGAAACAAGATAATTAATAACGCGGACGCTGCATGTTGATTTCACCTTAAGATTAGATTTGAATCTAAGAACCATGAGATTTCTCATAATAGCCGGGCAGTTCGGGTGCACTAAGCTCTTGTTATGCGCGTGATCCGGGGAAGGACCGGACTACAACGGTCTATTATACGCAGGAGCGGCTCAAGCTCATATGTGGCCTAAAGCCAAAGTTTAATATGAGGCCTAATTTTTTTTTAAAAGATTATAATATATATTTATGTTTGAAGTCTATTCTTCTAACCTTTTGAAATGCAAAGTTGTTAATATTATTTTTATAATCGATCTCTTCCAAAATATCCCTTTTTTTTAAGGAAAACACGGAGATAATATTACTAAACAAAAGATTACATAGTCATTACATAGTCCCTGAGGACGTTACCATTGCCTAACTTGGCAAGGCTATTACAAACACCGGAAAGAAGATACTTAGTACTATTACTAATTCCATGCTTGTCCTTGGCTAATTGAGGATCAACAAAAAGGGTTGGACGAGCGTGGTAAAAATATTTAGTAGGGATAAAATTTCACTGCTTCCTTCGCCAGGAGGTGCACGACTACATTTCTTTCTCTGAAGTTATGTCTCAGAGTTGGGAGTTTCAACTGGTGCATTAACAACCTGCATTCAAATATAATGTTAGAAAGGATTTGGTTGTTTTCATAAAGGAGATTGATGATCTCCGTTGAGTATGTTTCTATCTCGATTTTGAGGAACTTCATTTCCTTTGCAATCTTTAAACCCTCATGCAGAGCCATTAACTCAGCTTGTATGGCTGATGCTGCATGACCTGATTTATGGAAACCGACGATCCAAACTCCATTGTTGTTTCTAAATACTCCACCTAGTCCAGCTTCTAAAGTGGTTTTTGAAAAGGCTCCATCAATATTTAACTTAACAGGGTTTTTCCCACTTGATCTCAATCATGATCTTCTTTACCTTGAAAGGATTTTTTTTTGTGAAGAAGTTAAATTCCCTAGCTTGTTGAATAACTTTAGCGGCATGAAGATCAAGGTCTAGGTTGTTAAAGTTGTTGTTGTTCCTATTTTACCAAATGTTCCGGAGAGAGAAAGGAAAAATGGTCTTCCAGTTTGTAGAATGGCTACTATTCTGAATAAATAAATCTTTTAGGTTGATCAGCTAGTGAGGGTTATTCTCGATAGGTTGGATTGGAATACCTATACTGTTCCAAAATCGCCTAGTAACTGGGATGTGTATAAAAATATGTTGCATGTCTTCCACATTTTCTCTACAAACCGTACAGGTGGCATCAATATTAATGCTAATATGGGCTAGTAACGCTCGGCATGATATACGGTTATGCATACATTGTCAAAGGAAAATTTTGATTTTGTTGGGACAGTGGAGGTCCCAAATCTAGTTAAGATGAAAATTGAAGTGTTATTGGGATTTAAGAGGTTGTAACAGGACTTGATAGTAAATAAATCATTTGTATTAGGGTTCCAACTCATGATGTCCCTTTTTAGGACCTTATTAGGTATTGGCGTTGAGGCAATATTGTTTATAATATTAGAAGGCAATTCAAAAGAGATATGAGAGACATCCCATTTGCCTTACTTAATAATATTTTTTATGGAAAGGTTTTGGTCATCCTTACTAAGAGGGCCATATATGGAGTTTCTAACGGTGTTGGAATTGTATATCCATTTGGAGGTCCAAATATTAATTTTGGAATCAATGTAGGAATGACATAAAGTGCCTTCATTACAAATTTTCCAACTTTTTAGAATAATCTTCCAAATGAAAGACGTGTTAATAATATACCTTTTTCTGGCATATTTGTGAGAAATAAGTTGAGCCCATGGGGTAGTAGGATTTTGCAAGAGTCTCCAAGTGAGGCTTGTTAATAGGACGATGTTTTTTGGAAGCAGCTGTGCGTATGCCAAGACCACCCTCAACTTTATTTTTCGTGACCATTTACCAGCTCACCAAGTATAATTTCTTAAAAGAGTTGGTAGATCCCCAAATGAAATCTCTTTGGATTTTATCAAATTGTTTAAGTATTTTTACTGGAAGTGAATTGTATTGCATGGAGTGGGTGGGAATAGCACTTAAGGTACTTGTGGCCAAAGTTGTTCTTCCAGCCATATTTAGGAAGGAACATTTTCAATGAGACAGTCTATTACGCAATTTGTCTAATAAAAATTGAAAATCTCTAGGTTTTGGATTGTGGTTTAAAATTGGGAAGCCAAGATATTTCCCAAATTCATGACTCAATTTTATACCAAAAAGGTTTGTGAAATAAGAAAAAATTGAAGGGGCAATTTTTTGAGAAGATGATTTTGTATTTTAGGTAATTAATGGAAAGTCTCGATTCTTGGCAGAAAAGGTCCATACAAGATTTTATGCATTGATCAGTTTTTTGTTAGCCTTTCCCATTAGTGTAATATCATCCGCAAATAGAACATGAGAGAAGGAGGGACCTTTATGGTTGGTTTTAATCGGATCCCAATACAAAATGTCTACTTGATGATTAATGAGTCTTGAAAGTAACTCAAGGCAAAGGATGAAAATATAGGGAGATAATGGGTCTCCTTGGCGAATGCCCCGACTAGGACTAAAGAAATCTGGTCTGGTACCATTTACTAGGATCCTCATTGAGCTAGTGCTAATATAATGCATAATTAATTTAGAAATATTTGGAAGAAATTTGAAATATCTTAGAGTTCTATAAACAAAAGACCATTCAAGTCTATCAAAAGACTTTTCTAGGTCTATCTTAATTAACATGTCAAAATTTAATTTTTTTTTTGAACTACGGAGATTATTCATTATTTTCTGGATAATAATAGCGTTATCACTAGCTCTTATATTTTTAATGAAGCTGGATTGAAGAGTACTAATAAGATATGGAAGGAAAGGCTTCACCCTATTGGCGATGATTTTTGTGATAATTTTATAGGATGTATTACAAAGACCAATAGGCCTAAAGTTTTTGAGGTTGTTTGCATTAGCAAATTTAGGAATGAGGCATATAAAGGTTTCATTAGTACCAGTAGGCAATACTTGGGTTTCAAACATATTATGGCAGTAATTTATGACAGAATTATCAATAACGTGCCAATATTTTTGATAGAAAAAAGGATGTATTCCATCTGGACCTGGGGCTTTGAAGAAGAAAATAGCCTTAGTAATTTTCACATTTGATAAAGGTATGTCAAGGCTGGTTAAATCTATAGTGTTGTGGCATGTGGGGTCTTTAAGGATGGCAATTTTGTGGGTGATGGATTTGAAAGTTGTAAAAGCATTTTGAAAGAAAGTGAGGGTATGATCTAGGATTAATTTAGGGTCTGTGATCCATTCACTATTATCATTAGTGAAGTACATAATAGTATTACGACGTTTACGATTAGAGGCCATTAAGTGATAGAATCTTGTGTTGGCATTACCGTCATTTAGCCAAGAAATTCTATAGCGCAGTTTCCAAAACTCTTGTTCCATTTTAAGAATATTGTTGTACTCTAGTTGTAATTGAGTTTCTAAGTCTTGCAAGAAAAAACTCATTTGGTATGAAGGAGAAGATTGGATCTCGTTTAGCCGAGCTAATAATCTTTTTTTCTTTTTAAAAATATCCCCAAAAGTATCATTTTTCCACTTGATAACTGTCTCTTTGAAAGTTTTGTGCGCACTAATAAGGTTATTACTAGTCCAACATTATTTCACAATATTAATAAAATCGGGGTGTCTACACCAAATGGTTTCCAATCTAAATGGTTTACCCCTATAATTCACATTTTTCAGAGTGAGTTGAATTAATAGGGGGTTATGGTCTGAATGAGTCTTAGAGAGGTGTATAACCACAGCCTTAGGAAATAAAGATAACCAATTATTGTTAACAAAAATTCTATCAAGTCTTTCCATAATTAATCCCCTAGATCTTTTTCTATTATTGGATCAAATATATTTGCATCCTTTATATCCTAGGTCCATAAGGTTACAATTGTTAATGCTATTCCATAAAAAGTTACTACGCCTACGATTGATGGGATTTCCACCAAATTTATCAATTACACTAAAAATGTCATTAAAGTCTCCTCCTAATAACCAAGGGCCCTTATAATTTTTTTGAATATTTTCAATATTATTCCATAATTCAAATCTATTTTCTAGTTTGGTGCTAGCATAGATAGAGAAAAATAACTAAGTAGTTTGAGTAGGGATTACCTCAACAGTAGCGTAAATTTCTTGGTTCCTCCTAACAAAGTTGTGAACTTTCACTATACTAGCATCCCACATTATCACCATTCTACTAGCTTGACCCTCAGCTAGAACCTCAATCATTTCCGAAAATGAAAAGTCACTCAAGAGGAAAATATGATCTTCCATACGTGTTTCTAACAGTGTAACCATGCAAGGTTTATGAGTATCAATAATTTTCATAAAATTGACACGAATATTATCGTTGTTACCACCACGTATATTCCAGATAATGATATTAGTTGGTCGATACATCATCGGTGCATGGTTGTTGGTCGAGCCATTCTCCATTCTTGCATGGAGTATTGGGTTCTTCCTTAGTGAGGGAATAAGTATCATTGCATGGCTCCCCACTGTTGGGTCCTGTGGTGGCTGATATCCATTGAGCATTTGTACAGAGCTGGGGGGCAACTGAGAATATACCTCTTCTTTTGCATTTCCCTGAAGAGATATACCTTTACTTCGTTTAGGCTTGAAAATTCTATTATTTTCTCCGATCCTAGTAAATTCATCTCTTCTACATTCCCTACTTGATGACCTTCTGGTTCTGGCATATTGGGATTGGGTGCTTGAGGTAGTCCATTATTTACTGGACGTGGTACATGAGCCTGACTCTGGGCATGATGTGGAGTTGTTGCCCAGGGCATGAATATTGGGTTTAGATTCGAGATCTCCCTTGGTGGGAAGAAGGGGAGATCGATTGTCATATTTTGTGGTTGTAGAGGGTTGAAGTATGGAGGCAGGTTCTACTGATTCCTCATTGCCTGGGCTTGGTTTGCATTCATTGTGGGGATTAGTGGGTGGAGAATATTGTTCAACTAAACATGGTTGAGGTAGTTGCTCATGGCCATGTGCATCCCCTCAGATACTAGTTGGGCTAAGAAGTGTGAGCTTTGGAGGATGATCACTGTCTCCTGACCGTCCAGGATCATGTTGAATGTGATTGCATGACCCATCAAAGCTTGTTCTATCCATGATAATGGTAGGTGGTCTTGGGGGAGGGGTGGTTGAATAAAGAAGATCGTTTGATTTCCTGGTTGATTGTTCAACTTTAGTTGTGGATTGGCCATTGTGTGGGCTCGTAGATGTCTTAAAATTTGCACTAGTCGGAATCTTCTCCTTTGAGAAATCGGTATTCTTGGCATAGTTGTTACAGGAGTGGTGGTTTATATTAACTCTAGTAGTTAAGTTGGTGGGAGGAGAAGGGGTTTGAGTAGTAGAATTATATAGGTTGGTAATGATTGAATCTATTTGCATGCTTTGGTTGCTTGTGGGAGATAAGATTTTAAAGGGATTTGGTGTAGTAGTAAGGTTAGGCACGTGTTGGTCTTTTTTGACCAATTGTGCAACTGAGATAGTCTTGTGGGACAGGTGTTGTGGGACACCATCTTCCTCCATGCAATAAATATTATCATTATCAATATTATTGATGATATTAGAATAGTTAATTTCATATATTAACGGATCTTTTCCACTTTGTAGGTTTGTGCTTTTAGAAGAATTAGCCTCGTTATTATTATCAGTAGAAGATTTAAACTTTTGCATGTTAGATAAGCTAGTTTCCTTCATGCAAGACACGTTGTCTTTTGAATTATTTTGTGGGGCCACGTCATTAACCCTTAAGTCTAAATTTATTTTTGAATTAGGAAATTCTTTAGCATCTAGTTCCATTGGCGGATTGACCAAGGTAGTAAATTTGTTTCCACTGGTAACTTAATTTAGTGTAGAGAGATCGTTATAATTAGTGTAGATCTTTGTTCTGCTCATACTTTGATTTCTAAGAGAGTTATTGCTAGTGTTAGGGTGTTGAGTAGAAAACTTACCTAGTATTCCATATGGAAAATTTGTGTTTGTACCTGATTTTTGAATTGCTTCGTTTCCCCTTCCAATGGCTCTCTTTTTCTTGGAGAACTTAACCGTCTGCCACACTTTACCAATGGCATCTTGGACATTATTACATTCATACAGGTGTGAAGTTGGGTTGCTTGGTAAAGTGTTTGTCACGGTTGGCGAAGCTTTTCTGTATTGGCACTTTACAGGCGCATGGCCTAGTCTCCCATACTTTTTACATAAAAAAATTTCGCCCTCATATTGGATGTGTTGTTTGTGATTTCCAATATGAATGAAGGGAATAACAGGTTCTTCCGGTGATAGTTCAATACACAGTCTAGCATAACGACCCCTTAGAGTAGAAGATGTACAAGCATCTATTTTTAATAATCTACTAATGGTATTTCTAATTTTTGCTAGTATAATACCATCGTAGAATTCGGTTGGCAATTGTGGTAGACGGACCCATACAGCTGTGAGTGAATTGTTTACTTTCGTTGCTACAAAGTTTGGTTTCCATCTCTGAATTGAAAGGAAGTGGCCAAAAATAAACCAAGGTCCATGATGTAAAACCTTGAACATGTGATCCTCACAGTTGAATTTGGTAATGTATCTACTCCTAGATTGATTAAAGAAATATTTTCAGAGATTTTTCAAATTTCTTGTATTTTCCTTTTGAGAAGATGGTGTTGGATTTTTTTAGCATGGAGTTTTATAATAATAGAATATTTCCATGGTTGATAGATACGTTCTTGTTCTTCCAAAGAAAGATGGATTTTGTGGTTTCCAATTGTACTTGAGTTTAAAGATGGCGGGTTTGATTCTTGTGACATTGAAGGGAGACTATCATATGGAGGGGTGTGTACATTAATTACGGAATTTTGCACACCTTCAATTAATTTATCTTTAAAACTCGAACCAGATTTATTGTGGTCTATGCTAGTGGTTTTTGTTACTATATCTGGTGGTTTGGGTGGAATTTGGAACATTCGGTCTTGATTCTCCATAGCAACCGGAGTAGGTTATAGCAAGTGTGATAAACTTGGCTTGTTTAGTGAGAGGCAAGTATGATAATCCTTTTCAATTAGCCAATCTTGAGACATTGTTGATCTTAGCTAAGATTTGTCAATTTTAATTTTGAAAAACGTATTTCCGCTGAGGAAACTATTATAGAAACTGATTACACTAATCTTTAAGCAATATAAACATTTGAAAAAATCAAGCCTTTTTATTCGGTTGAGTATATAGTATCTTCTAGTAATACTATTTTTCTTCTCAAATCAATTTCAATTCACACGTTTGAATAATTATTCATACTACCATTTTTAAATAAGTCAAACGGTTACTTTATTTACATATTTAAAAAAAATACTTTCCTTTTATATGAAAAAGTCTACTTTTATACTAAAAAATCTATATTTTATTCTATTTAAATAATTATATACCTATTGTTTCTAATTAAAAAAAAAGGCACAAGCCTTACTAGCTAAAGCATTAGAGTCGGTCCTGATTGTATGCAGCCTTACCCTGCATTTATGCAAGAGACTGTTTCCACGGCTCAAACCCATGACCTCCTGATCACATGACAACAACTTTATCAGTTACGCCAAGGCTTCCCTTAATTCTCATAATAGTTGGTCACCAAGAAACCATTCTGGATAACTAACACAGCGAAAGTTGCAACCTGAAAAGCTTGTTCATAAGAAAATAAAAAAGTAAAGCTTATTTAGACTAAGAAGCAACATGGGTACAATAATATACACATCTAACAAAAACAAGCAAGTACAGAGACCTAAATAGTCTTGAAGAAAGAATTCCACAAGTCAGTCGATCCATGAATCACCAACCACGAAATTTTGGTTGTCATTTCGTCACATCGCTTGATTTACTAGTGATTTTGTGTCACGACCCAAAACTAGCCCATGTCGTGATGGCGCCTATCGTGGAACTAGGCAAGCCGACTCATTTCCAAAACAAATCAATATTTTCATTTTAAAGATAATTTCAAGGTTATTTAAACATAAAACCTCCATTTAAAGAGTACAAATTAAAGAAAAACAGAAGTGCGGAAAAGAAAAGCCCGAGATCAGGGTATCAGTAGTCATGAGCATATACTATAATCTGCCTAACAATATCAAGGCTAACTCAGCCCGGAAAATAGCTAAATACAACTAGAGGAAGATAAGAGGGAGAAGAGCAGGGGTTGCGATCGCCAAACAGCTACCTTGCTATCTCCAAGAAAATCTGCAACTAGAACACTCAAGAACCGCTACCGTGTCTAGCTACA
The DNA here is from genome assembly GCF_000715075.1 of Nicotiana tabacum. NCBI lineage: Eukaryota > Viridiplantae > Streptophyta > Magnoliopsida > Solanales > Solanaceae > Nicotiana > Nicotiana tabacum. The sequence goes on along the minus strand of NC_134081.1, from coordinate 5,934,826 downwards.
CCTGAATCTGCACACAAGGTGTGGGGAGTAACGTGAGTATGCCAACTCAGTAAGTAACAACAATAAATAAAGAATGAGCAGTAGTGACGAACAATAAAGCATATAACGTTCATATCAGGAAATCTTAGTAAAATACCACATGCTTTTTAAAAATCAGGATTTGAATCAATTATCTAGTTTAAACCCAGTTCCAATAAAAATCATTTAAAGATATTTTTCCAATAATTTTTCAAACAAAGGCTCAATGCAAAGGTGAGAAAAAATGATAAAATCATAAACAGCCCCTCGGGCAAAACAACACTCATATACAGCCCCTCGGGCAAACCTCACAGTCACTTGTGCCACTCGGGCATACCTCACAATCACTCTTGCCACTCGGGCATACCTCACAATCGCTCATGCCTCCCAGTCACTCAGCACTCGGCACTCTCACTCAGTAGGTACCTGCGCTCATTGGGGGTGTATACAGACTCCGGAGGGGCTCCTTCAGCCCAAGCACTATAATTTGCACGGACAACTCACGTGCTATAATAATAAAGTATGCTGCAGGCGGGCAGCCCCTATCCACACTCGTTCTCACAATCAGGCCCTGGGCTGATATCAAACATGTTGCGGCGTGTAGCCCGATCCTATAAATATTCTTACAAATCAGGCCCTCGGCCTCACTCAGTCATAAACCTCTCAAGCCACTCAGGCATTTCAGTAAAATATGGCATTCGACCCAAAATATTTATATGCATGAAAATAGAGTCATACAACTGAGTTATGAGGTAAACAAGTACAAACATGACTGAGTATAGATTTTCAATCGAAAATAATGAGAGGATAGTAAGAAACAGCCCCTAAGGGTCCAAACAGCATTGGCGCAAGGCCCAAACATGGCATTCAGTCCAATTTACAGAAATTCTTTCTAAAACATATAAGTATCATATGGTTTCAACAAAGTATGCAATTTTACGGTTTCTACGGGACGGACCAAGTTATAAATCCCCAACAGTACATGCCCACACGCCCGTCACCTAGCATGTGTGTCACTAAAATAGTAGAATGATACAAAATCCGGGGTTTCATACCCTCAGGACTAGATTTATAATCGTTACTTACCTCAAACCGGTCAAATCTCTACCCCGCAATGCTCTTGCCTCTGGACTCGGCCTCCAAATGCTCCGAATCTATTCACAATCAGTACAATACCATCAATACGCGCTAATGCAATGAAATTCCAGGCGGCTGCCAATGTCGCCAGACGAGTCGAGATGGTTATTGCCCAGGGAGGTCAGGGGTCTAATAAGTGACCTCGTTATTTCGGTGAGTTCAGCGGTGCCTCATCTAGAGGCAGGGGTACTTTTGGTAGAGGCCACCCTCCCAGGACGCTTCATTCAGCACTCCAGGCATCCCGCGGTGCCTCAGGTGGTCGTGGCCCTCAGATGCATTATTCCAACTAGTTAGCCTACAGTGCACCACCAGCTCCTATTGGTGCACCTCCACTCCAGAGTTATCAGGGTGGTTACTCAGGTCTACAGGGTCAGTTTCAGGGTCAGCAATCGTAGTAGCCGAGGTTATGTTATACTTGTGGTGATCTGAGGCACATTGCTAGATTTTGCCCTCGGGCAACGGGCAGCTCACAGTATCACAGTTCTCGTGTCATGGTTTTGGCACCAGTTGCTGCACCACCTACTCAGCCAGCCAGAGGCAGGGGTCAGGCAGCCAGAGGTAGAGGCCAGACTGCTAGAGGTGGAGGTCATGCCATTAGAGGTAGAGACTAGCCATTTAGAGGCTGTCCCAAGGACGTAGTTCAGAGTGGTGGGCCCCAGCCCCAATGTTATGCTTTTCTAGCCAGGCCTGAGGCTGAGTCATCTGACGCTGTTATCACAGGCTGTTACAGTTTGCAGTAGAGATGCTTCAGTTCTATTTGATCCGGGGTCTACTTACTCCTATGTGTCATCCTATTTTGCTTCATATTTGGTTGTGCCCCGTGATTCCTTGAGTGCTCCTGTGTATGTGTCCACACCAGTGAGAGATGCTATTGTTGTAGATCATGTTTATCGTTCGTGTGTAGTCACCATTGGGAGTCTTGAGACTCGTGTAGATCTTCAACTTCTCGATATGGTTGATTTTGATGTCATTCTGGGTATGGATTGGTTGTCACCTTATCATGCTATACTAGATTGTCACGCCAAGACGGTGACCTTAGCCTTGCCTGGGTTTCCTCGATTAGAGTGGAGAGGGACTCTTGGCCATTCTACTAGCAGGGTTATCTCTTATGTGAAGGCTCGGCATATGGTCGAGAAGGGGTGTCTAGCTTATTTGGCTTATGTCTGCGATTCTAGTACGGAGGTTCCTTCCATGGATTCAGTGCCGGTTGTTCGTGAGTTTCCAGAAGTGTTTCCTGCAGACCTGTCGGGGATGCCACCCGACAGGGATATTGATTTATGCATTGATTTGGCTCCGGGAACTCAGCCCATTTCCATTCCACCATACCGTATGGCCCCGCCAGAGTTGAAAGAACTGAAGGAATAGTTGCAAGATTTGCTTGATAAGGGCTTCATTAGGCCTAGTGTCTCGCCCTGTGGTGCACCTATGTTGTTTGTGAAGAAGAAAGATGGATCGATGAGGATGTGTATAGATTACCGGCAGTTGAACAAAGTCACCATCAAGAACAAGTATCCATTGCCGAGGATTGATGATTTATTTGATCAGCTTCAGGGTGCCCAAGTGTTTTCGAAGATTGATTTGAGATCTAGCTACCATCAGTTGAGGATTAGGGCATCTAATGTCCCTAAGACAACTTTTCGTACTCGGTATGGGCATTGCGAGTTTCTAGTGATGTCATTTAGGCTGACAAATGCCCCAGCAACATTCATGGATTTGATGAACCGGGTGTTCAAGCCCTACTTTGATTCTTTCATGATTGTGTTTATTGATGATATCTTGATATACTCCCGCAGCCGAGAGGAGCATGAGCAGTATCTTCGGATCGTTCTTCATACTCTAAGAGACATCCAGTTATATGCTAAGTTCTCAAAATACGAGTTCTGGTTGAGTTCAGTTGCCTTCTTGGGTCACGTTGTATCAGCAAAGGGAATTCAGGTGGATCCTAAGAAGATTTAGGCAGTTCAGAACTGGCCTAAACCTACATCAGCTACAGAGATCCGTAGTTTCTTGGGATTGGCAGGTTATTACCGTCGGTTTGTGAAGGGGTTTTCATCCATAGCAGCCCCGTTGACCATGTTGACCCAGAAGGGTGCCCCATTCAGGTGGTCAGACGAGTGTAAGGCGAGCTTCCAGAAGCTCAAGATAGCTTTGACTACGGCACCGGTATTGGTGTTACCTACAGGTTCAGAATCTTATACAGTATATTGTGACGCATCTCATATTGGTCTGGGTGCGGTATTGGTGTAGGGTAGCAAGGTTATTGCATATGCTTCGCGGCAGCTGAAGGTTTACGAGAAGAATTACCATGTTCATGATCTAGAGCTAGCAGCTATTATTCATGCGCTGAAGATTTAGAGGCACTATCTTTACGACGTGCCATGTGAGGTATTCACGGATCATCGGATCTTGCAGTATTTGTTCAAGCAGAAGGAGCTCAATTTGAGGCAGAGGAGGTGGTTGGATCTATTGAAAGACTATGATATTACCATATTGTATCATCCTGGGAAAGCCAATGTGGTGGACGATGCTTTGAATAGAAAGTCAGCTATTATGGGTAGCCTTGCATATATTCCAGTTGGTGAGAGACCACTTGCATTGGATGTTCAGGCCTTGGCCAATCAGTTCATGAGGTTGGATGTTTCTGAGCCCAGCCGTGTTCTAGCATGTACAGTTGTTCGGTCTTCTTTGTTTGAGCGTATCAGAGATCGGCAGTATGACGATCCTCATTTGCTTGTCCATAGAGACACAGCGCAGCATGGTGGTGCCAAGCAGGTTACTGTTGGAGATGACAGAGTTTTGAGGATGTAGGGTCGTATTTGTGTGCCTAATATGGATGGACTTAGTGAGTTGATTCTTGAGGAGGCCCACAGTTCCCGGTACTTTATTCATCCGGGTGCTGCCAAGATATATCAGGACTTGCGGCAGCATTATTGGTGGAGGCGAATGAAGAAAGACATAATTGCATATGTAGCTCGGTGTCTAAATTGCCAGCAGGTAAAGTGTGAGCATCAGAGACCTGGTGGTTTGCTTCAGAAGATATAGATTCCTGAGTGGAAGTGGGAGCGTATCACTATGGATTTTGTTGTTGGACTCCCACGGACTCATAGGAAGTTCGATGCAGTTTGGGTCATTATGGACATGTTGATCAAGTCAGCGCACTTCATTCTTGTGGCAATTACCTATTCTTCAGAGAAGTTGGCAGAGATTTACATTCGTGAGATCGTTTGTCTTCACGGTGTGCCCGTGTCTATCATTTCTGATCAAGGTACGTAGTTCACCTCGCACTTTTGGAGGACAGTACAGCGTGAGTTGGGTACGCGGGTTGAGTTGAGTACAGTATTTCATCCTTAGACGGACGGGCAGTCCGAGCGCACTATTCAGATCTTGGAGGATATGCTCCGTGCATGTGTTATAGACTTCGGAGGATAATGGGATCAGTTCTTTCCCCTTGCAGAGTTCGCCTACAACAACAGCTACTAGTCGAGCATTCAGATGGCTCCCTATGAGGCATTATATGATAGGCGGTGCTGGTCGCCAGTTGGATGGTTCGAGCCGAGAGAGGCTCGGTTGTTGGGCACAGACTTAGTACAGGATGCCTTGGATAAGGTCAAGATTATTCAAGATCGACTTCGCACAGCTCAGTCCAGGCAGAAGAGTTAAGCCGACCACAGAGTTCATGATGTTGCATTCATGGTCGGGGAGAGAGTGTTGCTTCGGGTATCACCCATGAAGGGTGTAATGAGGTTCGGAAAGAAGGGCAAGTTGAGCCCTAGGTATATCGGACCTTTTGAGATTCTATAGAGGGTAGGAGAGATGGCTTACAGGCTTGCGTTTCCACCTAGTTTAGTAGTTATTCATCCGGTATTCCATGTGTCCATGCTTCAAAAGTATCACGAAGATCCGTCTCATGTGTTAGATTTCAGTTCTTTCCAGTTGGACAAGGATTTGACTTACGAGTAGGAGTCGATACCTATTCTAGCCCGGCAAGTTCGCCAGTTGAGATCAAAGAGTTACCCTTCAGTTCGAGTGCAATGGAGAGATCAGCTTGTTGAGTAAGCTACTTGGGAGTCTGAATCCGATATGCGGAGTAGATATTCCCACCTTTTCACCAGCTCAGGTACTTTTCTATGTCCGTTCGAGGACGAACGGTTGTTTTAAAGGTGGAGAATGTGATGACCCTAAAGGTCATCTTATGTCTTAGAACTTGATTCTGCGATCTTAAGCCTTAAAAATCTCATTTTTCACCCTCCTCGATTTGCGTGCGTAGTCCGGGCGTGTTTCCGAAAAGATGTTTTTGTTGAAAATTGAAGAAAATAAGAATTTTTGCCTTAAAAGTTGATTTTAGTTGACTTCGGTCAATATTTTTGGTAAACGGGCCCAAATCCATATTTTGACGATCCGGTGGGTCCGTATCAAATTATGGGACCTGGGCGTATGCCCGAAATCAAATTCGGAGGTCCCTAGCTCGAGTTATGAATTTTTGATGAAAATAAAAAGTCTGAAAATCTAATGTTTTTAAGAATTGATTGATGCTTGGCATTGTTAGTACCGGGTCCGTATTTTAGTTCCGGAGCCCGATACAGGTTCATTATAATATTTAAGACTTATCTGTAAAATTTGGTAAGAAACGGAGTTGGTTTAACGTGATTCAGACGTCCAGTTGAGAAAATAGATATTTAAAGTGTTCTTGAGAATTTCATTTGGTTTGGTGCTAAATTCGTCGCTCTAGGTGTTATTGTGGCGATTTGATCGTGCGAGCGAGTTTGCATGATATTTTTAGACTTGTGTGCACCTTTGGTTTAGAGCCCCGAGGGCTCTAGTGAGTTTCGAATAGGCTACGGAGTGAGATTTGGCTTGGAAAACACTGTTGGTGCATATGGTATTATTGAGGCATCGCAATTGCGACCTCTGAGAGGTTCGCATTTGCGAGCTTCCCATTGAAAATGCGAAGAGAAGATGGGCCAACAGTTTTCGCATTTGCAAGTTTTCTTTCGCATTTGCGAAGGGAGTCGGGGAAGGGCAGTGATCGCAAATGCGATCATTTAGTCGCATTTGCGAAGATTCTAGGTCGCATTTGCAAACTTATCTTCGCATTTGCGAAGGCAGCATAAGTGTGAAGGGCTTCACATTTGCGATGACTCCTTCGCATTTGCGAAGCTCAGGTCACAAATGCGATATCTGTAGCTGATCAAAATGACTTTTGGACGGGAATTTTCATTCATTTCCCTAATTTTCAAGACCTAAAACACAAGAGGCAATTTTCCAAAGACCATTTCTTCCCCAAATCATAGGTAAGTGATTCTAAACTAGTTTCTTTTAATCTTTCACTACATTTGATAAGATTTCAACCTAAAATCTAAGGTTTTCATGGTAGAATTAAGAGTTTGGGTAGAAACTAGGGATTTCAGAAATTTGGGGATTTAGACCTCAATTTGAGGTCAGATTCCAAAACCAATTATATATCCGGGCTCGGGGGTGAATGGGTAAATAGATTTTGGTCCGAACCTCGGGTTTTGACCAAGCGGGCTCGTGGTCGATTTTTGACTTTTTGGAGGAAATTTTGGGAAATTTAATTTATGCAATATAATTAATTTCTTTAGCAATATTTGAAGGTGAATTCTAGAGGAAAAGCTGTGATTGAGAATTAAGTGGCCTTCGGAGCAAGGTAAGTATTGTGTCTGACTTTGACTTGAGGGAATTAGGAACCTCACACTATTTCTTATGTGAAATTCATGTGAGCGGTGTATATGTGAGGTGACGAGTACTTATGCGCTGCCAATTTACCTGTTTTCCCTGTTTCTTTCATTTTTCTTATATTGTCTCTTTCATATGCCTAATTACTATGTGTTTATACTAGTGTTGTTAAATTGATCGTTCTTATCATGTTTACGGATTTTCTGGTGATAATCGAGTATTTATTTCAAAGTTGAGATTGATATTGTCGAACCAAATATTGAAGTAAGGTTTGTACTTGATATTCTATCTCCCTGTTGTTATTTATGCATTGCATTATGGTAAGGGAGAGTGTTAATGCACGAAGGGTGATGTTGTGTCATATTGTAAGTGTTAATGCACAAAGGGTGATGTCGTGCCATATTGTGAGTGTTAATACATGAAGGGTGATGCTGTGCTATATTGTGAGTGTAAAAGCACGAAGGGTGATGTCGTGCCATATTGTGAGTGTTAATGCACGAAGGGTGATACCGTGCTATGATATGAGAGTTAATGCACGAAGGGTGATGCCGTGCCATTTCTATTGATTTTATGGTGAGATTGAGAGTAAAAGCACGAAGGGTGATGCCGCGCATTTTTCTTTCCTTTACTGTATTCGTTATTTCTGTTGATTCATAGTATATTGATTGTTCCAGTTATCATTCTACTATAGTTCCTTATCTCGTATTTCCCCCAGCATGCCCCCCCCCCCGATATTTCCTATCTAGCTCTTCATTGCTGTTATTTGTATATACATTGTTAAATTGTACATGTCGATTTGTAGGTGCCTTGCCTTAGCCTCGTCACTACTTTAGGCTCGACACTTACCAGTACATGGGGTCGATTGTCCTGATACTGCACTCTGCACTTTCTGTGCAGATTTGGGTACCGGCTCGGGTTGATCAAGATTTTGCTATTGGACCGCTATCCGGAGACTCAAGGTAGATCTGTCGGCGTTCACGGACCTTGAAGTCCCCACCTATCTTTTCTGTTCTACTGTTTCTTTTATTCAGACAGTTGTATTTCTTTCAGACTATTACTTGTAATGAATTCTAGAATGCTCGTGAATTGTGACTCCAGATCCGGGTGGTAGAAATTAATGCAGTTTTTATATTATTCCGCACTCACTATATTTCATCTTAGCTAATTGTTGTTATTTACTAAATGGAATAAGGATTGGCTTAATAATTCTCTAACGTTGGCTTGCCTAGCAAGTGAAATATTAGGCGCCATCACGGTCCCGACGGTGGGAATTCCGGGTCGTGACAAAAGCGAGCTTGCCTCTCAATATGATTGTTAAGATAATTGGAGAAACTCATATTGGATTATATTGTTGTTGTTGCTATTGTTGGTTATTGTTGTTGTTGTTAGGCTGTTGCTGACCCTTAATTGTCTTTGTGATGTATTAAAAATAGGGGAGTTGCTGCCCGATTTTCCTTAAGCCATACGACTAGCCAAATACAATGGTACAACATTATTTGTTAACGGCAATATCATTTCACTTGTTATAGACACAAGAAGTTGTGTTGAGATTGGTTGAGTAATAAGGAAGAGATCATACAGGTATGTTAAGGCTATCCCTTCTTTCCTTTTGGCATGATCCATATGATACAACGAAACGAGCAAGCACGCCACTTTCACGAATAATTCTATTCCTAGAAGTACTAGGGTTACCTATGTTCTTGATTCCCCATATGTCCTACTATCATATCGTCTGTTCATGGGTCTCATGACATTCCGAGAGATATTATTGACTTATTTCATTATGCACTACATTCATTTATACATGTATATTGACCTATGACCAGATGGCGTTATATACGCTTATAGTATATGTATATGTGGTACGGGGGAAAGGTTATGGCGTTATATATACACCACCACCTGATCAGTTGGTATACGTTTATGATTTCGCCCACAGAGACTGAGATAATATGATGGGATGCCCTCACGGGCTTGATGATGTTGCGTATGCATATACCTATGCATGATATGACATTTATACCCATACACATAACATTATAAATATTTTCATGATTCACAGAGCTATTCAGACTTACAGGTTGAGTTCTTTACTCCATGTTTCTTTCATGCCTTTTATATATTAATTTTTATGCCTTACATACTAGGTACATTATTCGTACTGACATCCTTATTGCCTGGGGGTCTGCGTTTCTTGCCCGTAGGTGTAGGTAGACAGGCTGACGGTCCCCCTACTTAGGATCCTATCTCAGCGAGAGTTGGTGTGCTTCATTTGATCTGGATCTGCTATTGGGTTTTGGTACGATACTTTTGTATACATATAAGGGTATGACGGGGCACAATCTCGTCCTTTATATAGTTTTACACTCTATTAGAGGTCTGTAGATGGTCATCTATAGTTAGATAGTATGTGGCCTTGTCGGCTTGCCCTACTGTATTCCTCATGTATGTATATATGTATTTTGAGTATGTGTCCTCACGTATGTTATCAATTCAGGCTTTCGAAGCTCTGACGCTTTCTGTCGCATTTGTTCTCTCTTTTGTTTACCTTTTATTTTCACTTTCTTTTTATAGAATGTAGTGCCCAACAGTTTAAAGGAAGGGGTAAAGTCTCGGGATCCGCTCTAGTTGAGTTGTCAGATGAATCTCTCCTGGAGTCGCTCCTCTATCTTTCGTGAAAGCCTCACATGATTCAGCAGTTTAGGGGCAGATGTTATGCATGACCTACACTTATTTCATATTTATATCTTAGATGTATTCTTATGGGTGTTCGGTAGGTAGAACTCGGGCACTCGTCAAAGTCTATCTGTTTGGGTCGTGACATATTCAACTTTACAATTTATGTATTAACTTTCCTATATGTGCTAACCCCTCTCTAATTGTTTGTGTAATTATTAGGTGATGGGCGAGTTCACTTCTCTACGATCATTGATCAATGAAAATTTCAAAAAGCTTTCTCAACATGTTAAAGCCAATCATAATACAGAAAGGGTATATCAAAGAAAGAAATATACTGGGAGACATGATGGTGGTATTCAAAGGTCAACCGATGCGATAAGAGACAATGAAGCACCCGCAAAGATTGTTAGGCAAATCATAAATTCGTATACTTCTGTGAAGATAGTTTTAGAATAGTTTTCTGTAAAACGGATCGTATTTGCAGCTTATTACTGAATACATCATGGTTGTACGCAATCTTTTTTGGTTTTGAATACATGAATGTCTTCTTGTCTTTAAGATGTTAATGATACAATCCATAACAGTATTTAAGTTATGTTGTTAATTCATATTTACTTGTCACTACCCCCAAATTCCCTCCGTAGAATGTCGTGATGGCACCTAGTCTCTAAAATTAGGTAAGTCTATCAATACGAAAAAATAATAAATATCTGAAATAAATAAACTATAATTCAAATAATTTCAACTCCCAAAACCCAGTAGAAATAAGTCACAAGCTTCTAAGAATTTATCCTCAATGTCTCTATATAACAGAGTCTAAGAAAATAGAGAAATCAACACAACAATAATAGAAGGGGACTCCGGAGTCTGCGGACGCTGGCAGATATACCTCAGAGTCTCTGTGCACAGGTACTCACTGATGTCTGAGATGGTAAGAAGTACATGGATCTGCACAAAAATATGTGCAGAAGCGTAGTATGAGTACACTACAATGGTACCCAGTAAGTGCCAAGCTTAACGTCGGTAGAGTAGAAACGAGGTCAGGTCAGACCCTACTGGAGAATAAATAATGACATATAAAATGTTTAAACAATATAATAAGATAAAATGACAATGGACATGAATCAAGTAGTATGTCACATTTAATTTTACCAAATAATGGCAAATAAATACCTCGTGGAAACAAAACAGAATTTCTTTTCAACTTTAGGAAAAAAAAATCACAACAAAAATCAAGGCAACTACGGCCATAATTCAATATCAACAAGGGCACTCCCAAGGTACCGCCTCGTAGTCCCAAATCATAAATAAATTCACAATATCTCATTTCCTTATCTCACCGCGGGAGCCTTCACAATTTATTTTAAAGAAAATATTTTTCCCGAAATAGCATCCCGTATTTTAGCCATCCTTATCACACCGCATGAATTCTAGTAGTTCTCCCTACTAGCCACGCATATCAAGCCATCCTTATCTCACCGCATGCGTTTCAATACCCAAACCTTATACCACCGCATGCGTATCAATATCACAATATATCACAATTTGCACCTCAAGTGCCCAAATATTTTAATTTGCCAAAATAAATCAACAACGATATTTTTTCACAATAAAGAGCTCACGGCTCATGCCAACATAAATCATCAATAATATTTTTCCACAATAAAGAGTTCACGGCTCCATCACAATGAGTACAAAAATCTTACAAACATATTCAGGGATAAATAATTTAGCAAAATAATATTTCAAATCTTTAATACGTTGCTTCAATACCAAATTTAAAATGTCAAATACTTCATATTAATAATATTTAATTTAAAAAAATCAATTTCAAATAATGCACAGAGTAAAAGAAACCAAGTTTCAACTAAACAGGTAAAACAATTAACAGGAGAACCCCCTTATTTTTATAACTTACAGATCTGTCCAGGGTGACCTCGATTATGGAGTCCGATCATAGACCTCGATATAGGAGTCCGATCATGGGGAGTCCGATCATGGGGAGTCCGATCACATGGGGAGTCCGATCATGGGCTGCCTCGATCTTGGGCTGCCTCGATCTTGGGCCTGCCTCGATCTTGGGCTCGATCACAGCCCAGAATTTCCAACAGCAGAGAAAAATTGCAGCAGTTGTTTTAAGTCCAACTTTTGATCCGTTAACCATCCGAAACTCACCCGAGACCCTCGGGACCTCAACCAAATATACCAACAAGTCCTAAAATATCATACGGACTTATTTGAAATCTCAAATGACATAAAACAACGCTAAAACCACGAATTATGCTCCAATTAAAGCTTAATAAAACTTAAAATTTCCAACTTCTACATTCGATGTCGAAACCTATCAAATCAAGTCTGATTGACCTCAAATTTTGCACACAAGTCATAAATGACATAACGGAGTTGTAAAAATTTTCAGAACTGGATTTTGACCCCGATATCAAAAAGTTAACTCCCCGGTCAAACTTCCAAACTTTAAATTCTTATTTTAGCCGTTTCAAGCCTAATTTCACTACGGACTTCCAAATAAAATTCCGATCATGCTCCTAAGTTCAAAATCACCATACGGAGCTGTTGGAATCATCAAAATTCTATTCTGGGGTCGTTTATACATAATTCAACATCCGGTCACTATTTGAACTTAAACTTTTAATTTTTCATCAAAATTCCATATCTCGGGTTAGGTACCTCGGAATTTGATTTCGTGCATACGCCCAAGTCCCAATTCACAATACGGACCTACTGAAACTGTCAAAATACTGATCCAGGTCCGTTTTGCTTAAAATGTTGACCAAAGTTAACTCAGTTGAGTTTTAAAGCTCTAATTCATATTTTAATCCATTTTTCACATAAAAACTTTTCGGAAAATTTTAGGGACTGCGCACTCAAGTCGGGGAATGATAAATAGTGTTTTTCGAGGTCTTAGAATACATAATTAATTATTAAATTTAAAAATGACATTTTGGGTCATCACATCTGTTGTATTTATGTATTAGCATAATCATCCACATAGTTCTATTATGTATTTATATAGTTGTATTCTGCTGATATATATAAACTTCTATATTCAGCATAATTCAATGGTTTTAAATTCATGCTATATTCTACTATATTTAAATAATATGCAGTATTGTATTCAGTGGTTGTTTTCACTGTTTTTTGTGGTTGTATTCATCGTATTTTACTGTATTTATTATATTTCGAACTTAACTATATTCAGTGATTATATTCTATTTTATTTCCTATGTTTGTATTCTGTTGTATTTACGTATTAGTATAATCATGTACATAGTTGTATTATGTATTCAGAAGTTTGTTTGGAATTGAATTACATATGTATTCAATTCTTTTTGAATGTACACTTCTTTATTTTTATGTATACATGTCCTGCTATACCTCATACATGTATATACATCATAATGGCGTTCTAAACTTAAAAAAATCATCTAGTAAGAATCTAATACACCAAGAAATCAATATGTAATAGAAAACTTGAACAAATCTATGTCATATAGTTATTTCAGTAATTAAATCAGAACATGAACTAATTCCTACGTGGAGCATTTCTACAAGTATGCTTATTATGTCCTCCCTGCCCACATATACTACACTAATGTTGATTTTTCTTCTGAAGCAATTCACTTAACGGCTTATCGCGCTTCTTCTTTGGCCTTCTGGAGGTCTTTTCCATTTGGGTGGTAAGACAACTTCCTCTGTACCTATAGTTGAATACAACATATTGGTGAAGAACATAATGAATACACTATCCAGCCATGAATACACTATAAAACTATTACGAATACATATACATATTGTTGAATACAACATATGTATACATGTCCTGCTATATCTCATACCTGTATATACATCATAATAGTGTTCAATTTAGTAATCTAAACTTAAAAAAATCATCCAGTAAGAATCCAATACACCAAGAAATCAATATGTAATAGAAAACTTGAACAAATCTATATCATATAGTTATTTCAGTAATTAAAATCAGAACATGAATTAATTCCTACGTGGAGCATTTCTACAAGTACGCATATTATGTCCTCCATGCCTATATATACTACACAAATGTTGATTTTTCTTCTGAAGCAATTCACTTAACGGCTTATCGCGCTTCTTTTTTGGCCTTCCGGGAGGTCTTTTCCATTTGGGTGGTAAGACAACTTCCTCTGATATATGTGCTGGTATATTCCATTCACTTCGGTCAGGCAGTGGATACACGGGCACCTCGTATGCCATTACAACAGACTTTAGTTTGTAATAGTCCAAGCAATAATCTTCCAGCATCAGAAACTTACTTTTCAAGACAGCCCAAGCATGTAGGCATGGTAATTCGTCAATTTGAACCCGCCCACAACTACAAGTTTTCTCTAGGATGCAAACGGTATAATGCCTTCCTTCATCGTTCACCATGTGCTAGTGCTCAGTCGATGGTACAACCTACATTAAACGGAGAAATATAAGTTGCGGACATTTGTACAAGACATGTATATGTCAATGACTTAACGTATTAAATACAATATACATGAATACAAGAAAAAAATATTTGAAATACTTTGAATTCAAATACTATTTATCATAGAGAATATTAAAGTGAATACATTTATTTGTGAAATACATTGAAATACAGTACAATACTGTCAATACAAATAGAAAATCATTGAATACAACCAATGAAATATACACAATATAGCTGTAGTAACATGTATTATGAATATATATAATATACAGTTAAATACAAAAATACATTTGAATATATTGAATACAACTGTTAGATACAATAGAATACATGCACTAGTGTTATTATAAAAAGGGAAGGCAGTAGGTTACTAATACAGGTTGTATCAGGCATAGATACATGATGTATTCATATATCTTAATTTTGTCAATGCAAGTACTTATAGCAAATAAAACTTACAAATATGCGTGTAGACAGTGCCTCATTCAATGTAAGGATCTACTGATATTTTTTCCCAAGCATTGTGTATGTGTGTGAAGCTTCTTTTCGATTGCTGAAATTCCAACGTCCAAACATCTTCCTAACTTCTTCTAGGAAGTCTTATATTGGTAATTCTCTTGTTGATACAAGTGTCGAATTGATTGACTCAGCAATATTTGACGTCATGGTCTATCCCCGGTTAACATATGCATATAACTTAGCTCACTTTTCGTATCCACCTAATTCCAAGTAATCTTTCACCCAAATATCTACCTTCTCCACCTTTTTCATTAGACTATCAAATGCATACTAGGTATATGCTTTTGCCATTGAAAAGTATACCTCGCTCAACTTTGCATGACTCTTTTTGAATTTCTTATATACGTTGTTCCATAGATGTTATATACAAGCAAAATGGGGTACTGTAGGATACACTCTCGATACAGATTTGATTATGCTCTCATTCCTATCTGAAATGATTCACATATTTTCCCGCTCGCCATAATCCACCTTAAATTTCTCAAAGAGCGACAACCAAGCAGCATCATTCTCTGAATCAACAACACCATATGCTAGTGGCAATATATGTCCTGTAAATACAATTGCATACAGATAAAAAAATATCATTCAAGCTGTATTAAAACGTCAAAATAGCATATTTTATGTTAATCAAACTTATATGTATTTTTTTTAACTGAATAACCTACACCATCCAATGTGCTAGCCGAGACGAATGTCCCTGTGTATGCTGATTTTAGGCGGCTTTCATCCACAACGATGATGGGTCTACATTAACCGAACCCCTTTATAAAAGCATACAACGATATATATAAATACATGAACTCATTTGTAGGTGATTTTTTCATTCTAATATGTGAACCAGGATATGTCATATCCAGTGTATATAAGTACCCTGGTAATTTATTGTATGAATCGGTTGGTTTATCCCTTAGAAAATTCACTGCCTTTTTTCTAGCGCGCCACGCCAACATGTAACTAACATCTACACCAAAGTCCGATTTCACATCATCAATTATATCCTTTGGCGTGTATTTCCTCTTATGATTAGTAAACTTGGACCTAATCAATCCCCCAATCAACCTACTGGTTGCTTGACGTTGCTCATACATCTTATCCTTCAACGGACATGTATGTTTATCATTGAACTCCCTCACTTTGAACATTTGTGATTTGTTAATACTAGAAGCCTTAAATTTCCATTCACAATCCTCAGAAATACATAACAATGTATAACTACAAATACATTTGTGTTATAAATACGATTGGTTATGTATGGATAAAACATATACAGATCCTACAGCTGATTCGGCTACAGACACACAACATTTTTATTTGTCAACAAAGTTTTAAACATAGAAACATACAATGAAATACAATGTATGTTATATGAATATAATATAAAAGATTGTTGAATACATTGCATAAAATAATGTATTATGAACACATTAATATAAATAGTCCAATTCTCCTATAACTGTTTCAGAGCATTCAATAAAAAATACTGATACAGAACATGGATACAACAACATATAAAATTCAGAATACACTTATATACATGTGAATACAGCGTTATATTAGTGAATACATTTATAGAATACATGTGGCTACATTTACAGAATACACGTGTATATACCTACTCTGAATTTGGTACTTTATGTTTATCTGATAATTTGATAAACATAGCATGAAGGAGAGCATATATTATGAATACAACATTATACTTGCTGTATTTATAATATGCTGCCATGAATACACTATAAAACTATTACGAATACATATACATATAGTTGAATACAATATATTGGTGAAGAGTTTGTAAGTAATAACATTCGAACCTGATAGTATTTGACCTATCAACCTGGAATTGAAACCTTTCAGCAATTGCATATTGCTCCATCACCGCCTTCAACGCGGCTTTATCCTTATATACTTGTCCAGCCATTGCCTCTTTTTGATTAGTTTTTGAAACAATCAAATCCTTTTCCGGTTCGAAAATCTCAATTGGTTCACCTGAGTTTAAAGACTCAAGTGCAAGTATATCAACTGTATCAAATTTACTCACCCCATCGGTTTCGTCAAGTTGCATTAGGTAACTTTGAATTAAACGTCTTCCAGCTACAATTTCTTTATACATTGTAGTTATACACAATGCATACATCCCTAATTCTCTGTTCTCCCTTTTCAACTCTACATACACTCTGTAACCCATGTCGTTGTGTATTTCTATAGGCGTACAATTTCTTTCCACTTTGTATTCAATTTTAATTGACTTTGAGCTCAAATCTATGCCAAGTTGCTTCGAAATTGAAGCAACCAAATCATTGTACGATGCATACTCCTTTATCAGTATCCCATCAATCGAATTGACATAAAAAATTTCAATGTTCCACTTGCCAGAATGACAAATTAGCACGGTTAAACTTGCCATCTAGAAAATCAAATTTTAAACTATTTATTTAGATACTTGTATCACTTCCTAGCAGAATCTCGAACAATATCAGTGGGAAAAAAATCTCGAACGATACCAGGAAAAAAAAGGAGTGAAACTCTGAAGATGGCTCTGTTTTTTGGTGTTTGTCGTCTGAAAATTTTCCTCATTAATTGGATTGACAATGTTGCGTGTTATAATGGTGTTTGTTGAGTTATATTAGGAGTGTATCACGTTAATTGATCCACTTTCTGTTTTTAAACAGCCAGAAAGACCTATTTTTAGGTTGATTGTCGTTACTATATTCATGAATACATGTCGCGAATACATATGAATACAGCTTCGTATAGCTGGACTGTCCTATTTTTAGCCGAGTTTTGCTACTGTATTCATGAATACAGTAGCGTGAATACATTATCATATTAAGTATATGGTAGCTATAGGAAGTAATTAAGTATATGGTAGCTATACGAAGTTAATAACCACTAAACAATAGTGATTTCTGAAAATTTCTCAAGCAACAGAAAAACAACCCAGAATATTCCTCGAAGAAACCAGAAATACAGAAGAACTAGAGGAAAGTGTGAGGGGGGAGTATCTTTTATAACTAAAAATCAGGGCTGCTTTCTTATTTTTCTTTTCCTTTCAATCCTTCCTTTTCTGTTTTTACCTCTAACATCCCCCAATACCCAACCTATTTCCCTCTTCTTTGGTGTTAAGTCCTTTTTTTACCTTCTGGAAGCTTCAGAAATAGTTACACAATTATTCCCTCAAGTTAATCCCTCAATTACCACTGTAATTCCCTACTATTTTCTCTATAGGCAATACCCATAGGCCTGGGCTTAAGCCAACAGGCCCATAATCCATATTTCATTTCCCAGCTGGAATCTAAACTTTGTGGGCCTGTCTTTCTGATAAAACAAGCCCAAAATCTCTAAAGCTAGACCAGTCGGGAAACACACTTAAAATTCAAGTTGGGTTGAAAATAAAATTAACTAATGATTAAACTAATTCAAAATAATTAAAATAATTAACATATACAATCGACTAAACATGAACAATTAATTATCAACGAAACCAAATGGTTAACTAAACATGTTCAGACAGAAATCACGGAAGCACAACAATCAGAAAAAAATACAGAAAAGGGGAAGAACAATATATAATTCTGCTATACACCCAACGGCGTCAAAGAAATTCGGTAAGCAACGCGAACTCCGACAAGAAAGGACTCCAGCCAGTAATGGGGATTCTAACATGAGAACTGGCCGGAATTTCTTTGACGGCTAGTGTTGCATGTCACAATTCTCATCACACGCCAAGAGAAAACGGGAGGAAAATCATGTTCAAATGGTAAACCAGTCGGTCAACGGATTTGACCAACCTCCGGCAAACAATGAAATAGGCTAAGACTGGCACCAATCAACAACTTTCGTTGAGAGCATTCGATTGGTGTAAGTCTCAACCCCAAAAGAGGCAGATTCAAGGAAGAATTGAAAAAGGGATGATTTGGATTTTCTTGAATTTTTAGATCGACAAATCGTTGGGTTTGGTGGGTTTTTCGGGGGGGAGGGAAATAACGATGGATTAGGGATGAGGATGGTATAAGGAGTGTGTGGTGAAAATTTGCGGTCGAATAGAGGTGGCCCGCCGCCGTAGGGCGAATTCCGGTGGCGGTCAACAGTGGTTAACGTGGCGGCGAGTGGTGGTAGAGTGGTGCTGGGCGGCGGAGACGATTTCCGGCCGCCCAGGAGAGGAATTGAAAAGGTGGCGATTAATTTTGGTGTAAAGATCAGATTTTTAATCTTCTATTTTATTAAAAAGGAAACTTTGATGAAACGACGTAGTTTAGATTTCAAACTACGCCGTTTTGGGGTCTCTGGGGGCTAAAGACTTGGACCAGGTATTGGACTGGGTACATGCAATCCTGGGCTGGTGTTTTGTATAGGGATTGGGCCTGCATCAAATTAGCCCAATCGTTTGGTGGAGTAACAGCGGGCAAAATTAAAAAATAGTCAGATTTACAAGTGGTAATTGAAAAATAGCCACAGTTTCAAAAGTAATTGAAATTTAGCCACTTTTTATGTAAAGATAAATTTGAACGAAAATACTTCAAAATCCGGAAAATATTCCAACATAATATACTGGACTTCCAGTGTAATATATTGGAGTTCCAGTATAATATACTGAAGTTCCAGCATAATATACTGGAGTTCCAGCATAATATACTGGAGTTCCAGTATAATATACTGGTTCAACATAATATGCTGAAAGTTCATACACATAATGTGCTCCAATCTCTAGTATATTATGCTGGAACTTTCCGTGTGTTGGAGTTCAAGCATAATATGCTGGAATTTCATACACAGGTGCACCAATCTCCAGTATATTATGCTGAAATTTTTCGTGTTGCAGCAAAATAGTGGCTATTTTTCAATGACTTTGCAAACGCTAGCTATTTTTCAATTACCAGTTCGAAAACTGACTAGCCCATGCTATTTTTACAGTAACAACAACATGCATTTTCCTCATTTTTTAAAACTAATTTCCCACTTTAAGACACCTTCATTTAATCAACCTAATTAAATTTGTAAAACTAAACTAACTATCTATTTACCTAATGCTTTATTAATTAACCGATTAGCTAGTTAATTATACCTAAGAATGCACAAACAAGACAAAAGCAACTAATGCAATTTTTGTGATTTTTATGTATTTTAACAATGCCAAAAAAAAAAGAAGGAAAAAAGGTGATTAAATCCTAAAAATGCAATTAAAATGTTAGAATTCCATAACATGAAAAAAATAAAAATTATTTTTGATATTTTGTGATTTGAGGTACTTCTAAATATGCATGGAAAAACAAAATAAAATTCCAAACAAATTAACCAAAATATAGATTCCTAAAATTTTATAAAAATAATTAAAGGCTATTTGGAATGTTTCTTAGGAGCAATTTTCATATCGAACAAAAATTACATGCTCACAATCGGTACTTCTCTCACAATGTAAATGAAAATAGCAAAAAATTTGTCTCTTAAATTACAGCAACAAAGGGTTTTTCATCAACATCCATTAAAATTTTGAAACTTTGAATTTAATATTCAAAATTTACGAATTTGTAATTTGTTTGGATTGGATATTCTTGCAAATGATGAAAAATATACCTTGTAGTTTATATCTCAATTTTGAGGAAAAATTGGTTAAGTTTATATTTCAGATTGAAACTCGAAGAAAACAAAGTTGCATGAATTGTATGACAAATTTATCACAACTGTTTTAGAATTGTGTCACAATTGTATTAAAATTGTATGTTACTTGTATATGATACATTAATATCTAAAAAAAAATACTTATCTGATAAATACTAATACAATTAAAATACAATATTATACAATATACTCGTATCCGTTTTGCAGATCCAACTAATCTAGCCATCAGGGGTAAAACGCTTCTTACCAAACAAAAATTCATTGAAGCGCTCGAACTCGAGATATCTGATTAAGGATGGACGAATCTTGTTCATCTCACTACTAACTCTTGATGTGTTCGCAATAATCTCTTTTTCTTTTATTGTTTTAAATCACGATGATTCAGTAATTTAGATTCAAAGATTACATGCTCATTTGCGCAACTCAAACTTGTTACACCGTAATTCTCTCAAATTATAAGATTTTAAAATTTTATGTTATAAGTTATTATAGTGGTAATCAATAGTTAATAAAATGGAGAATATTTAGGGATTAATTATGGGATACAAAATAGATTCCCCTTTTAATAGGGAATTTATTGTATTTTTAGAGTATATTTTTATATATTTTGTTGTAAATATGTTATTCTGTTATTAGTTGTAGATTATGAAATATTTTATAAATCCATAAGTAATTATGCAAAAATTCCTATAATATATTCTTATATATTTTCTTCGGATTTTTCTTTGGATAAGGATTCTTTCTAAGTATGCTAAAAATTTTGGGTCCTCTTAATTCGATTGACCAATTTTCGCACGGATAGAGAGAGATGAGATCTTGTTTGATATATTTCTTGTATCGATTGTAACGTGAAATGTTAAAATTTTCTGTTATAAGTTATTATAGCGGTAATCAATAGTTAATAAAATGGAGAATTTTTAGGGATTAATTATGGGATACAAAATGGGATTCCCCTTTTAATACGGAATATATCGTATTTTTAGAGTATACTTTTATATATTTTGTTGTAAATATGTTATTCTGTTATTAGTTGTAGATTATGAAATATTTTATAAATCTATAAGTAATTATGAAAAAATCCCTATAATATATTCTTATATATTTTCTTCGGATTTTTCTTTGGATAAGGATTCCTTCAAAGTATGCTAAAATTTTTGGGTCCTCTTAATTCGATTGACCAATTTTCGCACAGATAGAGAGAGATGAGATCTTGTTTGATATATTTTTTGTATCGATTGTAATGTGAAGTGTTATAATTTTGTGTTATAAGTAGGGGTGTTAATGGTTCGGTTCGACTGATTGTTTTATAAAATTTGTACCATACCAATTTTTCAGTTATTCTATTATGTATAACTAAAATTAGACTTTTCGAAGCCGTCCCAATCATGTCGGTTTCTCTTCGGTATCGGTACGGTTCGGTTAATTTTTGGTATTTTTTTAAATATTATGTAAAATTACTAGTAGAAATAGAATGCAATAACATATGTTCTTTTATAGGACTTAGCAAAACTCTCTAGATATTTTTATTGTTTAAAGGCTGATGAATTAAAAAAAATGAAAGATGGCTAGAATATAGATCCATCAATTATTCTACAACAACGTAAAAGAGACCAAACAAAGGCAAAGAAAATATAAATCACATGAGTAGAAAGATATTAACCAAGTTGGGACTCAAGAATAAAGTCTATAGAAGATTAAATATTCAAAAACCTAAATCTAAATTATATGAAAGGAAACATATTCAATACATTATAGTTTGCTACTCATAATCGCTAGAATACTCTGTGTCTTGCTAATGAAGATACTTGAAATAACTTAGTTTAATTAGAAGTAGCATAATATGTTTTAGGAATTAGTATTTTGAGTTTAATTACTTGTTGGCTTGTAACAGTTTTCATAATTCCAAGGCCCAAAAAAGAAAATTTAATGCATTATTATTCTAAACTTACTATATAAATATATTTTCCATATGTAAAAAGTTTTCGGTACGGTTCGATATTTTTTCGGTTTATTTTTATAAAATAAAAAGCCTACCTCGATGCAGTTATAAATTTATATAAAAACCTATAATTTATTTTAAAAAAACCTAAAAATCGATTCGGTGCAATACGGTTCGGTCGGCTTTCGAATATCCATTGACACCCCTAGTTATAAGTTATTATAGTGGTAATCAATAGTTAATAAAATGGTGAACTTTTAGGGATTAATTGTGGGATACAAAATGGGATTCCTTTAACAGGGAATCTATCGTATTTTCTAGAGTATACTTTTATATATTTTGTTGTATAATATGTTATTCTATTATTAGTTGTAGATTATGAAATATTTTATGAACCCATAAGTAGTTATGAAAAAATCCCTAGTTTAAGAGTCTTGTGTGTAATGTGCACGTAGGCTTAAAGCTCATTTGGATTAATTGAATAAAAGTAGATTTTAAGCATTAAGTACTTTTTAATGCTTAAAATCGTAGTTCTTTATTTTGGTAAAAGTACTAACGGTAAAAATAAATAGTGACATACTTGGTAAAAAAATGGTAATAAATATTTTTTTAATTAAAATTACTGAAATGTTCATAAATTTATTAACATTAAATATGCTGTTTTAGGAGAATTCTCTAAAATAAGAGAAAAATTTATTTGTATTTTGGGTAATATTTAGTGCTAAAAGTACTACTCATTTAGTTTCGAATTTTCAATTTTTTTTTCTTTTTGCTAATTCAAAATTTTTGTCACTAAGCAAGAAAGTTAAAAAAAAAAGGGAGAAAAGATACTTTGTCGGTAACATTATTGAAAAGCTTTTTATTGACCCAAAAAAGAGAGAGAGAGAGAGAGAGGAGAGAGAGAGAGAGAGAAGAAAAGCTTATTTTTCTCTTTTTCTTTTTTCCCTTCTGTTGATTTGACCAGATGTGAAACGCAAGCTTCGCTTCCGTAAGAATCTAATTGGTTAATTAGTTATCGTCATACGCATTCTGCAATGATGGTGTTTTTCTGTTAAGGAATCGGGTCAATAATTAAACCCGTTAACCCATAATCATATCCCCAGCTATCTCACGCTTTCTCTCAGTCATTTTCCTCTCTAATCACATCGCTCGTATTAACCTTAATTATCCGCCATGAGCGAACCTCGAAAACACCAGGTTTGCATATAATTAATCATTTTCTTTGCATGATTTTGGATGCTAATTTGAGAATTTGGTTGATTTTTTTTTTCTGTTTCGATCAGGTATCATTGCGAGGCGCAAGTGCGAAGGAGATTTCGAGGGATGTGCTTTTGGAAAAAGTTTCGCAAGAGAGAGCGTTGAGGAATTTTACTCGCCGAGCCACTGCTGCCGCTCGCTTAATTCAGGTCAGTAATTCGGGGTTTATTAGTTTAATTATATGGTTTATTTTGAAAATAAGAAGATTTTCTTTTGTCTGCCTACATGAGTTAGGATCGATATAAAGTGCTTGATTGTGTAGTATGATTTTTGTTTACTATACTGTATACCGAATGTGTCATTTTGCTAGAAATGTTCGTGCTAACTTCTACATTTAAAAACTAGGAGATAATCATATAATTGTGTGCTAGTGGTTTTTCATTGTCACAATGGTTAAATTACTGTATTTGTTTTTAATTCAGTGTGTGTTGGAGCTTTACTCTCTTTGAATTGATTGTATTACCTGGATGATCCAGCCAATAGTCATATGCTCGTCTCATACGTTAAGCTGTGCATGTGTAAGTATGAACTAATTCAGATTGTCACACTGTGAATTAATAACTAGCAAAGAAGTTATTATGCTCTGATTTTTAATTGTGCTTTTTTAAAAATCCTTTTTGTAAGTTACCTATAAAAGTAAAGAAAAGGTTCCTCTCAGTGAGGTCGATATGTTTCACAAAATGGTTAGAATGTACCTCAGTACTAGTAACAGTCAAATACAGATAGTTGGGGGCTGAAATTCGGTGAACCAAGTCAATAATTGGGAGAAAGATCAGGAGAGGCTATTCAATTGTATTTGTTGGCTATCTTTTTGGTTTACATGTATTTAGCTATTTGGATGAACTTGAAAAGTAAAATTAAAGCTTGAATAATATGCTGTCAAGGTGGACTAGAAATAACAACTAGAATAGTCGGAATTCGTAATCTCTTTCTAATTGCAAATATGATAGTAATTTTTTTTTGTTGATCTGTGGTTTGAAGGTTTATCATTCATTTATATGCATACACATTGCAAACTTTTATTTGTTGGGTTCACTTTTGTGTAATACGGCAGAACTAGTGTTGTGCTTTCTTTCATTATATTCCTTTTTTGAAGTTTCCGTTACAAACCAGTAACGTGTTGAAAGCCTTATAAGAAAACAATGTTATATATTGAAAGAAGACATTTTATGATCTCATCTTCAAGTATGATTGACAACTATGAATGCGACTGCTTAAAATATGTGCAGAGAGCTTGGCAGCGTTATAAAGTTAAAAAATCTGTAGCCCTAGAGCTTCAGCAGCAGTGGGAATCAATGATAAATAGTCATCTTGCTCCTCTAAAGAAATCATATATATCCAGCCAAGTCCTGAGGCCTTTTATTTTCTTTACTACATTCTTGTTGGCACGGTATAGAAGAATTCAAGCCAGAGAAAAAGATTGCATTAGGAGTTGCTTTAGAGTTATCTTGGAGAGCATAAACTCAACCGGTATGCTACTCTTATATTTTTTCTAGCTTTTAAGTTTCTATGCAATTTTATAGTCCTGATTGTCTTACTATAACTATTGTGTTTTGCAAGTCTTGGCATGAAAAGTATTCCTTGTCTCATTCTACTATTATGATTTCATACAAAACATGGTTATAGAATAATTCTTCACTGTCAGAAAGCTGTCTGAATTTCTATGCTGCACAAGGCAAGTCCATTAATCTAGTCCTTTTTAATTTTGGGGAAAGTTATGCCAGGTAAAGAGAATTGCTTATAATATTTTAACTTTGGCTTCATTTAGGCTATGATTCTTTTGCTGCATTAAATATTTTTTCATCATGCATTTTACAGTATTTCATGTGAAATGATGGACTATACTTCTAGACTGAGTGCTTGAGTAGTAATTAGGGCCTTGTAAATCACTCTTCTGAGATGCTTGTGGCGGGATATTCAAATAACCCATGTGCTGGCACAGTTGTGGGTCAGATAGGATAATTGTTTTGTTCTGTCATAATTTCTTCTATCCTTCGCTTCATTATCACCCATGGAAGCAATGAAAAAAGAGAAGAATTCTTTAGCATTCGGAAGTAAGTAAAGCTTTTTTAACCTGATTCTACTTCTTGCCTAAGTTATTTCTAATTTGCTAACTCCATGACGCACAACTTACTTTCTTTCGGTATTAGTTCCCAAATTTGGAACCATAAGCACAAATATCAGCTATAAATCCTTGCTCCTTGCCCAATCAAAAAAAAAAAAAAAAAAAATCCTGCCCCTTGCATGATCTGCGTTTATCTTGTGCTATTTGTTAGTTAAGTTGATTAGGTTACAGCATGTGTTGAATTTCTCTGTCTATTTCTTTCTTTTATAGATCCTCATGGAAACTTTTGCTCAATGGCTTTTGGAACCGTGGAAGAGAGAAAAGTTTGGAATTATCAAGCAAAGAAGTTGATTACCATGTGCTTGTTTATTTTAACAGAATATGATATGTCCTGTCACAAGAATAACGATGTTTTATTTACATCGTTAGCAATGCGTTTGGCAGTAATTCTGACCGATGTGAAAGGTTGGAGGTGCATCAGCGATAACAATATACAGGGTGCATTAGTGGCAGTTAGGGATTTAGTTCAGTTCATGGGAAGTATTAGAAGTGGACTATACAATTCTGTAAGGAGGTACATTTGTAAACTTGAAGCTCCTTGTTCCTTTCAGGCGACAGATGAACGGTTATTGATAACTGCAAGTGCAATTACTTTAGCACTACGGCCATTTCATGTTGCGAACTTAGTTGTGGATAAAAATGTCTTACTAGAAATGCAGAGTGCTGCTGAGCAATACTGTGTTTATCTACTTACAATACCTTGGATTGCTCAACGGTTACCAATGGTGTTGATTCCGCCTTTGAAACACAAGTCTGTGTTAACACCTTGCTTGAGGATTCTATTGGTAAGTTTGGCATAGTAAAGGAAATAATTTACTGTTTACTGTTGCAAAAAATTATAAGTGTATATGCTTGTAGTTACATAATTTTAAGGCAACATGCGACTATAGGACGGTATTATTGTCAGCTGTGGGCTAGAAAAATCTACCAGACAATCACAAGAATGAGTCAATTTGTTCCACTTCATTTTAAACATATAGAAATACTTTTCTCCTGAATAAACTATGCTAAGGCTGAGGTTTAATTTGTCTTTCTTTGGCCGTATAATTTCTTTTGGATTTTAACTGTTTTTTTTTTTTGAAATTTTTGGGGTAATACTTGGTTGCATTTGCAACTTATACACCTAAACTATGAGGTGTTTGTATTACTTCCTTGAACTTCTTCTTTTTCCGTATCTATGTAGCAGCCTAGAACAAGATCTAGTGGAAGTGATAATCACACACTAACCACGTGGATTTCTTAAACACATGACATCTTTTTAATACTATTAAATAATATTTTCTTATTAAACTTGCATTTTTAGGACCATTTTTTTTTGGCAAGATCTATATATAGTTAGGCTGAAATCTTATCTTTTCTTTTATCGTAGCTACAATTCTACATTTTAAACGCGTGGCATTTCTTCCAAATTAAATAATTCTATTTTCTGTTAAACTCGTGCATTTTTTTGGGATTCATTTTGTCAGGGCAGATCTGTAACAAGCTTGGTCAGAATTTCATTTTTTGGGTGTTGCTACAGTTGTAAACATTTTACTTTAAATTAGATAAACATTTTGCGTAACTCAAGCATTTTTTGGAATCCATTTTTTCCCATCAGATCTGTGAAAAGCGTGGCTGCAATTCTATTTCATTTGGGTCAGATCCAACACTCTAAACAAAAGAACAAATAAATGAGAGAAATAAAGAAGAAAAAGCAAGAAAAGTTTACACAGTTGTATATAACCATGTGACAATTAGTTGTAGGAAGAAAAAGCCAGTGTAGCTTCTTTATATTATATTTCTTTGCTCTCACGCACCACACAAGAGTTGGACCTACTCTATGCCACTTGACACTTTAGGGTGGTAATAGATAGGTAAAATGGAAGTTCAGTGGGTAAAGTAAACACTGCATAGTTTAGGTGTGTAAGTTGCAGTGGAGCCAAATTTAGAGAAGTTTTATGTATTATTCACATTATTAGCTTTATTATTTTCTTTGTTGCTTGTGGTGAGTGATTCATTGGTACTTTCTTTTCACCATGTTCTACAAGAAGAGTTGATCAGTTGGACCGTTGGATGATTTCTAAAAGCTTGGCACTTCATGCTCATGGTATGATGCATAACAAATATAGATAGTGGTTGCATGATATTTGTACAATATCACCCCCCTCCCCCCCCCCCCATGCCATGAAGAAGGCAAAAACCATTACTATATGCTTGTCAAATTGATATTTAAAATCTCAACTGATTTGGTTCTATTGACAAGGGGAATCTATGGAAGCATGCGATTGAGGATAGATATGGAATGAATGTACAATGGTGCAGTAAGTAGTCATAGCTTGCTATGGAATTTCAATCTTCAAGCAAATCAGGACTCGAAATGACCACATTTTATTTGATGATGAGATTATAGGTGGAAAATGGCAGAAGAATAAGGCTGTGGCAGGATGGATGTCTAGAAAACGAGAGTCCAATTCGTAAACCTATACATCTTGTCTGTGACAAAAATTTTACTATTACAGAGGATTGAAAAAGGAAATGGAATTGAATATTTCATTAGAAGAAATCTTCAAGAAGAAAAAAATGGATAGTATTAGGTTTCTGCTCGTTAAATTAGACGGAATGGTGCCAGTGGACCATTAGCCTGACTCTCTTCAATGGTTTATCAAGAGTGGTGAGGATTTTTCAGTAAAGTCATGCTATGACTAGCTGCTAAAGAAAAATTTTGGAGAGCTATCTCAGTGGACATGGAAGATGATTTGGATGCTCAGAGCACTTAGGATTCTTTTGGATGTGTAGCACATGAGGCACACTTAACACGTAATAACCTACTAAACAGGGGTTCCAGTTATGCAGCAGATGCTATTTATGCTATCATCTGCTGCGTACATGGAACCCCTCTTCAGTAGGTTATCACGTGCTAAGCGTGCTTTGTTCAATTGTATCCACCCAATAAGGATTCCACTTATTCAACAGATGTTACTACTGCATAAAATGTACTAAATTTGTAAACACATTCTTGCATGGTAAATATATATGATGGACATCATGCATGTTTGTAAACTTATTTTGGGGGATTATGGGCGAAGCTTGACAATCTATAAGCTGCAGTAAACCATCGCTAGAGACAAAGGATAAATAATAGCCAGAAGCAATATATGGAGAGTTATCCCTTACTGTACATTTGGACAATTTGGATGGAAAGGAACCATAGATATTTTGATAAGCCTTATCTTTGTCTTTTGTAGTACTTAGATGCTCGCGGATCATGTTTTCTGTGGTGTAGTAGAAATGTTGTAAATGATTTTGGTAATATGCTGAAAGTTATTGGCCCCTTAGACTTATCTTACCTTTTTCAGATAAAAAAAGTTATTGACCCCTTACATACTTGAAGGAGTGAATCGCAGATGATTTTGTAACACTCTTAGTAATCCTTGATGCTGTAGTTTGTTTACAAAATATTGTCTTATATAAAAAGCTGGACATTTGACTATAAGTTCCCTTAAATTGCTGAGGCGGCTTGCATTAACACTTACCGGTTTCATCTTTGTGATCATCTCTATATCAACAATTAGTTTGTGCAGATTACTGTATTGATACCTTTCCAGAGTTGGAGTACCATCTATATTTTGCATTATTTCTAATGCGATCAAGGATATTAGAATGTGAAGGGACTGATCATACTGTGACAGGTGATGGCAGATGTCAAAAGAGCAAATTCTAAAGGATATGTCAGATGTTGATCAGATGATGAGTTCTTCTCATAACAGGGTGATGCCACCAGTTGGTTGGGCTCTTGCAAATTTTATATACCTTTCTACAGCCAGCGAAAGCAATATCTCAGATTCTGGAAAGTTAGTGTCTGGTTTAGACAGTCAATCCTATGTCCATGTTGTGATTACTCTGGCGGAGAAATTATTGACTCAGATTGAAAGGGCTGGATGGGTGAGAAAGGAGGACCAAGAAGTTCAAGGTGACGGAAATTTTGTTGAAGCCAAGACAACTTTTGAATCCTTGAAGACATCATACATGGACCTTTTTAAGCCCGTTTGTCTGCAGAGACATCTGATGGAACTTTTAGTGTTAGAAAAAGATGGTCTCGTTCAGCGAGCTGAAAGTCTACCATCATGTGGAGCAGAATCTTCTGGGAGCTGTGAATTGCTTGATGTTTCTTACTACTACTCATGCATGCTCAGAATATTTTCTGCAATGAATCCAGTGCTAGGGGCAATGCCAGTTCTCAACATGCTATCTTTTACTCCTGGTTTTCTTTCTAACCTGTGGGGAACTCTCGAAGAATCATTTTTTCCAGGAAAGAATCTTGTTGGTAAGGGCAAATATTTGGATCAAAGTACAATTTCTGAAAACAAGATTCTTGAAGTTTCCCAGGGAAAGCAAAAACATTCTTCTAAAGATGTAGGCAGCAAATGGGCTAGTGTATTTCAAAAGATAACCGGGAAATCACAAACGGAGTTCAAAAATGTGGATCCGCTTGATGGGAAATCTAATACAGTGCACATTGACGATCTCTCTGATATATGGGACATTGAACTGCTAAGGCAGGGTCCTGATGGCATATCAAAAGATATGTCTTGTCTGCTACATCTGTTTTGCGCTAGCTATTCACACATGTTGTTAGTTCTTGATGACCTAGAGTTTTATGAGAAACAGGTCAGATTTCTTTATTACTTTAATATTTCATGCAATATTTGATATTCCAATGCCTTCGGCATGATATTAATAACGCCTGAAAGTGAGAGTTGCATGAATGTAGGTTCCTTTTACACTGGAGCAGCAGCGGAAAATTGTGTCGGTGCTGAACACATTGGTTTACAATACAATGTCCCACGGTATTGGTCCAAAAAGTAGACTTCTGACAGATTCTGCTATCAAATGCCTTCATTTATTATATGAAAGGGATTGCAGGCACCAATTTTGCCCTCCTACTTTGTGGCTTTCTCCGGGTAGAAATAATCGGCCGCCCATTGCTGTAGCTGCTAGGACTCATGAAGTTTTATCAGCTACTTCAAATGTTGATGATGCCTCAACCTCTTTTAGCATGGGCTCCATCATTACTGTTATCCCACACATCTTTCCATTTGAAGAAAGGTAGTTTTGACCTGAAAAGCTCATCATTAGCTGTAACAATTCGTCATTGATTTTCCTTTTAAGTTTATTATGGCACTTTTAACTCCTAGAGTGTACCCAAATGCTTCTTTCCCATGCTTGACATTGGCAGAGGGTAGAGGTTTTTCTCTGCAACTCAGCTGTACCTTTCAGCTTTGTTAGTTCTGGAGAATTAGTTAAAATTCATATCTATTTGTTCATATTTTTGTTGTACTCTTCCTCTTCCACCTTAAGATATATAGTAATTGACCAAATTGTCATACTTGCTACAGACTCCATGGAAGATCATTCCTTAGCTTGCTGTACTTGTGGATTTATCACATATCATCAACTACGCCTCAATTTTAACTTAGATGGGGTCAAATATGTGAATCCTCTTTATTCACTGAGTGTTATTCAGGTTTATTTCATTACAACAAATACCAACTACAACTGACTCTCAAACCAGTTGGTGTTGGTTCTATGAATCCTCTACATCCATTCCCATCCTTTATGGCCATTTTATTCCTTTACTAGATAATTCGTCCTTTAGGAGAAATTAGGGATTCTCTAAAAGTAGGATCCCGTAAATCTCGCACATATCTTGACACTGTCATGCAAGACCCCCTTCAAATACAGATAATGTGAATCTGCCAATAATGACTAAGCATAATTCCAACTAGAGTATTACCTATAAGGATACTTTGCTTTCATTGTATTTCGTTCTTGGATAATTTCACTTGGATTTCATTAAGTATTGCAGGTCTTTTGAGATGACATCCTTCTATTTGATTTTTAGGTCTGACTCCCTTTTTTTTTTTTGTAACACCTTGAATATGTTGTTTACAACTACGACCTGGTGCATTGAGGTCTACATATAACATGATCAAACTATCTCAAGCGACCTTTCTCACTCTTTCCTCTATATGTGCTACTTGCACCTTCTGTTCTATGTCATAATTTCTAATCTTGTATATTATTGTTTGGTTATACATCCATCTTAATATTCTTAAGTGCTACTTGCACCTTCTGTTCTCTGTAATCATTTCTAATCTTGTTTAATATTGTATGACTGTACATCCATCTTAAATTGTTGCCTTCGCTTCAGTTTTCTAATTGCACTACCTAGTGTTAGTTTTGTGTTTTCGCTTGGCTTTCTAATTAGTTTGCTTGTCATTGCCCCTTTCCTTTATCTTTCGTGAGCCGGGGGTCTACCGGAAAAAGCCTCTCTGCCTTTTTAAAGGTAAGGGTAAGGTCTGCGTGCACACTACCCTTCCTGACCCCACTTGTGGGAATACACTATTCCCACAGGGTTTGTTGTTGTTGTAGTTGTTGTACATCCATCTTAATATTCTGTTAGATCTCACAGTTATCCTGTACACACATACTTATCTCTAACTTGAGAAGAAAAACTCCTGACAAAATAATGACCTCATATAAGTGTAACAACAAAAGCAAATAAGCTTTAATTACAATTTCTTGGTATCACCTATATGGGTCTCTCTTCCTATTGTGTTCCCTTATGTGGAAGGGAACTTTATAAGGCCTTTGGGGGATATAAATATATTTCTTTGGACCATGATGGAATTTTTATAACGATCATCATGTGCCTTGGGTAGTTTCTTGATGCCGGGGTGAAGAAGCTAATAACACTAAGACCACCAAATTTGATTTGTGACATTAGTTTCTTCCACTGCTGACTGCTACAGCCTTTTGCACATTGGAGTATAAAATTCCTATCATTAATCAAGGTAGTTCTCGTCAGTCTTTCTGGTTGGATTTTTGTGGTCTAACCCTTCGTCTAAGATATAAATATATTAATCTCCTTTTTGTGTTGCCAATAAGGAACTTGTGAAAACTTCAAATGCTCCATCTTTTCAACATCTCAATGGCATAAATATATATATGTAACATGGTTGTGTGGAAATTTTGAGTATTTCTACAGTAACATGGAATTGTACTCATTTTTGGTCCTCTGTGTATGACGATGTTGCATATTGGCTCAAACCACTGAGGTTAGTCTCATAGGTCCAATGTAATTGTGAAAAGATTGATTTTTCTTTGATTTGTAGATAAAGAGATGTTAATTGTCCCACATTGGTGGAAGAAACTGGTTGTCTCCTTATATGGTCTTGAACAATCCTCACCTCATGAGCTACCTTTTGGGGTTGAGTTAGACCCAAGGTCTAGTTCTTATCATGGTATAGAGCCAGACCAATTCCTATCGTTGGGTTACTTAGTCTTGGGCCCCCATATTATGTTGTCCATGCTCCATATGTCCAGCCCTGGACGTGCGGGAAGTGTTAAGTGTCCCGCATTGG
This sequence comes from Nicotiana tabacum, assembly GCF_000715075.1. Lineage (NCBI taxonomy): Eukaryota > Viridiplantae > Streptophyta > Magnoliopsida > Solanales > Solanaceae > Nicotiana > Nicotiana tabacum. Next base: position 5,901,962 of record NC_134081.1, on the reverse strand, counting down.
TGGAGAAAATGGGTTGTTGTCTCTTTATTTGGTTTTGGGAAATCCTCATCTCATGAGCTAGCTTGAGTTAATTTCTTATCAGCTATATCGACTTAATGAATTCAAATGTGTAGTTCTTGCATCAAAGGTAGCTTCTTGGAATTGCACAAGCAACTGTTCTTCTGGTCTAGGAGTGATCAAAATCATTTCTTGGTTCTTGACAGGGTTGAGATGTTCAGAGAATTCATCAACATGGATAAAGTATCAAGAAAAATGGCTGGTGAAGTTGTTGGACCTGGAGCACGTTCTGCAGAGATTGTAATTCGTCGTGGTCATATTGTTGAAGATGGATTTCAGCAGCTAAATAACTTAGGATCAAGGCTAAAGTCCAGCATCCACGTCTCTTTCGTGAATGAGTCTGGTCTTCCAGAGGCCGGCCTGGATTATGGTGGGTTGTCCAAGGAATTTTTGACAGAAATAGCCAAAGCAGCTTTCTCACCTGAGTGAGTGGCCTGTGCTTATGTAGTTATCCAGTTAGCCATCTCATTCTTTTCTCTCTGAAATGACTGGAGGTCTTTGTAATTGGCTCTATTTTGTAAGGTACGGGCTGTTCACACAGACCTCAACCTCAGATGGACATCTAATTCCTAATACAGCTGCAAGATTTTTGGACAATGGAATTCAGATGATTGAGTTTCTTGGTAGAATCGTTGGCAAAGCACTTTATGAAGGAATATTGCTAGATTATTCCTTTTCTCATGTTTTTGTGCAAAAGCTGTTGGGCCGCTATAGCTTTCTTGATGAATTATCTACACTTGATCCTGAGCTATACAGGAATCTGATGTATGTTAAGGTAAATTCTTCTATTCACTTCTAGGAAGTTCTGGTAAGAGTTACAGATGATATCTAGTAAAAGACAAGCAAAAGATAGTAACTAATTACTCCTTGTGATACTCACTTTGATGTGTTCTAGAAGAGCTGTGGAAGGGGCAGAAACTCCATCACCAAAACCAGCACTGATAGAGAAACAGATGTTTCTATTTGCATTTAACAGAATGTTCAAAAAACTCTTTAATCCCTTTAATCTCTACTATATTTAAGCGGATATAGTCCAAAAAGGTGTTTATACTAATCTTTGTTTCTATTGAGACCACTTCTTTCCTAAACACCCTCTTACTTTATTTTTTCTGAAATATTGCTTGTGAACGAAAAAAAAAATAATGTAGAACATCTATGGAATTCATAGGTATTCAGTTCCTGTATATGCTGAAAAGTGAAAGTGATTGGTCATTGAGGAGATTTAGCTTAGGGCTGAGAAGTAAGTAGACACCAACATTCATTTCCAATTTCTTTTGCGTTTAAGTGCCTTTCAGCGTTTTAAAGGCTCATTCTTCCTTCCTGTTAAATACTCAAATGTATCAAAGCACGTAGAGATTTTGGATTCGAATTTCACCATCACTCGTAGAAAATATTTACATGTGTTTGGCAAAAGAAAAAGAACTAAGCCCGCATGTGATGAATGTGTTGCAGACCTAAAATAAATTAAATAGAAGTACCCATTTGTAACTGTTTAAACCTTCTTTACTTTGACATTGTATTGATGAAGAAATAGCATTGAAAAAAAGTTGTTATAAAAAAAATGAGTTGTTACTAGAAATGTGATAGGAAGCTCCTGAGTTAATGACCTAAGGTTGAAGAGCGGAGGACTCGAAAACACAAGAAACAGGATTACTGATTTAAGTGGCATGTAATACTTGTGGAGACGACTGTTAGTGTTTGAAACTGAAGGAACTTAGTGTAAACTGCCATGTAGGCTCTATAGTTTGAATTGGTGGATTCCATGTCTTTAAGGATTACATAAAGATGACGCTAGAAATGTTGCAAATATAATCTGGTTATCAGAAATTGTAACAGTTGCCTAAAATAGTATCGGAAATAATTGGAAAGAGGCGACTGCAGGAATTGTAACCGGAAAGAGGCGTGTTGCTTCCAGAACACTCCTCGAATGAGGCATTGGAATTTAACAAAAAGATGGAAGATCGCTGAAAAAATGCATGGTGTTGCTGGAATTTTTGTGGGAAATAAGAGGGCTGCAGTCATAGCAGAAGTTATGTAGGTCTCTTATGAGATTGTAAAGGTTCTGATAATATGTGAAAACAAGAAAATAAATGTATTCGTGATTTGATTAATATGGAATATAGACACACCTACTTATAGTTATACTAATGATAGTCTTGTAATGAGGGACAGTATCTAACATAACCAACTAATCAGCAACACCCAACATCCATATTCATATCCATATCCAATTTTGATGGAACTATGCATAAGACTTATACTTTGTTTCTCTCTATGCAGCACTATGACGGTGATATCAAGGACCTTGCATTGGATTTTACAGTTACTGAAGAATCATTAGGGAAACACCTTGTCATTGAGCTTAAACCTGGTGGCAAGGATATTTCTGTAACAAAAGAGAACATGTTGCAATATGTTCATGCAATGGCAGATTTTAAACTTAATCGGCAGGTCTGGATATTTGTGCTCCAGCATTGAGATTCCCAATTTTCTGGTATTAGTGACTTATTGTTTCCAGCACGCAATTGCAGATACTTCCTTTCTCAAATGCATTTTATAGAGGATTGACGGACCTTATATCGCCTTCCTGGTTAAAGTTGTTTAATGCAAGTGAATTTAATCAGGTAATCACCTCTGTGCATATCTTAGCAGAACTCCATTTTCAGTTTTAGTAGCTTTTTGTACAATTTTCATGCCCTTTTGTTCACCCCTTCCACATATACTATAGCACCGAGTTTTGAACCTTGCGCCACTTTTCTCGATTATCAAAAAAAATATTCAAAGAATTTCATTGTATTCCTCATGCTGTATGAGATTCTACTATCAACTGACCTCTCCTTCTTTCAATACTAGTTTTTGGCTTATCCATTTAACGAGGATTGGTTTGTCATGCTTGTAAATGCCAAATGCATCGGCCACACCTCTGCTATTTTTGTTTTTTCTTTTTCTTTATCTTATCTGGTTCTCTACATTTCTCTAATAATTGAGGAAGTTATGTGACATGACATACAGACAATAGGATGAAAGGCATAAACAAACTACGTTGAATGCATATGCTTTGTTGAAAGCCGCATGTGCCACAAAGGCTTTCCCATACTGGACTGCATGCTTCTGTATCAGCTAATCCAAAGTGTATATCCAGTTGCTTTCAGGAGGAAACCATGATATTGACATTGATGATTTAAGGAAAAACACACGCTATACTGGAGGTTACTCAGAAGGGAGTCGGACTGTTAAACTCTTTTGGGAGGTAGACATGAATTTTCCCTCTCCTCTTTTTTCTTGTTATTTTATGAAACTACAAACGTGATTTCGATCAGTTGAATTTTCCCTCTCCTCTTCTTTCTTGTTATCTTATGAAATGTGATTTCCATCAGTCTACTTGAGCCATCTCAAATGAACATCTCTCAACATTAAGGAACTTGGTCTAAGCAGAGATCTTTTATTATTTTGTATTATCTAACCATATGTATGTGTTTGGTAGTGTTAAAGTGGGAGAATTAGGCATTTGATAACTAATTGTTCTTGTGGTTTAGGTATTTTCAAATTTTGACCCAAGAGAACGGTGTTTGCTGCTTAAGTTTGTGACAAGTTGTTCGCGAGCTCCTTTGCTTGGATTCAAACATCTGCAGCCAACCTTCACTATTCACAAGGTATGAGCCTTCACCCCTCTCTCTCGCCGCCCCCCCCCCCCCCCCAAAAAAAAAAGAATAAAAAAAACCAAATGAATCCATATACATGAAGATGAAAAACAGATAATGAGTTTAAAACTGAGAATTGTATTATAGACAATTCTAATTCAAAATGGTCAACTGATGATGGTGAAAGTATAACAAGGGGGCAAAGGTGTTGAGCTTAAACTAGCGACAGAACTCGGAAATAGGAGGGCAAGGAAAGTATGTATTGGCAGGTGAACTGGTGTGAAATTATTGGTTAACTGGCTCCTGTGCTTCATTTGGATGGAAAATGCAGGAAAGATGATTTTTATTTGTTTTATATATCTTCTTGTAACAAATTCCTGCAAAATCCTGGTAAAGAAACAGGAATCTGGGGCCAACTAGCAGATATTTTCTTCTTCATACAGAGAGACTGGAAATTTGTGTGGAAGTGAGCAGGACCTAAGTTTCCTAATAGAGTTTAAACTAATGTGTTAGTGCTGGGATAACTTCCTCCTGTAAGCCACTGGCCGATGAGGATCACAGCTTCAGAGTGCATCGTCAGATGTGTGGTGGATTTGAGATACATTCAGTATCTTGTGCTTTATGGAAGCTGAATGGAGGCAGTCTTGATTTTGGTTGAATTGTAGACAGTAGACCGTGAGAATGGAGAAATGCCAGTAAATGACTGTACTTTTTCTGATGGATACTATCTATCGTTGTTATGCTTCTCAGTTTGCTTCAATGATATGAAGAATGTGACGCAGAGAAAACTCTTGTACATTGTCCCCTCTAATAAAAACAAACTAAAACTAATCAGAGAAGCCCCTTCCTAAAAAGAAACCTAATTTTATGAAGTAAGCAAATAAAAAACGGAAACAATGCTTCACTTGATCTGGGGCACATTGTGTGTCATGCAGACATGCACTTCTGTTTAAATCAACATTCGGCAAAACCTTTCTTTTCTCTTTAATTTTCTATGCAAAACAACTTAATCAATTAACATATTTTACAACAACAACAAACCCAGACCTTACCCTTACCTTAATCAATTAACATATTTTATTAACTATAATGAGAGGAACATTTTCATTAACTTTCTGGCATTTATCTTTATCATGTACTTGTTCTCGTGTGTGAGTTTGCAATTGTGGCTCCTCATACATACTCTTCGTTGATAAATAACATGCTGTTCATGCTTCACCTCTTCCCAGTAATCACTCAACACCAGCATCGTTAAAAATCTAACACTTCTGGCTAGCTAATGTTTGTTGCACTTCCTTCTTCCCTCTCCTGCTTAAACTTTCACCTTCCCTTCTCTATGTTCTAAAGGCCTGTTTTGACCTTGCTCTTTTTCATTCTAGGAAGAGGGGGGAGATGAACATTGAAACAAAAGAAATACAAAAATGTATCAAAAGAAAGGGAAGGGGAAATTAGAGAAAACGCACATACCGATAGTTTTAATGGAATACCTTGATTAGCAGCGCTTAATATTAATGAAATTTCGTAAATATAGGTTTCATGTGATTTGCCACTATTGGCGACATTCGGCGGACAGGATGTTGATCGGCTTCCTTCAGCTTCTACTTGCTACAACACTCTCAAGGTACAATATCTTTAATTATTCTACGTTAACTTTGAGGTATCAAATGCACCAAATCCAACTCATATAGTCAAATGGAAAATCAAATTAGCTTTCAACAATAGGACATCTTTCTGTCAAACATACTGCAATCTGTCCTTTTTCTTCTGCCTTTGACAGCTTCCGACATACAAACGCCAGAATACATTGAGAGCAAAGCTTCTATATGCTATCAATTCCAATGCTGGATTCGAACTTTCATAGTTGTTGATCAGGTAAAGTGGTTCTCTTTGTTTGTAAACAAGCTAGTAGAAGATTACCCCCATCAAAAAAAAAAAGAAAAAAAGAAGCTACATACCAGAAGTTTAAATTTTTTTGCCTTTTTTTTGTCTCCTTTTTTTGTGTGACTAAAATGGAATACTTAGTGAACTTACTTTATATGAGTCTTCCTTTTTTTTTTAAATTCTGGGTAGGCAATCAATTAGAATATATAGAGTTGAATAGAGCTCGCCTCATGGGATAACTCAAAAGACTTAAATAGAACTGTTGTTTCTGCTGACTTTTATGTGGCAATGAGCCAATGATGGTGCATCAAATACTGAAAACATATTCCCAAGTTGGGAAGGTTGTCAGATGTGCGGTACTTAGCTGTAACTGCTTTCTTACGAGATATACTATAGCTTAATCCTCTTTCAAGTTGGAAAGCAACTATAAAACAATATCATGGAAGGGGTGAACTACAAAGTAGACAGTTTCTGCAGCTTTGAGGCTTTAAGAGATGAGCTCAAAGCCCTGTTCCAACAGACTTTGAGCCAATTTCTCATTTGCTGTTTCTGAGGGATGAAATCCATCCCAGAAGACATAATTTGTAGCATTGGAGCATGTTCCAATTGACCTGGCATTACAAAGGAACGATGTTTCTATCATACCAGTCCCGCAACAAGCCTTCCTTGATTCAAAAAATCCTGGAAAAGAGGAAGATTATTAGAGGAAATGTGATCAAGTGTCCTCTTTGATTCCAAAAGACAGTTAATCACCCCCCCTCCTCCCTTGCGGCTCCCTTCTTGTGCGGAAAAGGTGGACTTTCATAATTTTCTTCTGTGATTTTACAATGCTGAAAGAAATTTCCATTGCTTCCTTTTGTCAAATTTCAAGCTCCTTTATTATGTAAACGAGACACTGACTTCTTGTTCCTTTTTTGTTTTTGAACAATAAAATTCTGTGTTACATGTTTGTGCTTTCCAAAACTTTTGAAGGTTGGCCGAGTTTGAGAAAAGAAAGGAAAAGGAGAAGGGAGAAAAAGTTTCAGCACATACCATTCTCTACAGGTTTTGTGATCAGATCAAAGAGAGGCTGATAGATGTCGAAGACTACGAGCTTGATGCCAGGAAGCTTGCTCTTTAGATTTTGAGATGTCCTGTTGAGCTTATTGTTGAAGGAGATTGCGTCTTTGTTCAGTCTTGCAACGCAGTGGTTGGTTCCTGCACCGAACAAAGTAATGGCAGCTGGCAAACAACCAGTTGGTGGCAGAGTTGTGACCCCAATCTTCCTTGCTCCTAAACCATAGAGGTTCTGTCCATAGATCGCTGCTGATATTATAATGAGGACTGGCTTGTATATAATATAACAATTTACGTATAATATTTTTTAGTTCGTAATTTAGCAGCTTGATCTGATTTCTTGATGTGGCTTAGTATTTTGAGAGTACAGATTGTGATAGTGTCCAGCTTATTTTTTCAGGGTAAGTCTACCTGGTGCTGAAGTGTATGTCATCCATGTTCATCCCGTAACAATCCCAAGTTTCGGTATTTGCTAAGTGCTTGTTATTATTCAAGCATGGGCAAGCTTGCTCCCATTTGTCAAATGGGAGTTGGAACTTAAATTTATTCTACAGGGCTCTTACCACCGTACCAAAATACTAGGAAATTCTATTTTAATGGTGTGGCCAAATGAGCTTGAGTTAAGACATTATAATAGGTTGGTTCGAAATGCATTTTCATTTGACAATGCTCTTATGGGCAAGGGTTATGCCTAGAAATTCCATGCAGGTTGCCCGGATATTTGAATCAATAGTTTACGGATACAGTGAAAACGCTAACAATTAGTACACAGAAGAGGAAGTCAGACCTGAACAAATGTAGAGTATGACTGCATGAGGATATCGGAGAACTGATCAGGTGAGTAGACTCTGTTGAGTAGTGGATTTATATAATAGTTTTGAATAAAGTCACTGCTCCCTGCACTTATAAGATGTATACTTCCTGAGAATATGTTGTTAGCCTTGGTCCTCCCGACCAGATTCACTACTTTCCTTTGCCACACCCTGTAATATTTTAGTTGGTGTGGCAACGTTAGAGCACGCTGCAAAAATCATGACATTTCCAAGTTAGTCATACTCAACAGTCCACAGTTTTCTATTCTCATGCATACAGTTTAATACTTACATATAAATTAGCAGTCCTCTCATAATAACCGGAAGAAGCAGAGGCAAAGTTGATGCCAGTCAGAATTCTTTTCCCTCTAGCTTCTCGGCTCAGGTAAGCTGGTGGGTAAGAAGTGAACCCAAGATACTCAGCTGTAGATTAAGGCATGCATGTGTGAGAAACAATGGAGAACTTTTACTTTTTTTGTTGAGGAGACTTAGACATTACCTGTGAAGTCTGTGGCCAGCTTTCCGTTGCAGAACCTTCCGGTGGGTCTGTGGGTTACAAAATCTCTTCCATAAGGTGGGAAGTTTGCCTTGATGAGAGTGCTTAAGTTGTTATTATTTCCAACATCAACTACAGAATCACCAAAGATGCACAATGCTGGAACCAAAGGGTCTCCATCAGATACAAAAAATACCATAGCAAGAAGAAGACCACCTAATAGACCCCTCAAGAAACTCATTGTTCTCTTCTCCTATAGTGAATCTCTTCTTTTTTCTTATCGTTAGGAGGGCGGGGAAGAAAATTAGAGAGGTTTGATTGATGAGTGAGAGGAAGCTGGGGGAGCAGGTGATGAGAATGTAAGGACATTTAAATTCAAGTAAAGGGATAAAATGAAATAACTGTTGGATAGAAAGTTGCTCATTTCCAGGTGAGGAGGCATGTTTGGCACCTCCTAAAGCTAGTAATCAAGTGATATTATTGGGAAAAAGTATGAGTTCAAGTAAAGCTTGTTTAATTTTGTCCATTTCTGTGAGTTTATTTAGGAGTATGTGTGTTTTAATAAAAGCGAAACATACTTTGCAGAAAATTGAAGCAAAACTGGCGTGAACCACAAAGCATTCCTTTATGTATGACCTGATTCTTCATGCTACTTCATATATATTTTGATTGGCAAAGAAAGATGTCATTTCCTTTATGTTTTTTTCCTTTTTAGATTGGGGGAGGTGGCGGAGAGGGGGAGGCCAGAGAACCTAAACCGCAAAATTGGCAACAAATGCTAGTCAGAGGTGGATCCAAGATTTAAATTATCTAGGTTCAATATTTAAGGTTTTTAGCATTAAACTCATCATATTTTCAAAGTTATGGGTACATAATTATTTTTTTTTATAATTTTAGTAAATTTTTACACATAAATTTATGTCATGCCTGGAAAGTTTTGGGTTCAATTGAACCTGTAGTTGTAGTGCTAGATACGCCACTGGTGCTACTAGGGGTGGCATGTGGGCCGGGCCGGGCCCTAAACGGGTCAAGTGGGCCGGTCCAAACGGTCCAGGCCCCGGCCAGGTCCTTAACTAAACGGGCCAAACGGTTCCGGGCTAAACTGTCTTTTTCTAGGAACCGGCTCGGGACCGGGCTCACGAACTCATGGTCCCAGGGCTAAACGGACCGGGCCCGCGGACTAAGTGGGTCTAACGGCTAAAATATTTTTTTTTTAAAAAAAAATTAGAATTGAAATTAGAGACAAAAAGATGTAAAAAAAAATATGTAAGGCAATACCTTGTAAATTGTATTATAGAATTGTGACCTAAACTTTTTAATTCAAAATTTAAAGACAAAAATATTGTAAAGAGATATTCAAAGCAATACCTTGTAATTTTATTATAGCATTAAAAAAATATGGCAATATCTTTCTTAGTCTTCTTCCCCTATGGAATGAGCACAACAAGGTGCTAATACAACCATTGAGGAGAAAAAGAAACTAATCAAGATGTGCCAAAATACAAGTTACATAATACATACTAATTTTTGTTCATACAAGTTACATGGTATCTCTTACAAACTTCATAAATCCTTCAAGATTCGGAGGAATTTCTGTTGGTGGTGGCGAAAAAGTAGCTTGGTCATCGCCGCTTCCATTATCGGGCGAAGCAGTTTAGCTAGCAGTTCTTCGTAAGTTTCGTCTTCCTCTGGTTGTGATTCAGCAAGTCCAAAATTTCTTCTTTTTCGAAATGGATCCAATCTCTGAAAAGTACTGATTTTTCCAAGCTCTCCCTCACAGACGCTCTATAATCACCACGTTGAAATCTTGCTTGACTGAAAACGCTCTCCGATGCCACTGTTGAAGCTTGAATAGTTAAAATGCCTCGGGCCATCCTTGAAAGAACCGGAAAGTATTTTTTTTTGTCCTTCCACCATTGCAAAAGATTAAAGTAGCTGTCGGGATTCACTTCCTCAATTTGCTGTGACAAATAAACTTCAAGCTCACTTAGTTGTGAAAAATCATTACTACTAGAACCTTAAAAACCCCTAAATCCTGCCCAAGCACTAAGTGCTCTTACTCCCGCAGTTCTTTTAGATGATTGAGAATCAGAAGGAGTTGAAACATTTGGTCTAGCCTGATTTAATGCAACTTGATAAGCATTATAAATTGTTTGAGCATTTATTCTAATTGAGGCTATTGCTTCCGGAAGTCCAGCCAACTCAGCATCTTCAAGTGCTAAACCATTATAAACAGTTTCATACCAAAATTGAGGACCTCCTAATTTCATACAAGGATTTAACAAAGCAGCAACACCATAAATAAGGGGAATAAGGAAAAAATATTTTTTAAACTTTTTTCTCATAGAATCAATAGCAAGTTTATAAATTTTTCCACCCTCTGAAAAATGAGTAAACAAATTTGCAAGTTCTGCAATATAAACTAAACAATTAGAAATAGTAGGATAATATTGCCCAGAAAATTCATTTGTAGCAATATAAAACTTTTCTATAAAATCAATAAGCATTTTAACATTAGCCCAATCCAATTTCGTAAGGTGCTCATCATCACTTACATGTGCATTAAACATTGAGTTTATAGGGTTTCTATATTTATATGCAACAACCAAACTTTCATACATGTAATTCCATCTAGTTGGACAAGGTTTAGGAACCTTTCTTTCTCTTAGGCCAAATTCATCGCATCTTTTAAAATATTCTCTAAGTCTACTTTTACGGTTTGAATAAAAAAGCCAGTTAAGAGCCATTTTAACCTTTTCAATTTCAATATTTAAAATTCTCATACCATCGCCCACAATTAAATGGTAAATATGACAAATACATCTAACATGAAAAATGTTACTAAATGCAGGATTTAGCGTAGTAGTAAGCAAATCTATAGCATTTGTGTTATTAGTAGCATCATCCATTGAAATCGATATTATTTTATCACTAATGTAAAATTATCTGCAAATATCTGTAACTGTGCTAGTAATATTTATTAAAGAGAAAGATAAGCAAAACAAAATGGAAGGGGACTAGACCTTCACAAAGAAAATACAATTTGAGGAAGGATAATGTACCTTTGACACTTACTTGATACATATGAAAGATGCTCAAATAATATCCGAGTAATATCTAAACGTAACTTTCTGGGGTGCTGCAACGGCGAAGTGCTGCAACGTTCAGTTCTTTTTCTTTTAAAATCAGCTCCAATTTTTTCCCTTCCTTACACTCAATTTGTCTATTCTATCAAACAACAAGGTCATTGAATGATTTAAATTTTCATTCTTTTTCGTTTTATTTGTATTTCTCTTAGACTCCCACTTCAAATAAAAATATACTCGTATATAAAATTTTATTATATATAGTTAGGGGTCTGGTTTGACTTTAGTCCACCAATTTGCCTCGAATCCTCGGAACACCAAATCTCAGCAGGACACCCCTTATGCTCTTCCTCAACTATTTTGCCATACCGGACTCCTATAATTGCTGAAACTAGGGGTGTGCATTATTCAGATTAATACGAAAAACTAAATTAAATTGAATCTCTTTTGTTCTTTGATTCAGACTTTGATTTTGTTTCGAATTTTAAAAATAAAAACTAAAAATTTGATAAAACTAAATTATTTAATATATATGTACATACAAATATATAAAACATATTTGCTTCTTTGTATATGGTTAGTAAAGGAATCAATTAGCATGAAATAATACGCACATGTTGTTTTGATTAAAACATTAGGACGTGCAAACTTATTCTTGTTGGCTTGTTACACTATTAGGAGACTAGAAGACTTTGACTATCTAATCAAATAGTATGTATTACTATCTTGATTCTTGTCAATGATGTCCATTATTTCGCTCATGTGGAATGAATTTGAAATTTCTATTATAGAGAAGAGAGAAGAGGATGTCGACCAAGGGCATAATGGTCATTTCAATATATTGGTGCATTGTTTGCTTGTATACTAGGCTCAAAAGTTTGGTTGTGGGTTCTTAATAAGAGGAAAAACCAAAACTAACGTGGCCATAAGCTATTAAATTCTTTAGGTGGACCCCACTTTCCATTCAACCTTCACTATCTTCATTAAATGCATTACTTGATTGTTATTATTATTTTTTCAATAAGTACTTTTAACTAGAAAAATTATCTTTTTGGTAATTTTATAATTCAAATGTTCACCTGATTAAAAATACTATGGTAACATATATTTATATATGACAATTCTATTATCTCCTTAAGAAATATTATTTAATTTATTTTATTTATTAACTATTTCAGGTAAAGAAGATTTTATTAAAAAAAATTAGTGATAATTTATGTAGATTTACATTCATATGTTCTTATATTATTATCAATTGATATAATTTTATACAAAGTTCTCATTAAATTGCAATTTCAATTGGAATACTTTATAAAATTAGGAAAAGAATATTTAAGAATAAAATATAGTTTCAAGTCCCCCTTTTTATTATAGAATATTGAAATTTATTCAAATTGTGTAATAAGTATCCCCTCTCTAAAATATGATTTGAGAATATCTGAAGTAAAAATTAAGACAATTAATTTGTGGAATTTTTTTTGTTTTAAAAATCATTATATATTAGGAAGTATGAGAAGTATCGTCATACAGGATTATACTTCTCCCTATATGATCGAAGTTAGTTGGGTACTTCCTCTATTCAATAAGAATTCAACATTATATAAATTTCAAAGTACATAAATATACAATTAATTATTTTAAAAAACTCTCAACAAATAACTATTGTGATGAAAATTGTATTATCTATATTATTATAAAAGTATGAATACATGTCGGTTTACAAAAATAACCTTATAATATTAAGCATAATAACTCATAATAAAAAAACATAACCGGAATTCTAGATATTAGTCTTATAATCCAATTAGTTTTAGGACATAATTAGATAAAATTGTCAGATTTCAGATAATAATGCCCCTTAAGTTCGAACTTCTTAGCTATTTGCGATATTCTTTTCTACTTGTATTGAAATTCTTAAGTGAGTCCAATCTCATAAGGACAAGAACTTTTACTTATGTTGAAATTCTAGAACCATTCCAATCTTACTAGGAGAAGAACAATTCGAAGCTTATGTTGTCTGTATATAATAAAAGGTTTTCTTTATTTTGAACAAGCAAAAGTGTTATCGAAGAATCTTTAAATCAGTTCCTACGATGTTTAAAATTTCAAAGTTACACCAACTATGAACAAGCAGTACCTATGAATGTTGGAATGTTAGTCTTTCTATAGACTATAGGCAATTTATTTCCCTCAACACGTGAATTTTCTTTCAAAGATTAGTCTTGTGCGGTATTTTCTTTTATGTTGTAACAACTATAGTGAATTTTGATTTATTCTCTATCCTCTATTATGAAGTTATTCAATATTTTTGTTCCTAATTTGAATAAAGGACACACTGTAATTACATATACTTTTAGGAGTTAATTGAGCCACTCCGCCGATATTTTTTAGGTATCTGAAATCCATTCTTCAAAGCATATGTTAGGTAAGTTTCTACGTCTTTATGTTCTTTTTACCTTGTATTTAGTATTTACATTAATAACTATTATGTGCGTAGTATTGCAAATGATTTTATATTTGCATTGTATATTTAGTGGAATTATACTGGGTTGTTGTTGTTGTTGTTGTATGTTTCTACATTTAGAATCCAAACATACCCAGAACATATAGTTTTGTTGCATTGATTCAAAGTCATCCTGCTTGGTGCCTTTTATTTTTATTTTATTTTTTAATTCTTCATCTCTTATTAAGTTTTAATTTGGTATTCGTCTGACCCTTGTGTGTGCCTTCCTCTTCTCACCCAATTTTAGGTTGATCGGTTGTAAGTTTTAGAAACTAAACTTTTGGTTTTCTGGACCAGCCCTTCAAAACATATTTTAGCTAAGTTCTTATATTTTAATGGTGGCTATTTGCATTGGTTATTTATTTACAAACTTAAATTTACCTAAATTAGTTTGTTAATATACCTAAAAATTTACTTAGTGAATGAATAACAACTCATAATTTGCCCTGCATGGATATAAGGAGGTGGGATTTAGGAAACGACAGTTATTTTTTAACGTTGTTGATGCGTAGTGATATAAGTGTGTGTCAAAATAACAAGAACAATAATGACCCAGTGTGTACGCTGGCCTTACTCTTACCCCGTGTCAAAATAAAATAAACAAAAACAAGATCAAATGCAAAAGAATAATGCAAAAGAATTGATAAACCAAAGAAACAAACTAGAAAGCCTCGAGCAAAATCGGATGTGACTTGTGAGATTGACAAGATCAAATCATACTTCTCTTTAATAAATAAACAAGCAAATATTTTTGTGAATAGTAATATATATAATCTTGACTTCATATATAAAAGTAATGATTTTCATAATTCAATTTAACAATATTTTATTGTAATCAATCTATTACCCAAGAGAGCAATGGAATAAAAAGATTAAAAAATAATAATCACGAAATGGAATGAAAAATTAAAGTAGTACATTGATCTTTATAAAACATATTAATAGAAGAAAAAAAAAAGAGTCTTAGGCTTGCTTGATACAGAAAACAAGTTAGAGAACAATCTCTTTTTTATAGAGCCACTAAAAAAGGTATACGAGTCCGTATGAGAATCAATATGAGTTGTTAGAAGCGTATAAAACTTCACATAGACACAAAAACTTAGTTGTTTTCAAAATACTAGATAAGTAAATATTTGTGTAAAATCTTAAATATTGGAGTACAATTTTATCCAACATATAATTATCTTATTTAAGAAATTAGTTAACTTTTGAAGGTTATAAAAAGCGACAAAAGTTTTAGAATTATTTTTGTGTAAATCATCAAGGAAAAAGACATAATTTATAAGTGCACCTAACATTGACAAAAATCTAATCAAATACAAATAAAATATAGTTTCTTGAAAACTATAACAGTAATGAAATTTTGGAGGTTATTCCGGTTGTTCTTTCACAAAACATACTAAAGATTTACGTGCGAGGCACGTACATAGAGACTAGTACCCTAAATAATATCTCAATCATATCAAATAAAACTAGAAAAAACTTTTCACGACCCAATTTTCCCTCCGTTGGGTATCGTGATGGCACCTAGTTTTATGGACTAGGTAAGCCGAACATTTACTGAATAACAACAATAATTAAATAACATCTAATAATTTTTGAAATGGAAATCCCTATAAAATTTACAATTCCCAAAACCGGTAGTACAAGTCATAAGCTCTTCAAAGTTTGCTACAAATTTCTAAATACAACTGTTTGGAAATAGGTAAAATAGCGTGAATACAAAATAGGAAGGTGACTCCGAAGCATGCGAACACAACATCAGGTTTACCTTGAGTCTCCACAGCAACAATCCGCACAGTTAGCTAATGATCAACTGACTTCGAA
The DNA here is from genome assembly GCF_000715075.1 of Nicotiana tabacum. Taxonomy (NCBI): domain Eukaryota; kingdom Viridiplantae; phylum Streptophyta; class Magnoliopsida; order Solanales; family Solanaceae; genus Nicotiana; species Nicotiana tabacum. The sequence continues at coordinate 5,886,603 of NC_134081.1, read as the reverse complement.
ATATCTGAATCTGCACAAAAATATGCAGAAGTGTAGTATGAGTACACCACGGCGGTACCCAGCAAGTATCAAGACTAACCTCAGTGGAGTAGTGACGAGGAACAGTCAAGACACCTACTGGACTAAATAACCTGAACAAGTATAAGTATAGAAACAACATAGTATGATATCTACATAAAGACTACGCGAAGTGGTAATTAATACGGTAAATTTCAGTAAGAAAGGGATACAACAACTATCAACGTAAGACCATAATAATGACATAGAAGAACAAAGGGAAACACAGTCTAAATCCGATGAACACAATTAAAAGAAGGGCAGGTAGCAACTAGATGAAAACAACCACTTTCACACCAGGTTTTAGTCAATAAACTCCACGAGGTAACCTCATACTATTCACAACTCACGGGTCCCAATACCTGAATCCTAACACTGGGCATCCTGTGCCCACATTACACTTCATAACCGCACTGACAACTCACGTGCCAAATAGAGCCATTCTCACATAGAAGGCTAGTAAACAAGGTTGTGCATTTATACTCATCAATATCAAGAAAACCTCTTAACCGATAAGAGTGCTCAACTACGTGTATGCTTGTGCAAGTGTCCTAACATGGTTCATGCCAGCTAGTAAGTATAGGAAAAGAAATAGACAACACGTAGAATATTTTCTCACAATTTTCCACAAGATAAAACTCACATAGGTAAGTGTACCACTACACAAACATCAACAACAAGAATGCCCCCAGGCCATCACAAGTCATCACAAATCAATCCCTGACATAGCCCACCTTGTCTCACCACGTGTGCAATAGTAAAATGAATGCCCGCCTTGTCTCGCCACATGTGCATAATAATGTTCCCACCTTATCTCACCACATGCGCAACCCACATATCCCGCCTTGTCACGCCGCATGTGCAAATATCAATAGTAACAATAGCACGACAGAAACCTCGTGCAACCCGATAATATCGCACGACAGAAACCTCATGCATGACAATAACAACCGCACGACAGAAACCTCGTGCGACAAAATAACAACCGCACGGAAGAAACCTCGTGCATCACAACAACAAGTACAACAACAACAATGATAATAATACATGAGTATGGCAATTAAGTCAACTCAGAAATTCTAGAACTCAAAGAAACGGAAGAACTAGTTCACAAGGAATAGCCACAATAGAGAATGCTAGTAATAATAAGAACAACTCAACAAGGGAGAAAATAATATGTAACAACGGTCCCACAAAGTACAGTTTAACAACAAGGGAGTTGTAATGACCCGATCGATCATTTTGAGCATTTGCACTTTGCTCGATAGTTTACGGGCGTGAGTAGCTTCGTATGATCTATTATGACTTATGTGAATCATCGGTTTTGGTTTTCAAGTTATTCGTAATTGATTTGAAAGAATGATTCTCAACTAGAAGCTTTAAATTTGAAAAGGTTGACCAAGTTTGCCTTTTGGTGAATTTGAATCCGGATCAGAGTTTTGATGGTTCTAGTAGGTTCGTTGGGTGATTTTGAAATTAGGAGCACGTCTAGATTATGATTTGGAGGTCCGTAGCAGAATTTGGCTTGAAATGGCAAAAGTTAAAATTTTGGAAAGTTTGACCGGGAGTGAACTTTTTGATATCGGGGTCGGATTTCGATTTAGGAAGTGGGATTAGGTCTGTAATGTCAAATATGACTTGTGTGAAAAATTAGAGGTCAATCAAACGTGATTTGATAGGTTTCAACATCAGCTGTGGAAGTTTGAAGTTTCAAAGTTCATTGATTTCGAGTTGAGGTGTGATTCGTCGTTTTGATATTGTTATATGTGATATGAGGCCTCAAGTAGGTATGTGTTATGTTATTGGACTTGTTGATATATTCGTACGGGGTCCCGAATAGATCGGGTGAGTTTCGGACGAGGTTCGGATCATTTCATTGCATTTTGGATTTTTGCTAAGCTGGTGTTTCTGGTGTTCCGCACCTGCGACTGGTATTGCGTAGGTGCGATGGTCGCAGAAGCATTAATGGAGTCGCAGAAGCGAAAAGAGGTTGGGTGAGGAAGACCGCAGACGCAGATTTTTGTAGCGCACCTGCGTGCGCGCAGATGCGAGATAGGAAGCGCAGGTGCGAAAATCTTCGCAGAAGCGGAATTTGATATCCGCAAGTGTGGGGTTTGCTGGGCAAGGTCATTTTTCGTAGATGCGATGTTTTTCCGCAAAAGAGGTGGTCGCAGGTGCGACGAATTGTCCGCAAATGCGGAAATCGCTGGGGCAGAACCTATAATTCGAGGTCTTTGGTTTCTTTCTTCATTTTCGTATTTTGGAGCTCGGATTGGGCGACTTTGGAGAGGAAATTGTCCACACAACTTGGGGTAAGTATTCTCTACTCATTTTTAGTCTTATATCACGAATCTACCTTCATTTTTGGTAATTGGATTGTGAATTTTAAAGAGAAAATTGGGGGTTTTGGCTTAAAGTTTTATAATATGAATTTTTGAGTTTTGAACATCGAATTGGAGTCGAATTTGAGTGAAACTGGTATGGTTGGACTCGTAATTGAATGGGTTATCAGATTTTATGAATTTATTCGGGTTCCGAGGTGCGGACCCAGGTTGGGCTTTTGGCTGATTCTAGGCTTTTGATTCAAGATTTGATCTTTTTCGATCGGGATTGGTCCCTTTAGCATTGTTTGATGTACTTGAGTTGTTTTTGGTTAGTTTCGAGCCCTTCGGAGGTCGGAACACGTGGGATGGCATCTTGGGAGCACCGCTTGGCTTGCTCTGCATTGGTATTGGCTTGTTCAAGATAAGTAACTCTTCTAATCTTAGTGTTGAGGGTATGAAATCCCGAAATACGTGTTATGAGATTGGTATTGAGGTGACGCACATGTTAGGTGACGGGCGTGTGGGCGTTCACCATGTGAATTGGGACTCTGTTATTTCCATGGCACTGTATGGTGGTCCTACTTTATTGATATCCATGTTTTTACCATGTGGTAAAGTAGTTAAGCTGTCAATCATGCTAGATATCATGTATATGCATTATATCGATATTGTTTGGAACCATAGTGGTCGTTTCTTACTATCATCTCACTGATTTTATTGATATTTCGTACTCAGTCATATTCATGCATTCATATCATATCTCAGTCTCAGTTATTTATTGATACATCATATCATTGTTGTTGGGCTAGTTTTATGACATTGTGAGCCCGTGAGTGAGACTGGAGAGATTGATGACTGAGTGAGGCCAGTGGCCTGTTTGTGAGGATGTTGTCACTATAGCACGTGAGTTGTCCGTGCGATTCCAGATGTTGATATTATAGCACGTGATTTGTCCGTGCGACACGTGAGTTGTCCGTGCGATTCTAGATATTGATATTATGGCACGTGAGTTGTCCGTGTGGATTTTAGTGCTTGGGCTGAAAGGAGCCCTTCCGGAGTTTGCACACCCCCAGTGAGCGCAGTCGACTATATATATGTGGATCTGGTTGCACGTCGCAACGGGCCTTATGGTCATATATGGATCGGGCTGCACGCCGCAGTAGGTATTGTACAACGCTGAGTGATTGAGTGTGCTGAGCATTGAGCATAGTGAGAGAGAATGCGAGACAGTGAGATTGAGTACTCTGAGAGTGTGAGTACATGAGCTCATCATTGAGATGCATTGTATTTGACATGCGTACTTGAGATACATGCATAGAGATGCATTTCCTTCTGCTACCCGGTGTTGGTGACATTTATGATTTTACCTGTATCTTGACATGTAGGCATAGAGACGTACTTTCCTCATGCTATCTGAAATTGAAACATCTTACTTATTATTGAAAGGGGTTTTGGGAAAAATCATAGTTTTCAAACTTACTCGTATTTTGGCATTTTCGGTAAAAGATTTGGGTTTTCACTGAGATACTTGAAAAGAAATGCCTACATTTCTGGAACTGTGAACGAACTGAGCATTTTATTTTTGAGATACCTCTTTTATTACTTGTACTATGTTGTTATGAACTATTGTGGAATATTGGTGTTGGACCCGACCTTCATGTTAGCTCGTCACTACTTTCAACCTAAGGTTAGGTTTGTTACTTACTGAGTACATGGGGTCGGTTATACTCATACTACACTTCTGCACCTTGCGTGCAGATATTGGCTGCTGATGTTGGTATGATTGATGGGAGCTGGATTGAAGATATACCTGCGTCCCGGTTGTAGCTGCCTCTTGTTCGTGGTAGCTTTAGATTTTTAAAACTCTGTTTATGTACTTTTGAAACAGGCAATGTATTTATTTTATTTCAGTTTTGTAAACTCTTTTCTTAGAAGCTCATGATTTGTACTACCAGTTCTTGGGAAATGTATCAGATTCAGATAATTTGTTTACTTAATTGTTGTATTGATTATTATTGGAATTTGTTAGTGGTTAACTGGCTTACCTAGCGGTTTGGGTTAGGTGCCATCACGACTAGTTGGATTTTGGGTCGTGACAAGGTGGTATCAGAGCTCTAGGTTCATAGGTTCTACAAGTCATGAGCAAGTGTCTAGTAGAGTCTTGCGGATCGGTATGATGACGCCCATACCTATCTTTGAGAGGCTACATGACATTTAGGATATACTTCCCATCTTTCTTTCCTTATCGTGCAACATTGATTCAGCTCGAAGCGTAACTCTTTGAATTCCTTCCACGCATTCGTATGCGCATGTGAGTGCTCGGTATCGGTGGTGCACCGACGGCTTGTGATTCCATAGTTGAGGTGCGAGATGTGATTTTGACGTGCTGATGATGGGCCAGTCTGGAGGACTTGAGGCCGGGTTTTGGCGGTAACTTGAGCACAGAGATTTTGATTTTGTGAGCACGTGCTTTTGGGACTTATATGTCTGGTAATGTCCCTGTGAGTGGAATTTGTGGCTTGATGAGCAGTAGAATGGCTTTGTGATGAGAATGATGTGACTGTGGGATGTGTTTGTGTTAAGGCGATTTGAATGTGGCGAGAAGTGTTTCCTTGAGATGTAGCAAGGACTATGGGGTGCCTGATTTATATCTTGATTTGGCGTATGGTCTCGAGTTATGGGTGTATTGAGGGATCTCTCATGTTGTTTAGTTATGGGGTTAAGTAGATTCTCATGTCTTATTGATGAGTTCAGAATCGAGAATATTAAGTGATTGCATAATAGTCGACTGTGGAAGGGTGTAGAGAGATGTCAGTTTGAGGCAAAGCAGGTGGGTTATCCCCTGTGAGGTTTCCTGAGGTTGTGTGATCCCTAAGATGTTTTGTAGAAAGTTCTCTTTTACCAGTGAATGATATATGTTTTAATTTGTGTTTGGATCGCCTGTGGAAGTTGGCTTAACCATCACGAGGATGAATGTGAGATTTGCAGATGATTTGAGGTACTTGATGGTTTGTGTTGCATGAGCGGATGAAGGATTTAATGAAATCTTATTATGGTATTATAGTAGTAATGGGGTATGGTTATTGTAAGTAGTCAGATGTTTTATTCCATGGCTTTGAGCCAAGTGGGGGAGTCTGCTATCGACGAGTTAATTGCATGGTTATATGTTGTATTGGTTTCGGTTCGGGGTATACTGGTGAATCAGTTATGACTTGTAGAGGTCGAGATCGAGGATGAATCGGGTAAAGGAATTTCTGGATACAGATTGTATTACACTCTATGGGTATATGGGAATCGCAAAATAATTGAGCGGTTATTCACGAAGGATGTAGTGTACATGGAATAGGAATTTGCTCGGTTGCTTAGGAGTGTGGTTTACTCTTTACTCCCTTGGGTATTGGTGTGCTAATGGGGAATATGTCGTTCGGTCCGTTTGGTCGGTTTAATTTAGATTTGAGTAGAGTGGATGACTCTCGAGGATGGTTCTAATGGATTCAAGATTTATATGTGGCGATTTGGAATTTTCAAGATTTGTTTATGGCTAGAAACTGGGAGTTGCGTTGGATGGTGTCGAGATATGTGGCACTTTTATATCATTATGGATTGTGCATTTTAGTATCAAGAAGGTAAAGGAAACAGTTTTAGGTTCACATAAGGTCTCTTTAGAGTGGGTGTCTCGGTTGTGGTGCCTTAGGGTGCTTAAGAGGGAAGTCAGCGGCTTATGGGCCTTAGGGAGTTGTGGTTTTATAATAGGGTCTCTTGTATTGTGAATTTTGGTTAAGTATAGTAGTGTTCTAGCAAGGAGAAGTATCAATTTGAAGGCAATTTGGAAGGGACTTGGAGAAATAGGACAGCGTGGTAGTAGGTTGGATCAACACAATAATGGATATAATCAGTTCTTTGGGTACTTATGATGTGGCTAGTCTCCACAGGTGTTTCGTGGCAATGCTCTTGAGTTTTGGCGACCTACGTGATTGGGTTGAGTTAGGGAGATTCAATTCTGATAGCTTGGTTATGTGCAAATGGGTTTCAAAGAGTTCTCAATGGTTTTTACCACGGTTCGAGGAGCATATTTCCTACCAGCGTGAGGGATATGTTGCTTATTGGGATTTTCTCCGGGATGAGATCAAATGGAAGGCTTCTGACTGATCGGGTATGTATTCTGCTTGGGACTCAGAGTTGATTACGAGATTCTTGTACTCTTCACAGGATGGCATGGTAGATGTGGTGTTGTGTGGGATTGATATTTGCATATGCAAGGTTGTAGTTCAGTTTTGAAGGGAAGGACATAGATTCGTAGGTAGCATGGACAATTTCAGATGACAAGGTAACTGATATTACTGATCGGTATGGCTTGATGATTTTTGATTTATGGATACTTCATTGGTATTGAGACACTCTCCTGGTTGATCGACTGCTGATATTCAAATTTTGCTTTGTGACACGGAAGAATTATAGAAGTATTCCTCGTGGAATGATCATGTATGGGAGATATGTTACGCATTCAGGCAGTGGAGTTGGGATCAAACATGGTGATTCGTGTGTTCTATGGATTTGGAGTTCTAAGGAGCAGATTGTTTCATGGTTGTGGACTATGAAGTTGTGGCCGAAGCTAGCCAGATGATAGTATGTGTTATGATTCAGTCATTGTGGACTTTCAGAGGTTATTTATCTATCTGTGAGTTACTCTTCTATGCTACGAGGAGTTGTGATTCGTTGGTTATATGCACATATGGTGCGGTTCTATTGGGGCCTTATAGCGAAATTTGAGCGAGAAGAGTATTGGGTATTGCTTGGTTGATGGAGTATTGGTTATGTTCTTTCGGGTTTTGTGTGACATTGTATTATTTGCTTCTCCGTGGTTATGGTAATGCACTTTGAGTACTTGATGTCGAATTGCGCATGATTATTGATTTTTAGCAGGGTGGCTTGAGGTATTTCATATGGACCAGTATTTGGATAGGGTCGCGCATTGCAGCGGAGCTATGTTGAGATATGATCCCTCATGTTAGATTCGTGTGTTTTGGTTCTATGGTGTGTGATAGGTTCTTAGCATTGCGTTGTGGTGGTACTTGTTGAGCTTGCGAGACAGTTCTCCCATCTGAATCAGTTTTCCATGATTTGAGTATATTTGGAAGGTTGCTTATTGGTGCACGGATTGCATGGGTTATGGCGTCAGATTGTATTGATGTGGCATGTCACTAGAGTGGTCGTGTTGGATGAGATGAGATCATTGGACCTAGAATGGATACTATCGGAATTAATTATAGCATGTTTGGAAGGATAATATCGAAATTCGGCTTAGGAATTTGCTATAGTTCTTGTCGAATGAGAGGGAGTTCCATGACTGGTTGATATGATGAATGGTTATGAGTTTCTGCGTGTTCCTTTCATCATCGGTAGTGTACGGAGGCTTCAGAATGGAGTCTTGTTTGATGTGAGGTTTATTACCGGCATTGGGTTGTTTTGAGTAGCTGTTGTGATTAGGAATCATTGCTTCGAGTATCTGTGTTATGTGATATATCATGCGATTGTATCTTGGGTTATGGTTGTGGCTTCGTACAACTTGTTCAGACTTAAACAGTATGTAGATGCGAGATTCTGATCTTATAGAAATATCGAATGTTGGAAATTGGATTCTAAGGCTTATGGGCTAGATTGAATTAGGGAAATCTTGGTTATGTTGTATTATCAGACCTATATGGGATAGGGTGATGTGACATCACCCCCGGGTATGTGCATGGTAAGGTTATATGGCGGTTTGGTGGCTTTGAGAACAACTCTGGACACGTTCGAGGACGAACGTATGTTTAAGTGGGGGATGATGTAACGACTCAACCTATCGTATTGAGCATTTGCACTTCGCTTGGTAGTTTATGGGCGTGAGTAGATTCGTATAATGTATTATGACTTATGTGAATCATCGGTTTTGGTTTTCAGGTTATTCGGAATTGATTTGAAAGAATGATTCTTAACTAGAAGCTATAAATTTGAAAGGGTTGACCAAGTTTGACTTTTGGTGAATTTGAACCCGGATCGGAGTTTTGATGGTTCCGATAGGTCCGTTGGATGATTTTGGATTTAGGAGCGCGTCTAGATTGTGATTTGGAGGTCCGTAGCAGAATTTGGCTTGAAATAGCGAAAGTTGGAATTTTGGAAAGTTTGACCGGAGTATACTTTTTGATATCGGGGTCATATTTCGATTCTGGAAGTGGGAGTAGGTCTGTAATGTCAAATGTGACTTGTGTGAAAAATTTGAGGTCAATCGGACGTGATTTGATAGGTTTCGGCATCGATTGTGGAAGTTTGAAGTTTCAAAGTTCATTAATTTCGAGTTAAGGTGTGATTCGTCGTTTTGATGTTGTTATATGTGATATGAGGTCTCGAGTAGGCCCGTGTTATGTTATTGGACTTGTTTATATATTCGGACGGGGTCCCGAGTGGCTCGAGTGAGTTTCGGACGAGGTTCGGGTCATTTCATTGCATTTTGAATTTTTGCTAAGCTGCTGGTTCTGGTGTTTCGCACCTGCGACTGGTATTGCGCATGTGCGATGGTCACAGAAGCGTTAGTGGAGTCGCAAAAGCGATAAGAGGTTGGGTGAGGAAGACCGTAGAAGCGGATTTTTGTAGCGCACCTGCGTGCGTGCAGAAGCGAGATAGGAAGCGCACGTGAGAAAATCTTCACAGAAGCGGAATTTGATATGTAACGACCCGACCGGTCGTTTTGAGTATTACAACCCCGCTTCCCCTTTACTGCTCAAATTGTACTTTACTGTTGTTGTGTGAATTGTCGGGGTAATTAGTTCGGGTCCGGTGAGGTTTTGGAATGAATTGGAACACTTAGTTCCAAGGTTTAAAGCTTAAGTTAAAATAGTGACCGGATGTCGACTTATGTGTAAACGACCTCTGAATTTAATTCTGATGATTCCAATAGCTCCGTATCGTGATTTTGGACTTAGGAGCGTCTCCGGAAAATTATTTGGAGGTCCGTAGTGGAATTAGGCTTGAAATGCTGAAAATTGAATTTTTGGAAAGTTTGACTGGGGAGTTGACTTTTTGATATCGGGGTCGGAATCCGATTCTGGAAATTTGGAATAGGTCCGTAATGTGAAATGTGACTTGTGTGCAAAATTTGAGGTCAATCAGACGTGATTTGATGTGTTTCGGCGCAAGTTATAGAATTTGAAGTTTCAAGGTTCAATGATTTCGAATTGATGTGTAATTCCTCGTTTCGATGTTTTTAGGTGTGATTTGAGGCCTCGAGTAGGTCCGTGATATGTTATGGGACTTGTTGATATAATTGGTTGAGATCCCGAGAGCCTCGGGTGAGTTTCGGACGGTTAACGGATCAAATTTGGACTTAAGGAAATGCTGGAAGTTCTGCCTAATGGTGTAATCGCACCCGCGAAGATTTTGATCGCAGGTGCGAAGCCGCATGTGCGTGAAATAAGCCGCAGAATCGGCCAAGAGTGGAACTGGGCAGTGCTTGCAGGTGCGAGAAATTTTCCGCATCTGCGAGGCCGCAGGTGCGAAGGCGTTGGCGCAGATGCGGACTGGGGCTGGCGTGAGGCGACCGCAGGTGCGAAGGGGAATGCGCATCTGCGAAGCCCACAGATGCGAGAATAGTGCCGCAAATGTGAGATTTTAGAGGGCTAGCTGTTTTCCGCAGGCGCGCATTTTTGTCCGCAAATGCGGATGCGCAGGTGCGAGCCCAGGCACTGCAGGTGCGGAAATGCCTGGGCAGTGTTTAAAAATGAGGGTTCCGAGATATTTTTCTCATTTTGGACATTTTGGGGCTCGGTTTGGGCGATTTGGAGAGGAAATTTTCCATACAACTTCGAGTAAGTGTTCTCAACTCCCTTGTGATTATATTCCATGAATTCATCTTGATTTTTGGTGTAAGATTATTGAATCTTCAAGAGAAATAGAAGGAAATTTCTATAATGTCACAAAACAAATTTTTCAAGTTTGAATACCGATTTGGAGTCGGATTTGAGTGAAATTAGTATGGTTGAACTTGTAATTGGATGGGTTGTCGTATTTTGTGAGTTTCATCGGATTTTGAGACGTGGGTCCCACAGGTGATTTTTGGGGCGTAATTTCGGATTTTTTGGAAATATTAATATTTTGATATGGAATTAATTCCTATGAATTGTGTGGACTGAATCAAATTAATTGTGGTAGATTCGAGCCGTTCGGGAGTTGATACGCGCATAATGGGATTTCTTGAGCATTGTTTAGCTTGCTCGACATTGGATTCGGCTTGTTCGAGGTAAGTAACTCTTCTAATCTTGGAGTTGAGGGTATGAACCCTGAATATATGTATTTTGTGAATTGTTGGTAGGTGACGTACATGATAGGTGATGGGCGTATGGGCGTGCACTATAGAAAATGTGACGTAATTTTTTATGTGGAATTTTATAGTTAAATAATCTTGACATTTTCCATGCGGTTTTATGTGTTAAAGAAATTGAGCTGAAAAGCATATTAGAAATCATGTTGAGGCCATGTGCCAGTATTATTGGGACCCTCAGAGGTCATATTGTTGTGAATTATTCTGTTAAATTAAAAATTCATACTCAGTCATATTCATTTCATTGCATATCATAACTCAGTTATATGACTCTATTTTGATGCATATAAATATTTTGGGCTGAATGCCTTGTTTACTGAGATGCCCGAGTGGCTTGAGAGGTTTATGACTGAGTGAGGCCGAGGGCCTGATTTATGTTGCATATTTATTGGATCGGGTTGCACGCCGCAGCATGTTGCATATTTATGGGATCGAGATGCACGCCGCAGCATGTTTGATATCGGCCGAGGGCCTGATTTGTGAGGATGAGTGTGGATCGGGGCTGCCCGCCTGCATCATATTTATGAATGAGTGAGGCCGAGGGCCTGATTTGTGAGGATGAGTGTGGATCGGGGCTGCCCGCCTGTAGCATACTTTATTATTATAGCACGTGAGTTGTCCGTGCAGCACGTGAGTTGTCCGTGCAGATTATAGCGCTTGGGCTGAAGGAGCCCCTCCGGAGTCTGTACACACTCCTAGTGAGCGCGGGTACCTACTGAGTACGAGTACCGAGTACTGAGTGCTGAGTGACTGGGAGGCATGAGTGATTGTGAGGTAAGCCCCAGTGGCAAGAGTGATTGTGAGGTATGCCCGAGTGGCAAGAGTGATTGTGAGGTATGCCCGAGTGGCACGAGTGATTGTGAGGTTTGCCCGAGTGGCCCGAGTTGCATTGCATTGGCATGCACATATGACATATATGCATAGAGATGTATTTCCTCGTGCTGTACTGTATCACATCATTCATGCTTTTTCACACATTGTTGACAGATGGGCATAGTGATGCATTTGTTTTTACACGGGTTATCCAGAAGGAAAATGAAACATCTTATTTATTATTAACAAGATTTTGGAAGAAATTTATTGTTTTCAAACTATTCATATTTTTTTTGGCAACTCCAGCAAACGATTTGGGTTTTCACTGAGGTATTTGAAAGAAAGAACTATAATTTTTTTTTTAAAATCATTATTTGGCTGAATAATTTATCCCTGAGTCACTTCTCGTATTATTTGCTTTATATTATTATGGATTGTTGTGGACTATTGGTTTTGGACCCGACTTGGTGGAAGCTCGTCACTACTTTCAACCTACGGCTATGTTTGTTACTTACTCAGTACATGGGGTCGGTTGTACTGATACTACACTTCTGCACATTGCGTGCAGATGTTGGTTGTTGTTGTTGTTGTGCTCGATAGTTGCAAGACTTGAAGATGTACCTGTGTTCCTGTTGTAGCTGCCTCTTGTTCAGGGTAGCCTTAGATTTATAAAAGCTCTGTTTATGTATTATTTAAACAGACTATGTATTTATTTTATTTTCGCTTTGTATACTCTATTCTTAGCAGCTCATGATTTGTACTACCAGTTCTTGGGGAATGTATAAGGTTAATATAATTATTTACTTAAATTTCTTTAATAATTGTTATTGGAATTGGATAGTTGAAAGTTGACTTACCTAGCAGGTTGGGTTAGGTTCCATCACGACTAGTCGGATTTTGGGTCGTGAAATGATATCCGCAGGTACGGGGATTGTTGGGCAAGGCCATTTTTTGCAGATGCAATTTTTTTCCTCAAACGCGGTGGTCGCAGGTGTGACGAATTGTCCGCAAATGCAGAAATCGCTGGGGCAGAACCTATAATTCGAGGTCTTTGGTTTTTTTCTTCATTTTCGGATTTTGGAGCTCGGATTGGGCGACTTTGGAGAGGAAATTTTCCACACAACTTGGGGTAAGTGTTCTCTACTCATTTTTGATCTTATATCACGAATCTACCTTCGTTTTTAGTAATTGGATTGTGAATTTTAAAGAGAAAATTGGGGGTTTTGGCCTAAAGTTTCATAATATGAATTTTTGAGTTTTGAACATCAAATTGGAGTCGAATTTGAGTAAAACTAGTATGATTGGACTCGTAATTGAATGGGTTATCAGATTTTGTGAATTTTGTCGGTTTCGAGGTGCGGGCCCGGTGTTGGGCTTTTGGCCGATTTTGGGCTTTTGATTCAAGATTTGATCTTTTTCGATCGGGATTGGTGCCTTTAGCATTGCTTGATGTACTTGAGTTGTTTTTGGTTAGTTTTGAGCCGTTCAGAGGTCGGAACGCGCGGGATGGCATCTTGGGAGCACCGCTTGGCTTTTTCGACATTGCTATTGGCTTGTTCGAGGTAAGTAACTCTTCTAATCTTAATGCTGAGGGTATAAAACTCCGAAATACGTGTTATGTGATTGGTATTGAGGTGGCGCACATGCTAGGTGACGGGCGTGTGGGCGTGCACCATGTGAATTGGGACTCTGTTGTTTCTATGGCACTGTATATTGGTCCTACTTTGTTGATATTTGTGTTTTGACCATGTGATAAAGTAGTTAAGTTGTCAATCATGCTAGATATCATATTTAGGAATTATGCCGATATTGTTTGGACCCATAGTGGTCGTTTCTTACTGTCATCTTACTGATTTTATTGATATTTTGTACTTAGTCATATTCATGCATTCATATCATATCTCAGTCTCAGTTATTTATTGATACATAATATCATTGTTGTCGGGCTAGTTTCATGACATTGTGAGCCCGTGAGTGAGACTGGAGAGATTGATGACTGAGTGAGGTCGGGGGCCTATTTGTAAGGATGTTGTCACTATAGCACGTGAGTTGTCCGTGCGATTCCAGATGATGATATTATAGCACGTGAGTTGTCCGTGCGGCACGTGAGTTATCCGTGTGATTCCAGATGTTGATATTATGGCACGTGAGTTGTCCGTGCAGATTATAGCGCTTGGGCTGAAAGGAGCCCCTACAGAGTTTGCACACCCCCAGTAAGCGCAATCGACTATATATATGTGGATCGGGTTGCACACCGCAACGGGCCTTATGTTCATATATGGATCGGGCTGCACGCCGCAGCAGGTATTGTACAACGCTGAGTGATTGAGTGTGCTGAGCATTGAGCATAGTGAGAGAGAATGCGAGACAGTGAGATTGAGTACTCTGAGAGTGTGAGTACATGAGCTCATCATTGAGATGCATTGTATTTGACATGCGTACTTGAGATACATGCATAGAGATGCATTTCCTTCTACTACCCGGTGTTGGTGACATTTATGATTTTACCTGTATCTTGACATGTAGGCATAGAGACGTACTTTCCTCATGCTATCTGAAATTGAAACATCTTACTTATTATTGAAAGGGGTTTTGGGAAAAATCATAGTTTTCAAACTTACTCGTATTTTGGCATTTTTGGTAAAAGATTTGGGTTTTCAGTGAGATACTTGAAAAGAAATTCCTACTTTTCTGGAACTGTGAATGAGCTGAGCATTTTATTTCTGAGATACCTCTTTTATTACTTGTACTATGTTGTTATGAACTGTTGTGGAATATTAGTATTGGACTCGACCTTCGTGTTAGCTCGTCACTACTTTCAACCTAAGGTTAGGTTTGTTACTTATTGAGTACATGGGGTCGGTTGTACTCATACTACACTTCTGCACCTTGTATGCAGATGTTGGTTGTTGATGTTGTTGTGATCGATGGGAGCTAGATTGAAGATATATCTGCGTCTCGGTTATAGCTGCCTCTTGTTCGTGATAGCTTTAGATATGTAAAACTCTGTTTATGTACTTTTCAAACAGGCGATGTATTTATTTTATTTCAGTTTTGTAAACTCTATTCTTAGAAGCTCATGATTTGTACTACCAGTTCTTGGAAAATGTATCAAATTTAGATAATTTCTTAACTTAATTATTGTATTGATTGTTAGTGGAATTGGTTAGTAATTAACTGGCTTACCTAGCGGGTTGGGTTAGGTGCCATCACGACTAGTTGGATTTTGGGTCGTGACAGGAGCTAACACAAGTCGAATAATTCCAAATAAGGATAAGTCAACTTAGATATAGGATATCTAAAATTCTTTTAAAGTTGGGCAATTACAAAAGAGACACAACAATTTCAATTAAGGATAAGCAGTATAAAGATACTCATAGCCTCAATTAAGGATGAACAATTACAGAAGAGATAATTATAACTTCAAATAAAAATAAGCAGTTAGGGAAAAGACAACATGGCAATAGAAGAGATAACAATTTCAGTTAAGGCACATATGAATCAAATGAACAACAAGATTGGATCATGAAGCAATTAATTCTAATTAAAGCAGGTAGAAGTAAAACTAGTAATTAAGAAACGTAAGCATAACGCGAACAACTACATATTCAATGAATACAAGGACCTAAGAACCCTAAAAGGCCAATTTTTCATAATAAGTCCGAGCACGTACTCGTCACCTCGCATACACGGACTACAATTAGCATAGAAGACTCAAATCCTAAGGGGTAGTTCCCCCACACGAAGTTAGGAAAGATACTTACCTCAAAGAAGACAGACTGATACTCTAAAATAAACTTTTCGGGTGAAATGACCTTCGGACGGCTCAAATCTAACCAAAAATAACTTCAAAGCACAAATAAAACTCATAAGAAACTATTCCGGATCATAAAGCCTCAATCTTTATCAAAATCTAAAAATCGACCCAAAAGTCGACCCCCAGGATCGCACCTCAGAACTCGAAAAATTTCACAAAACCCGAACACCTATTCCGATGCTAGTTCAACCATACTAAAATTATCAAATTCTGATACCATTTCGTCCCTCAAATCATGATTTTTTATTTTGAAATTTTTCTTCAAAAACCTCTATTTTCCTCAACTCAAAATACAAATTAAGTGATAAAAATAAATATAAAATCATGCAATATAATAAATTCTAGGTTAAGAACACTTACCCAACCGATTTGCTTGAAAACCCCGCAAAGAAGCTCCCAAAACCGATGTCTAAAACTCAAAATATGGAGAAAATGGCAAAACCCTCGAATATAAACTCTCTTCCCAGGACTTCCGCATCTGCGGACCACCAGTCGCACCTGCGAAATTTCCCTCATAGGTGCGGAAATGACTTAAGAGGCTGGGTCCTCATCTGCGAGCAAGGGGCCGCACCTGCGTGCCTGCTCCTGCGGATACCTTCCGCTTCTGCGATCCTCACGCTCCAGACCCCGTCCGCTTCTGCGCTCCATCTTTCGCAGATGCGGCTCCGCTTCTGTGGGCCAATCTCGCACCTGCGCCCACAGACCAAGCTTGACCAAACCGCACATGCGCTCCTCCTTCCACACGTGCGAGTCCGCACCTGTGGTCTCCCCACCGCATGTGCGAAAACACTAGAAATCAGAAAACTTCAGCAATTTGCATAAGTCCAAATTCAATCCGTTAAGTATCCAAAACACACCCGAGGCCCCCGGGACCTCAACCAAACATACCAACAAGTTCCATAACCTAACACGGACTCGCTCGAGATCTCAAATCACATCAAACAACGTCAAAACTACGAATCACAGCATGAATCGAACTTATGAACTTTCAAATCTTCCAACTTCTAAAACCCGTGTCGAAACCTATCAAATCAACCCGGAATGACGTCAAATTTTGCAGGCAAGTCCCAAATAACATAACGGAGCTTTTCCAACTCTCAGAATCACATTACGACCCCGATATCGCCAAAGTCAACTGTTGATCAAACCTCTCAACCTTCAAAACTTTAACTTTTTCAACTTTCGCCGAAATACTCCAAATTACCCTACGGACCTCCAAATCCAAATCCGGACGCACGCCTAAGTCCAAAATCACCATACAAAGCTGTTGGAGTCATTCAAAACCCATTCTGGAGCCGTTTACACAAAAAATTAAATTCCGGTCAACTCTTACCGCTTAAGCTTCCAAAACTTGCATCCTTCTTCCGATTTGACTCTGAATCATCCGGTAACAAAATTTAACTATGCACACAAGTCAATACCCATAATACTAAGCTTCTCAAGACTTTATGCCGCCGAACGGTACTTAAATTCTCAAAATAATCGCCCGGGTCGTTACAAAACTGCAATATTTCACTTTAAGGTCAATTTGATTAGTATTTAGAGTGATAGAGAGATTATTTTTATTTTTAATATTATGTCATTAAACTAGAACAAAATACATATTTTATTGTTAAAAATTCTTAATAATTAAAAATCACGATTATTATTTCAAAGAACCAAAAAATACTTGTAATGACCCGACCGATTGTTTTGAGCATTTGCACTCCGCTCGATAGTTTGAGGGGATGAGTAGCTCTGTATGATATATTATAACTTATGTGAATTGTCTGTTTTAATTTTCAGGTTATTCGGAATCGATTTGGAAGACTGAATTTCATGATTTAAGCTTTAAGTTGAAAGAATTGATCAAGTTTGACTTTTGTGAATTTTATCCCGGAATGAAGTTTTGAGGGATCCGTTAGGTCCGGATGGTGATTTTGGACTTGGAAGTATGCCCGGATTTGCATTTGGATATTTCTAGAAGGATTCGGCGCTAATTGGTAAAAGTTAAAAATTTGAAGGTTTAAAAAGTTTATAAGTTTGATCGAGAATTGACTTTGCTGATATCGGATTTGTATTGTGGTTCCGGGAATTGAAATAGTTTCGTTATGTCATTTGGGACTTTTGTGCAAAATTTGATTTCATTCCGAGTTGATTTGATATGTTTCAGCGCGGATTTTGGAATTTGAAAGTTCAAGAGTTCATTAAGTTCGAATTGAGGTGCGATTCATCGTTTTGATACTGTTATGTGTGATTTGAGGGATCGAGTAGGTCCGTGTTATGTTATGAGATTTGTTGGTATATTCGGACGGGGTCCCGAGTGGCTCGGAGGAGTTTCAAACGAGTTTCAGTTCATTTGGATCATTTTTGGCTAGGCTGGTTTGGCTGGGCTTCTGGTGTGACCGCACCTGCGAAGATATGGGAGTAGGTGTGGAGCCGCAAACGCGGTAGTGGAATCGCAGAGGCGGGAATTCTACTGGGAGCAGGAGCCGCATAAGTGGAGGTTGCTTTGCATCTGCGAAGGCGCAGGTGCAGTGAGTTTGGGAGCAGAAGTGGGGTCTTGCGCAGGAGCGAAGAAGAGCTCGCACCTGTGATGTCGGATAAGCAGATACTATTCTGCAGGTGTGAGGTTTTGGATGGTTAGTTGTGATCACAGCAGCGTGAATGTTTTCGCAAAAGCGATGCCGCAGAAGTGGCCCTTGGTTCGCAAAAGCGAAAATCATTGGGCAGAATTTATATTTTCGAGGGTTGGTCATTTTACTCTCATTTTGGGATTTTGGAGCTCGGTTTGGGCGACTTTGGAGAGGAAATTCACCATGTGACTTGGGGTACGCATTCTTGACTCACTCGTGATTTTATTTCGTGATTCTATCTTCGTTTTTGGAAATTGGATTATGAATTACAAAGAGAAATTGGTGGGTTTTAGCCTAAAGTTTCATAAAGTGAGTTTTTGAGTTTTGAACATCAATTCAGAGTCGGATTTGAGTGAAACTAGTATGGTTGGTGTCACGACCCAAATTATCCCTCCGTAAGGTGTCGTGATGGCACCTAGTCTTTACGACTAGGTAAGCCTAATATTGCAAAAAATATAAAGAAACACAACATTTTAAAGATAAACAACATATTATAAATAGCCAAGAGTAGTACCACTCGGCATATACAAAATAATTTTCCAAGACCCGGAATATCACTAAGTCACAAGCTGCTATAATCTATGTAGCTCTATACAAAAGTCTGAAGATAATAAAGAAAGTCTCTAGGCGGGGGAGTAGAAAGGGACTCCGAAGATCTGCGGACGCAAGCAGAAGTACCTTGAAGTCTCCTAGAATCAGCAGCACGCACTAACCCCAAGGCTGATAGTTCGTACCTGGATCTGCACACGAAAACATGTGCAGGAAGGTCATGAGTACACCACAATGGTGCCTAGTAAGTGCCAAGCCTAACCTCTGTCGAGTAGTGACGAGGTCAGGTCAAGGCCCTACCGGAGTAAATATAATAAATTAAACAGTAAAAGATATAAGTGAAATTTACGGTAACATAGTTAAAGAAATTCTCGAAAATTTAACAGTTAAGGGAGTCCAAGGCTCAAAATAAGGTAAACACAGTGGGAAAATCTCTCGGGATACCGTCTCATAGTTTCAAATGACTATGCAGTGCAAGGGGAATCTCTCGGAATACGTCCGTACTCCCAAAGTAAATATGCAGTACAGGGGGGATCTCCCGGAATACGTCCATAGTCCCAAAGTAAATATGCAGTACAGGGGAAATCTCCCGAAATACGCCCGTAGTCCCAAAGTAAATATGCAGTATAAGGGGATCTCCTGGAATACGTCCTTAGTCCCAAAGTAAATATGCAGTACATGGGGATCTCCCGGAATACGTCTGTAGTCCCAAAGTAAATATGCAGTACAGATGAAATGACAGGTATGACATCGAGTTATACAGTTTATACTGGACACAGATAGGGCAAATGAGGACTTAGCTAAACATGACGCACAGAATGTCAATTAGGCAGTTAAAACACGTAAACATGCTTTTCTAGTCTAAACTACACAATTAAACATATTAGTACGACTTAATAAGAAAAACAATTTATGATTTAAGAAGGTTAAATAGGATTTTTGCAATAATAGCCCGTGTACGTACTCGTCACCTCACGTATATGGCGCCCACACACCAAGTAATATCAAGATATCCTAAGGGGGAAGTCCCCAACACAAGGTTAGGCAAGCCACTTACCTCGAACCGCTCAAATCACCTCGATAACACGTTCTTGCCACGAGTATCCGACTCTAAATGGCCCGAATCTATTCAAATAAATTTCATAATGTAAATATAACTACGAGTAACTAATTTAGCTAATTAATTCGAAGCTAAAGCGTGAAATTAGGAAAAATACCCAAAAAGTCACCCCAGGCCCACGTCTCGGAATCGGATAAAAGTCACAAAATACGAACACCCATTCACTCACGAGTTACTCGTACCAAAATTTCTCAAATCCGATACCAAAATCTCGATCAAAACCCCAAAATTCGGCCTAAGAACTTTTTCTCAAATTTTCACCCCAAATCCGAAATTTAACGATGAATTCAAGCATAGATTAGTGGAATATAACCATAAAGGAGTTAAGAATCGTTAACCAATCGATATCTCTGAAAATCCCTCAATCCCTCGTCCAAAATCCGAGCTCCCAACTTAAGTTTTTGATAAAAATGGCATGACCTCCGTTTTTTGAACTTTAATACTGCCCAGACGCGTCCTTCTTTGCGAATGCGATGCACAGGTCGCGAACGCGAAGACCACTCATTTGACCCTTCGCGAACACAGGATCTCATCGCGAACGCGAAGCACGAAATCTCACCTGCCTCCAGTTCTTCTTCGCGAACGCGAGGACCATGTCACGAACGCGTAGCTTTGAGGTTCCACATTTTCACGAACGCGAGAGCGACATCGCGGAAGCGAAGAGTAATTCAGCTGCCCTTCCCATATACCTTACACGAATGCGAGGACTCCCTCGCGAACGCGATGAAGAAAATGCCTGCAACAGAACACCAGAAATCTACTGCTTCTCTAAGTCCAAAGGTGACTCGTTTAGCATCCGAAACACACCCGAGGCCCCCGGGACCTCGACCAAACATACCAACCAATCCTAAAATACCATACGAACTTAGTCGAGCTCTCAAATACCATCAAACAACGCTAAAATCACGAATCACCCTCCAATTCAAACTTAAAGAACTTGAAACTTCAAAATTCTACAACCGATACTGAAACCTATCAAATCTCGTCCGATTGACCTCAAGTTTTGCGCACAAGTCATAATCAACATTACGGACCTACTCCAACTTCCGAAATCGGAAAACGACCCCGATATAAAAAATTCCACTACCGGCCCAAACTCTAAAAATTTGACTTTCGCCATTTCAAGCCTAAATGAGCTACGAAACTCCAAAACACAATCCGGACACGCTCCTAACCCCAAAATCACCTAACGGAGCTAACGGAACCGAAGGAACACAATTCGGACACGCTCCAAAACACTCTGTAACTTAAAACCGAGCTAACACAATCCGGACACGCTCCAAAACACTCTGTAACTCAAAACCAATCATCCCGGCAAGTCACAATAGCAGAAAAGATTTGGGGAAAGTAGTTAATAGGGGATCGGGGCTATTACTCTCAAAATAACCGGCCGGGTCGTTAGATCCTCCCCCTCTTAAAATAATCGTTCATTCTCGAATGAGTATAAAGACATACCTGAAACTGTGAAAAGATGAGGGTAGTGGTTGCACATATCCTGCTCGGTCTCCCAAGTCGCCTCCTCGACCGGCTGACCCCTCCACTGGACCTTTACTGAAGCAATATTCTTTGACCTGAGCTTTCTGACCTGCCTGTCCAAAATGGCTACTCGCTCCTCAACATAAGATAGATCTTTGTCCAACTTGACAGAGCTGAAATCCAATACATGAGTCGGATCATCGTAATACTTCCGGAGCATAGACACGTGGAATACCGGGTGAACTCCTGCTAGGCTGGGAGGCAAGGGAAGCTCATAAGAAACCTCCCCAACTCTCCGCAATATCTCAAAAGGACCAATGAACCTCGGGCTCAGCTTGCCCTTCTTCCCGAACCTCATGACACCCTTCATAGGCGATACCCGAAGCAAGACCCGCTCACCAACCATAAATGCCAAATCACGAACCTTACGGTCTGCATAACTCTTCTTCCTGGACTAGTCTGTGTGAAGTATCTCCTGAATCACCTTCACCTTATCCAGGGCATCCTGGACCAAATCTGTACCCAACAATCGGGCCTTGCCCGGCTCAAACCATCCCACTGGGGACCGGCACCGCCTACCATACAAAGCCTCATACGGTGCCATCTGAATGCTGGACTGGTAACTGTTGTTGTAGGCAAACTCTGCAAGTGGCAAGTATTGGTCCCATGACCCTCCGAACTCCATCAAACAGGCACAGAGCATATCCTCAAGAATCTGAATCGTGTTCTCAGACTGCCCATCCGTCTGAGGGTGAAAGACTGTGCTCATCTCCACCCTAGTAGCCAACTCCTACTGTATGGCTCTCCAAAATCGGGATGTGAACTATGTACCTCTGTCTGAAATGATGGATACTGGAATACCATGAAGGCGGACAATCTCTCTGATATAAATCTCAGCCAACCTCTCAGAAGAATAAGTGGTCAACACTGGAATAAAATGAGCTGACTTGGTCAACCGATCCACGATCACCCAAATAGCATCGAACCTTCTCAAAGTCCGTGGAAGTCCAACTACAAAGTCCATGGTGATCCGCTCCCACTTCCACTCTGGGATCTCTAACCTCTGAAGTAATCCACCCGGCCTTTGGTGCTCATATTTGACCTGCTGACAGTTGAGACACTTGGCCACAAACCCAACTATATCCTTCTTCATCCTCCTCCACCAGTAGTGCTGCCTCAAATCCTGGTACATCTTCGCGACACCAGGATGAATAGAGTACCGCGAGCTGTGGGCCTCCTCGAGATCAACTCTCGAAGCCCATCTACATTGGGCAGACAAATCCGGTCCTGCATCCTTATCACACCGTCATCACCAATAGTCACATCTCTGGCATCACCTCGCCGAACCCTGTCCTGAAGAACTAGAAGATGAGGATCATCATACTAGCGCTCCTTGATACGGTCATAAAGAGAAGACCGAGCAACCACACAAGCTAATACCCGGCTAGGATCTGAAATATTCAATCTCATGAACTGGTTGGCTAAGGCCTGAACATTCAAGGCTAAGGGCCTCTCAGCTGCCGGAAGATATGCCAAACTCCCCAAACTCTCTGCCCGGCGACTCAAGGCGTCGACCACTACGTTGGCCTTCCCCGGGTGGTACAATATAGTGATATCATAGTCCTTAAGTAGCTCCAACCACCTCCGCTGACACAAATTAAGGTCCTTCTGCTTGGACAAGTACTGCAAACTCCGGTGGTCAGTGTAAATCTCACAGGGAACACCGTACAAATATTGACGCTAGATCTTCAGGGGGTGAACAATAGCTGCTAACTCGAGATCATGAACTAGATAATTCTTCTCATGCACCTTCAACTGTCTAGACGCGTAGGCAATCACCCTACCGTCCTGCATCAATACCGCTCCAAGGCCAATCCTCGAGGAATCATAATAAACAGTGTAGGACCCCGAACCTGTAGGCAATACTAATATTGGGGCTATAGTCAAAGATGTCTTGAGCTTCTGAAAGCTCTGCTCACACTCCTCGGCCCACCTGAATGGAGCATCCTTCTGGGTCAGCCTGCTCATAGGTGCTCCAATGGATGAAAATCTCTCCACAAGGCGACGGTAATACCCCGCCAAACCAAAGAAACTGCGGATCTCCGTAGCTGATGACGGTCTAGGCCAACTCTGCACTGCCTCCACCTTATTCGAATCTACCTTGATCCTATCACAAGATACTATATGGCCCAAGAATGCCACTGAATCAAGCCAGAATTCACACTTAGAAAATTTTGCATACAACCTCTTCTCCCTCAAAGTCTGAAGCACGGTCTTCAGGTGCTGCTCATGATCTTCCCGAGACCAGGAATATACAAGGATGTCGTCAATAAACACAATGACGAAGGAATCAAGATAAGGCCGGAATATACTGTGCATCAAATACATAAAGGCTGCTAGGGCATTAGTCAGCCCAAATGACATGACAAGAAACTTATAGTGACCATATCTGGTCCTGAAAGCAGTCTTCGGGATATCCGGCTCCCGAATCTTCAACTTATGATAGCCAGAACGCAAGTCAATCTTGGAAAACACCCTGGCACCCTGTAACTGATCAAATAAATCATCAATGCGAGGCAAAGGGTACCTGTTCTTCACTGTAACCTTGTTCCGCTGCCGATAGTCAATAAACATACATATAGAACCATCCTTCTTCTTCACAAATAAGACCGGAGCACCCCAAGGTGATACACTTGGCCTGATGAAACCCTTATCAAGCAACTCCTGCAACTGCTCCTTCAATTCTTTCAACTCAAGAGGAGCCATACTGTATGGAGGAATAGAGATGGGCTGAGTGCCCGATAGCAGATCAATGCCAAAATCAATATCTCTATCGGGTGACATGCCCGGAAGATCAGCTGGAAACACATCTAGGAAGTCCCTCACTACTGGAACCGACTCGACTGTAGGGATATCAATACTGACGTCTCTCACATAGGCCAAATACGCATCACACCCCTTCTCAACCATTCGTTGAGCCTTAAGAAATGAAATGACCATGCGGGGAGTATACTCTAAGGTACCTCTCTACTCTAATCTCGGCAAACCTAGCATAGTCAGCGTCAAGGTCTTAGCGTGACAATCAAGAATAGCATAATGAGGCGACAACCAGTCCATGCCTAAGATAACATCAAAATCTACCATACTGAGTAATAGCAAATCGGCTCTGGTCTCAAAACCACTAAGAGCAATCAATCACGACCAATATACGCAGTCCACAACGAGAGAATCGCCCACAGAAGTAGATACATAAATAGGGGAACTCAAAGAATCCCGAGATATCCCCAAATGTGGAGCAAAATAAGAAGACACATATGAATATGTAGAGCCTGGGTCAAATAATACTGATGCATCCCTATGACAGACAGGAACGATACCTGTGATGACTGAATCTAAAGCAACAGCCTTTGAATAGACTGGAAGGGCGTAGTACCTGGCCTGGCCTCCCCCTCTAGGGCGACCTCGACCTCCCCGACCTCCCCGACCTCCACCTCGAGCTAGCTGAGGAGATGGGGTGGCAGCTGGTGCTGAAAGAATGGCCGGAGGACCCGGTGGAACACGTGGAGGCTGATAAGTCTGTGGAGGTGCACCCCTCCTGGCTCTGGGGAAATCTCTAACCAGGTGATGAGTGTCACCACACTCAAAACAACCTCTCAGAGGATGCGGCGGCTGAGATTAACTCGGACCTGGCCTGCTGGACTGGCCGGTAATAGCACCTCGAGTATGAGGCATACTGGATACTGGCGGTGCATAATAGGGCTCCTGAGGTCTAGGAGGAGCTGGAACACCGATGGTTGCTGGAAGAGCTGAATGAACAGGGTGACTCACAAAACCCCTACCATAGCGTACTACCGGTACACGAGCTCCTGAATAATGACCAGTCTCTCGAGACCTCTTGGCCTCTCTGTCCCGAGCAAACATGCCCTCCACTCTCCCGGCAATGCTCACTACTTGCTGATATGTGATGTCCATCTCCAACTCCCTGGCCATACTGGTCCGAATACTGGGGTGGAGTCCCTCAATGAAGCGACGAACCCTCTCTCTAATTGTAGCAACTAGAGCCGGCGCATGGCGAGCTAACTCACTGAAACAGACTGCATACTCTGACACAGTCAGAGCACCCTGACACAACTGCTCAAACTCTGTGCGCCAAGCATCCCTGAGGCTCTGAGGAACATACTCACGCAAGAACATCTCTGAAAACTGAGACCAAGTGAGTGAGGCTATAATAATAATAATAATAATAATAATAATAATAATAATAATAATAATAATAATAATGATAATAATAATAATAATAATAATAATAATAATAATAATAATAATAATAATAATAATAATAATAATGATGATGATGATAATAATAATAATAATAATAATAATAATAATAATAATAATAATAATAATAATAATAATAATAATAATAATAATGATAATAATAATAATAATAATAATAATAATAATAATAATAATAATAATAATAATAATAATAATAATAATAATGATGATGATGATGATGATGATGATGATGATGATGATGATGATGATGATGATGATGATAATAATAACGTCCGGACTACTCAGCTCATAGGCACGCCACCACTGATATGCTGCTCCCCTCAGCTAGAAAGCAGTGAAAGAAACCCCACTCGTCTCCACAATGCCCATAGTGCGGAGAATACGATGACACTTCTCAAGAAAACCCAGAGCATCATCTGAAGCTAGTCCGCTGAAAGTAGGTAGGTGGTACTTCTTATACCTCTCAAGTTTGAGCTGCTCTGCCTTAGAAGTAGCTACCCTGATCTCATGCTGAACCGGAGCCACTAGGGGCATAGGAATATACTCTGGGGCCTGATCAACCTGGACCCTCTGCTCAGGAGTGCGGGTTGCGGGAGTCTGTGCCCCTCCCCTAGCCTGAGATGTAGCGGGATCTATCGGAAATAGTCCAGCCTGAGCCAGAGTGTTGAACATGCTCAAGAACTAAGCTAAAGTCTCCTGGAGGGCTGGAGTAGCAATAGGGATCTCCGGTGCTGGACCTCCAGCTGGAGCTGCTGGGGGCTCCTCTGACGCAGCTCTCGTAGGTGCTCGGGCTACACCGCGTGGTCGTCCTCTACCTCGACCTCTGGCAGCTCTGGCAGGGAGCTCGGGTGCCTGATCGTCTGTCCTCCCAGTACGGGTCCTCACCATATGTGAGAAAGAATAGAATAGAATCTTAGAATTTCTGGTGTCAATAACTCGCACGACAAGGAAATCAAGAAATATGATTGTTCATAACAGTTACATAGCCTCCCGAAGATAAATACGGACATCTCCGCACCGATCCGCGAGACTCTAATAAACCGGCTTGTGACTCGCGACTCCTATGAACCTAGTGCTCTGATACCAACTTGTCACAACCCAAATTATCCCTCCATAAGGTGTCGTGATGGCACCTAGTCTTTACGACTAGGTAAGCCTAATATTGCAAAAAATATAAAGAAACACAACATTTTAAAGATAAACAACATATTATAAATAGCCAAGAGTAGTACCACTCGGCATATACAAAATAATTTCCCAAGACCCGGAATATCACTAAGTCACAAGCTGCTATAATCTATGTAGATCTATACAAAAGTCTGAAGATAATAAAGAAAGTTTCTAGGCGAGGGAGTAGAAAGGGACTCCGAAGATCTGCGGACGCAAGCAGAAGTACCTTGAAGTCTTCTAGAATTAGCAGCACGCACTAACCCCAAGGCTGATAGTTCGTAACTGGATCTCCACACGAAAACATGTGCAGGTAGGTCATGAGTACACCACAATGGTACCCAGTAAGTGCCAAGCCTAACCTCGATCGAGTAGTGACGAGGTCAGGTCAAGGCCCTAATGAAGTAAATATAATAAATTAAACAGTAAAAGATATAAGTGAAATTTACGGTAACATAGTTAAAGAAATTCTCAAAAATTTAACAGCTAAGGGAGCCCTTGGCTCAAAACAAGGTAAACACAATGGGAAAATTTCTCGAGATACCGTCCCGTATTTCAAATGAATATGCAGTACATGGGGAATCTCCCGGAATATGTCCGTAGTCCCAAAGTAAATATGCAGTACATGGGGATCTTCTGGAATACGTCCGTAGTCCCAAAGTAAATATGCAGTACATGGGGAATCTCCCGAAATACGTCCGTAGTCCCAAAGTAAATATGCAGTACAGGGGGATCTCCCGGAATACGTCTGTAGTCCCAAAGTAAATATGCAGTACAAGGGGATCTCCCGGAATACGTCCGTAGTCCCAAAGTAAATATGCAGTACAGATTAAATGACAGGTATGACATAGAGTTATACAGTTTATACTGGACACAGATAGGGAAAATGAGGACTTAGCTAAACATGACGCATAGAATGTCAATTAGGCAGTTAAACACGTAAACATGCTTTTCTAGTCTAAACTACACAATTAAACATATTAGTACGACTAAATAAGAAAAACAATTTATGATTTAAGAAGGATAAACATGATTTTTGCAATAATAGCCCGTGTACGTACTCGTCACTTCACATACACGGCGCCCACACACCAAGTAATATCAAGATATCCTAAGGGGGAAGTCCCCAACACAAGGTTAGGCAAGCCACTTACCTCGAACCGCTAAAATCACCTCGATAACACGTTCTTGCCACGAGTATCCGACTCCAAATGGCCCAAATCTATTCAAATAAATTGCATAATGTAAATATAACTACGAGTAACTAATTTAGCTAATTAATTCAAAGCTAAAACGTGAAATTAGGGGAAAAAACCCAAAAAGTTACCCCGGGCCCACGTCTCGAAATCGGGTAAAAGTCGCAAAATACGAACACGAGTTACTCGTACCAAACTTTCTCAAATCCGATACCAAAATCTTGATCAAAACCCCAAAATTCGGCCTAAGAACCTTTTCTCAAATTTTCACCCCAAAATCCGAAATTTAACGATTAATTCAAGCATAGATTAGTGGAATATAACCATAAAGGAGTTAAGAATCGTTACCCAATCGATATCTCTAAAAATTCCTCAATCCCTCGTCCAAAATCCGAGCTCTCAACTTAAGTTTTTGATAAAAATGGCATGACATCCGTTTTTGGAACTTTAATGCTGCCCAGACGTGTCCTTCATCGCGAACGTGATGCATATGTCGTGAACGCGAAGACCACTCAGCTTGACCCTTTGCTAACGCAGGATCTCCATCGCGAACGCGAAGCATGAAATCTCGCTTGCCTCCAGTTCTTCTTCGCGAACGCGAGGACCATGTCGCGAACGCGTAGCTTCGAGGTTCCACACCTTCGTGAACGTGAGAGCGACATCGCGGACGCGAAGAGTAAGTCAGCTGCCCTTCCTATATACCTTACGCGAACACGATGAAGAAAATGCCTGCAACAAAACACCAGAAATTTGCTTCTTCTCTAAGTCCAAAGATGACTCGTTGGCATCCAAAACACACCCGAGGCCCCTGGGACCTCGACCAAACATACCAACCAATCCTAAAGCACCATACGAACTTAGTTGAGCTCTCAAATACCATCAAACAACGCTAAAATCACAAATCACCCTCCAATTCAAACTTAAAGAACTTGAAACTTCAAAATTCTACAACCGATGCCGAAACCTACCAAATCACGTCCGATTGACCTCAAATTTTGCGCACAAGTCATAATCAACATTACGGCCCTACTCCAACTTCCGAAATTGGAAAACTACCCCGATATCAAAAATTTCACTACCAGCCCAAACTCCAAAAATTTAACTTTCGCCATTTCAAGCCTAAATGAGCTACGAACCTCCAAAACGCAATCCGGACACGCTCCTAACCCCAAAATCACCTAACGGAGCTAACGAAACTGACGGAATTCCATTCCAGAGTCTTTTTCACATAGTTCTGACTACAGTTCAAATCCTAAGGCTTAAGCTCTCATTTAGGGACTAAGTGTCCCAAAACACTCTGTAACTCAAAACCAATCATCCCGGCAACTCACATTAGCAGAAAAGATTTGGGGAAAGCAGTTAATAGGGGATCGAGGCTATTACTCTCAAAACGACCGGCCGGGTCGTTATAGTTGGACTCGTAATTGAATTGGTTGTCAGATTTTATAAGTTTCGTCGAGTTTCGAGGCGCGAGCCCGGGTTTGACTTTTGGGTTGATTTTGGGCTTTGATTAAAGATTCGACCTTTATCGATTGGGTTTGTTTCCTTTGGCATTATTTTATGTATTTGAGTTGCTTTTGGCTAGTTTCGAGCTATTCAAAGGTCGATACGTGGATGATGGCACTTTTGGAGAATCGCTTGGCTTGCTCGGTATTGGATTTGGCTTGTTCGAGGTAAGTAACACTTCTAAACTTGGTGCTGAGGGTATGGACCCCTGAATATATGTGATATGTGTTTGGTGTTGAGGTGACGCATATTCTAGGTGACGGGCGTGTGGGCGTGAACCATGTGAATTGTGACTCGGTTATTTCTGTGGTACTGTGTAAAAGTGTAGTTACCTAATCTTATTTGTATCCATGGAATCTCTACATGCTAGAGTAATTGAGCTGTTATCCATGTTAGAAACCATGTCTAGACTATATGTTTATCTTGTTGAGGTAATTTCTGTTGTTGAGTTATTTGCTTACATTGCAATTACATACTCAGTCATACACATTCATTTGAATATCATATTTCAGACTTTGTTACCATTTATTCATACATCACATCATCATTTTGGATTGATTTTTCATGACATTGTGAGCTCGAGAGACTGGAGAGATTGTGACTGAGTGAGGCCGAGGGCCTGATGATGAGGATTGTGACGGGATTGGGCTGCATGTCGCAGCATGTTTTATTGATTTATGCCATGATTGGCTTGTTATAGAGCTTGGGCTGAAGGAGCCCCTCCAGAGTCTGTACACCCCCAGTGAGCGCAGGTACCTACTGAGTGCGAGTGCGAGTGCCGATTGATTGTGAGGACTGAGTGACTGGGAGGACTGAGTGAATTGATACTCTGAGAGTATGCATATGGTTTTATCACTGAGTTGCATTGTATTCTACATGCACACTTGACATACATGCATAGAGATGCATTTTTCTCATAATGTACGATATTGCGTCATTTATGACTTCACATACACATTGACATATAGGCATAGATATGTATTTTCCTTATGCCATTTGAAATTGAAACAGTTACCTGAAATTTTTACAAACTTACTCATATTTTGGTGATTTCGGTAAAAGATTTGGGTTTTCACTGATATACTTGAAACTCATGCCTATTTTTTCGGAATTGTGAACGAGCTGAGCAATATATCTCTGAGTTACTTCTTTTATCACTTTTATTATGTTTTTCTAAACTTTTGTTGGCTATTGGTGTTGGACTCCGACCTTTGTCCCAGCTCGTCACTATTTTCAACCCAAGGTAAGGTTTATTACTTATTGAGTACATGAGGTCGGTTGTACTCATACTACACTTCTGCACCTTGCGTGTAGATGTTGGATGTTGATGTTTCTTTGCACAGCGTGAGCTGGATTTGAAGATGTACCTGCGTTCTGGTCATAACTGCCTCTTGATCTTGGTAGCTTTAGAATTTTAATCCGTTCATGTATATTTCAAATAGATGATGTGTTTTATTTCATACCAGCTTTATAAATTCTAAATCTTAGAAGCTCATGATTTGTACTACCAGCCCTTGGGAATTGTTGTATAACACTTCAGTTGTATTATCATTTCTTCTCTTAACAAATAACATTTGAACTGGTTTGTTGTTAACTGGCTTACCTAGCAGGTTGGGTTAGGTGTCACCATGGCTAGTTGAATTTTGGGTCGTGACAATACCTTTTCATCAACTATTTGGGAATAAAATTAATATGTTTTATTATTCAAATTTTGATTAGTATAAAAAGAAGAAGTAATACATTAACACAAGTGAAACTACTAAAAGAATAAAACTATATATAATTCAATTTAAACAATGAGAAAAATACATCACGACTTATTTTCAACTGACTTTTTAATCATTATTTTATATTAATTAATTTTAAGTTTGGTGGTGCAAAAAAATTTTAAAATAAAAAAGTGTAGACCCTATGTAGAAATAATTTAAATTGTACTTGAATTATTATCTAATCATTGAATAATAAAGTATCAAACTTCGACAAGTATTACAAAGTAATTGGTAAAGTAATACGATTTCAGAAAAATTAAAATGCACATAATGCAAAAGATAAATAACAATACAAGTAATCATGGTTCTATACATTATTACACAAAAGCCTATTATCTTTCTTCTTTCCCTAAAGGCGTAGAAAGTGTGTAATTAGCAATAGACCAAGAAATATTAAAAGGAAGAAAACAAGAAGAAGAAAAAACAACAACAATTGGGCTCGTGTATATATATATATATATATATATATATATATATATATATATATATATATATATATATATATATATATATATATATATATATATATATATATATATATATATATATATATATATATATATATATATATATATATATATATATATATATATATATATATATATATATATGCTATAGTGGGACAATATCATATATTATTATACAACAGAATAACCAAAAAATCAAATTCGAAAAAAGAAAATATATTTCCTAAAACGAAAATCTAAACTGACTAATACAAAACCTAACAAAAAAATCGAATGCAACACCTTAGTTGAAACTATGGGTGTTAACTGGACGGGTTGGTCCGGGCTGGACACGAAAAAAATAGCTTGTCCGGTTAGTGGTCCGGGTTGGATAGTGGGCTGGCTAACCGGGCTGGTAACTGGTTGGAAAAATTCGGGTTAATTAGGGCTCGTCCGGGTTCAGGCTTAACGGGTCCGGACAGGGCCGGGTTACTTATTATTTTATTTTAGTATATTATATTTTTCTTATTCAATGTTATTGATACTTAAGTGTTTGCAAACTTTTAGAATTAAAGTTTAAAATTTTAAATTTGAAATTTGAATTTTAAAATTTTAAAATTGAAATTAAGTGGCTACAAAAAATTATTTAATAAGACCAATATGTAAGAATCAAACTCTGAAGGCTTTCGTTTTATATTTTCATTGAATAATAAATAATACTTCAAATCTATTTTTTTTATTTTTTATTTTTGAACTTGCAAATTAAAACTTTACAACAATTATAAAAAATAAGAAAGAGTACATCATATACTTTGCATCATTTTTGTAAGTTCATCCATATCAACATGAGGTTCTTGGTTTCTTACATTGCTTGAATTAGAACCATAAATTACTATATCTCCAATTTCTTGGTCCTCCGTTTCATCTACCTCTTCACGCCCTTGATTTCGCTGTTATGATCCTATCCAATCTCTGAAGCACACTAGAATTTCCAAAGTGTTGCTACCCAATGAATGACGGGTATCTCCTAGTTGCTGCCTTGCTTGGCTAAATGCGCTCTCTGATGCGACTGTTGAAATCGACACATTTAGCACGTCTCGAGCCATGGCCGAAAGAACAGAAAATTGATTTGAGTTGCTCCTCCTCTAACCCAGCGGTAGAAATTCCTTTATGCGGGGCTCTCGTAACTTTTGCAAGTAGAATTGGAGTTCATCAATATTCCTGATACTGGTTTGTTGATACTCTCCTAGTGTAGACCAAATCAAATAATCTTCAACACCATCATTATCCTCCAAAGTATCGGATGTAGATGTTGAAACTAAACTTGAAGGAATATTTGCATCTACAACAGCAGAATCATCAACAATGTTTGCATAATAATTATATAAAGTTTGTAAATATTTGTGTAGATCAGAAATACAAGTTTCAACATCGGGGATTTCAGTTGGTCCAATATCCATATAAACATATAAAGCAGTGATTAATTGGCGACAAGTGACCATTTTGATAGAAGGGTTTAAAATAACACCAATTAGGTAAATAGGGGAAATTTGGTAGAAATATTTC
Organism: Nicotiana tabacum; assembly: GCF_000715075.1. Lineage (NCBI taxonomy): Eukaryota > Viridiplantae > Streptophyta > Magnoliopsida > Solanales > Solanaceae > Nicotiana > Nicotiana tabacum. Next base: position 5,853,530 of record NC_134081.1, on the reverse strand, counting down.
TTAAATAATATCTAGCATATATTCAACAACAGAAGTATATCCTCTTTTTTCTTCAAATTATGGAGTAAAAGAGAAATTTCAGCAATATGAACTAAACCATTTGCAATAGTAGGATAATAAGCTCCAGAAAAATCAAGTGTAGCCACATAAAATTTTTATAAATTTTTTACAATATCTTCAATGACATCCTAAGTTCTAGATGTAAGCAAACGGTTAGGATCGGTACAGTGAAAATTAGCAACTTCAGTTATAGGTATTTTATATTTATGACAACATCTTAAGAATAAATAAGTATAATTTCACCTAGTGGTTATTTCTTTAGGCATGAGTCTTGGTTTTAGTCCATACTGTACATATTTTTCCTTAAATGCATTTAATCTAGCACTTCTATTATTTCATTGAATTACACCAACAACTCTTCTAACTAAAGTGATCTCATATCTAAATAATTCAAGGCCACTCTTCACAATTAAATTATAAATATGACATGCATACCTAACATGAAATATTTTAGGAAGTGGCGGGTGTAGATGTAATTTTAATATTGTAATAGCAGAATTGTTGTTAGAAGTATTATCAAATGACATACACAAAGCTTTTTCTGAAAGATTGTAAAATATAGCAACTTCATGGATAGTATTACTTATAAATGCACTGGTATGACTTTGATCTTCATCATATCTAAAAGCAATAATACGTTTTTGCGTACAAAAATTATCATCTATCCAATGGCATGTAAAAGTCAAATAATCATTTTCATTAACAGCACGACCAATATCAGAAGTAAGAGAAACTCTACAAGAAAGACTGGCGAACAAATAACGGATATATGTCTGATATTGTCCAAAAAGCCGAAAGATATCAATTCTACAAGTACTTCTAGGAATACCTTTAAACAAAGTGTTATAAGTTTTTTGAATATAAGTAACAAGATATGGTGAAGCAGCAAAACTAAAAGGTAAACAACCTAAAACAAACATTTTAGTTAATTCTTCTCGACCTTTCGCTATATCGTATTTACCCATTAAACTGCCAGTACCCGAGTTAAATTTTTGTTGCCCGCCTTCCTTATCAGCACCCCATGCAATAGGGTGATTATCTACCATGTGCCTACGAAGTTGACTCGTTCCCCCTTGCTTACCTCCAGTCTCATGTTTATAAACTTCCTTATAAATTTGACATCTTACATAATTTTTATCTTCTTCTAGTCTTTCAAAAAATTTCCAACACTTACTTCTTAATCTTCGATTCCTCTTAATAGGGAGGGAAGACCTACATGTATTACCACGACCTCCACCCCTAGTATTTTGAGTTTGACTAGCATTACCAGGTATAGCTGGTGGTGTTTAAAGATTATCAAGTGATTGAATATCATCTAAATTATCATCTATACCATAATTTTCTTGAAGTTGCTCATAATCTACATTTAAATTTTTAAATGAACTTTCAGAAATATGTGTAAATCTACTAGAAGAACCAGCACCACCTCTTGATTTTTTTAGGAGTTTTACTCTTAATACTACCATCCCTACTAGTACATGCTTTTTTGGCTGCTCTAAATATATCCATTATGTAAATTAAATTAAGAAATTAAATTAATAATTCTAAATAATAAAATAAAAATATACATGTGATGACCCAAAGGGTCATCGTTAAATTTAATAATTATTTCTGTGTTCTGAAATCTCAAATTGCACTATTCATCATTTCTCGACTTGCGTGCGCAGTCCGTATAATTTTTCGGAAAGTTTTTATGTGAAAAATGGATTAAAATGTGAAATAGAAATTTAAAACTCAAATGAGTTGACTTTGGTTAACATTTTGAGCAAACGAACCTGGATCAGTATTTTGACAGTTCCGATAGGTCCGTATCGTGATTTGGGACTTGATCATATGCCCGGAATTTAAATTGGAGGTACCTAGCTTGAGTTATCGTCATTTATTGAAAATTTGAAGTTTGAAAGGCTAAAGGTTTCCAAAGTTTGACCACGGATTTGACTTTATTGATATCAGACTCGGATTGAGATTTCGAAAATTGAAATAACTCTGTTATGTCATTTATGACTTGTGTGACAAATTTGAAGTCATTCCGGATTCGTTTAATATGTTTTGACACGAGTTTTGTAAATTGAAGAGTTTGAAACTCAAAAGTCCGAATCGAGGTGTGAATTGCAATTTCGACATTGTTTGACATGATTTGAAACCCCGAGTAAGTCTGTATTATGTTATGGGACTTGTTGGTATATTCGTACGGGGTCCCGAGTACCCCTAGTGTGATTCAGATCGAAATCAGATCAAAAATTGGACTTAAGCAAAATCTGGAATTTTGCTTCTTCTGGTGCCTTCGCTTCTGCGAAGCAGTGGCCGCAGAAGTATGAAGCCCATCGCAGAAGCGGAAGCAGAGGAGCTGGGCAAGAAGCCGCAGAAGCGGAAAGTTGGACACCTCTGCGAGTCTGCAGAAGCGGACATTTCATTCGTAGAAGCGGAAAGCAACGCAGATGCGCATTTGCCATCGCAAAAGCGACGCCGCAGAAGCAAAAATTGATAGAAACATAAGGGATCGAAAATCAGTCATTTCGCCATTTTTTTTTAAGCAAATCATTTCGCCATTTTTGTTTGAGTTTGAATGAGTTTTTCATGACTTCCGACTGGGTAAGCGTTCCTTATCATATATTGATAATATCTCATAAATCCATGTATATATTCATCATTTATTTCGGATTTAGATGGAAGAAATTGGAGTTTTTGTAAAACTTTTCAAAAATAAAAATTTAAGATTTGAAGGTCCATTTGACATCGGAATTCGATAATTTTTGTATGGTTGAACTCGTATCAGAACGGGTGTTCGGATTTCATGAGTTTTTTCGGGATTCGAGACGTGGGTTCCACTATCGAATTTTAAAATAAATTTCGGATTTTAATCCGAAAAATTAGAAAATTCATATGGAATCAATTCCTACGATTCGTATTGAGTATATTGAATTGTTTATGACTAGATTTGAGGATTTCGGACACGAATTTGCGAGGCAAAGGTTTATTAAAATATTGAATTTGGTTGCAAAGCGAGGTAAGTGCCGTGGTTAACCTTGACTTAAGAGAATAGAACCCTTAAATTATTTGTTAAGTGAATTTCATGTGTAATGACGTATAGGCGAGGTGACGAGTGCCTATACGTCGTCAAATTAATTATTTGCATAATTATTTAAAAATCATAAATTGTTTTAAGACACGAATTAGTTGTTATAATAATTGTTTCTCTCATATTTTTTGTCAAATATTAATTCTTGAATTCATGCAATAATTGTTACATGCTTATTTGATTTATGTGTCTTAATTGCTACTTGACAATTAGCATATTAAATATAAAATTACCTATTTTTTCCTTGATTTCCATAATTAATTGCTACTTGTCATTACTTGTTTCCTAAATAATTTATAAATATTGTGTGCCTTGTTGCCTAATAATTTCTTATTGAATGTGGTATTTATGGAAATATTATTATTATATTTAAAAGTTGTTAAATTATATTGTTGGAGCGGGTTGCACGCCGCAACAGAAATTGATTGAAATAATAATTGGTTATGACTGCCGAGTTGGCTTCAACTGTTGAAATGAGTTACCTGTTGTATTTCTATTATTGTTGTTATTACTATTATTGCGTACAGGTTAATGTAAGTGACCTACCTTAGCCTCATCAATACTTCGTCGAGGTTAGGCTCGACACTTATAGAGTACATGGGGTCGGTTGAACTCATACTACACTCTACACTTCTTGTGCAGATTTTGGAGTTGGTCCCAACGGCGCACCATAGACTTGCTCGGATTTCAGCTACACAGAGGAGACTTGAGGTATAACTGCACAGCGTTCACAGTTCTTGTCACAACCCCGAATTCCCACCGTCGGGACCGTGATGGCGCCTAACATTTCACTTGCTAGGCAAGCCAACGTTAGAGAATCATTTAAACCAATTCTTATTCCATTCAGTAAATAATAGCAATTAGCTAAGATGAATTATAGTGAGTGCGGAATAATATAATGAAACTGCATTAATTACTATCACCCGGATCTGGAGTCACAATTCACGAGCATTCTAGAATTCACTACAAGAAATAGTCTGAAAGAAATACAATTGTTTGGATGAAAGAAACAGTAAAACAGAAAGGATAGACGGGGACTTCAAGGTCTGTGAACGCGAACAGATCTACCTTAAGTCTCCAGATAGCGGGTCCAATAGCTAAAATCCCGATCAACCCGAGCCGGTACCAAAATCTGCACAGAAAGTGTAGAGTGCAGCATCAGTACAACCGACCCCATGTACTGGTAAGTGTCGAGTCTAACCTTGGCGAAGTAGTGACGAGGCTAGGACATGACACCCACATATAACCTAAATAGTATAATCATGCTAATGGAAATAACAGTAAATAAAGAAATAAAGCAAAAAGTAATGGGAAGGGGACATACAGTGGGGGATTTCAATATAAGGAGTGAGAATAATAAAAAGACAGAATTAAATAGTAATCCATAAAAAAATTAAGCAATTAAAATAGTAAGGAAAACTGCACGGCATCACCCTTCATGCTTTTACTCTCAACCTCACAAAATAATAAATAAAACTGTACGGCATCACCCTTCGTGATTTTACTCTCAACCTCACCAAATAATAAATAGAATGGCACGGCATCACCCTTCGTGTCACGACCCAATTTCACCTATAATTCGTGATGGCACCCAACACTACAGCTAGGCAAGCCAACTAATAGATTAAGCATACATTGATAAAATGTAAAACCAAGAAAATATAATAAAACCCAAACTCTACCAATGTGTGTGCCAAGACCTGGTGTCACAAGTGTATGAGCATCTAGTAGATTATACAAAACCTCAAATGATGTCCGAAATAAAAATAGACATAATTAAAATACAAGGAGAGACACTAGTAGCCGCAGAACGAATCAGAGAAACAGCTCACCACTATGTCCCTGGATAACGTGGGTGTAAGACGATAGGTTCCCCACTAGTACTTGTCTCAGTTCCTGCACAAAAAGTGCAGCAAGTGTAGTATGAGTACTTAAACAACGTGTACCCAGTAAGTATCAAGCCTAATCTCGAAGTGGTAGAGACGAGATGGCCGACTTTGACACTCACTATGAGGCAATAATAATAATTGAAATACAATTTAGGATATTTAAATCAACATGATTTACAGAATTTACAATCATTTATTAAATCAACGGAAATAATTAAAATTCTTCAAATGCAACAATTCTCAATATATTAATTAAATTCCTTCAATTCAAATAATTTCCCAATTTAACAATTACATATCATCTTCAGGAATAACAATTAATTATTTAACAAGCAAGAATAATAATTCATTAGATTTCAAAGATTTTCCAATTTATCAATTAGCTTTGCAAACTGAAATAAGTTATTAAAGTATCGTGTAATTATTATTATTATTAAGCACGATTTCTGTCGAAGACGTATGGCCCGATCCAGAGTGTCGTGTACACTGCCGAGGGACGTGCGGCGTGATCCATAGATGCATCTATCCTGCCGAGGCATTCGGCCCGCTCCACAAGAAAGGAGGACATTTTCTTATGTGCCTCCGGAAGGAGAGTATATTAATTATGAGATGAATTTGGGAGGAGAACAATTTCTTTTAACAATTAATTGATTTAAATAGACAATAAAGCCTATGAGATTTCCATCCTAATAATTCACAATATATTCATATATATCAATTAATATTAATTAAACAAAGAATACAATTTACAAAAGTAATTCATGCTTTGAGTCCTAAACTACCCAGACTTTAGCATTAATAGTAGCTACGCACGGACTCTCGTCACCTCGTGCGTACGTAGCCCCCGTAATTATCAATAATTATTTAATTTAATCCCTATGGGGTAATTTTTCCCTCACAAGATTAGATAAGAGACTTACCTCATCTCAAAGTCCACTTTCAGATTATCGTGTCGCGTAAAATTCTCGATTCAATGCCGAAAAATCTGAAACTATCCAAAAGTTATATAAAAAAATTAATATATGTTGAATAATTAAAAATTCATCTATTAAATATATTACCCTATCCAAAATGGTAAAATTCTTAAAATTTACCCCGGGCCCACGTGCCCGGATTCTAGAAATTTTCGGATGAAAACATTACCCATTATCTCAAGAACTCGAATATATAATTTCTACCCAATTCCATAACTATTTTCGTGGTTAGAATCTCATTTTTATAAAAATCTAGGTTTTTCACCTAAACCTTTGATTTCTAAGATTTACTAGTTATAATCTACTTATAATCTATGTATTTAACTCAAGGAGTGTAGAATTAACTTACCTTTCAATTGCTAGTTGAAACCCCCTTCTCAAAAGCTTTGAATTCACCCGGAAATGGAGGGAAAATGGGATCAAAATGTCTGAGCCCCGATTTTTTAACCATTCTGCCCAAACAGGTTTTTCGCACCTGCGGAAGGTGTTCGCACCTGCGGCTTTTGCATCTGCGGAAAAGCCTCGCAGGTGCAAGATTTTTCCTCTTGGACTGGCTCCGCACCTGCGCCCAAAGGACCGCACCTGCGCGTCCGCTTCTGCGCCCAATTCTTCGCATCTGCGATGGCCGGGCAGATCCTCCCCCTTCGCACCTGCGGCTGGTGGCTCGCACCTGTGGCTGACCATGCGCAGGTGTGATCATACCAGAAGCTGGAAGCTTCAGCTCTTCTTCAAAATTCCAAAATTGATCTGAGCCTCGTCCGGTTAATACTCGGGGCCCCCGTAGCCCCACCCGAACATACCAACAGGCTTGAAATCATAAAACGGACTCGCTCGAACTCTCGGAACGTGTAAAACAAAATCAAATCTAAGAATCACACCCAAACCAAATTGAATCAAACTTAAGAACTTCAAGTTCTTCAAATTACTTCCAATACGCCGAAACGTACTTAAACTATCTAGAATGACACGAAATTTTGCGTGCAAGTCTTAAATCACTATACGGAACTATTCCTAAACTCGAAATTCCAAACAGACTTCAATTTCTCAAAAACCTACTCCAAACCAAATTTAAATAACTTTAAACCTTCAAATAGTTAATTTTTACTATTAAGCGTCAAAACACTCCTAGGTTATCCAAAACCCGATTCGGACATACGCCCAAGTACAAAATTATCATACGAACCTATTGGAACCGTCAAATCCTGATTCCGGGGTCATTTTCTAAAAATGTTGACCGAAGTCAAATTTGTCCATTTAAAGCTAACTTAAGGAACCAAGTGTTCCAATTTCAACCCAAACGCTTCCAAATCCTAAACCAACCATCCCCGCAAGTCATAAATTAATAAAAGCATGTTCGGGGAGTTTTATTTTAGGGAACGGGGTTCTAAAAGTTAAAATGACCGGTTGGGTCATTACATTCTCCACCTCTTAAACAAACTTTCGTCCTCGAACGGGTTTAGAATAATACATGGAGTGCTAAATAAGTGTGGATATTTGCTCCGCATGTCCTCCTCGGCCTCCCAAGTCACTTCCTCAACTGGTTGACCCCTCCACTAGACCTTTACTGCAGAAATCCTCTTGGACCTCAACTGGCGAACTTGTTTATCAACAATGGCAAATGGCTCTTCTTCATAACCCAAACTCTGATCTAGCTGAACTGTGCTGAAGTCCAACACATGTGATAGGTCAGCATGATACTTCCGGAGCATAGATACATGGAAAACCGCATTGAACTCCCGATAGACTGAGGAGGCAATGCAAGCTCATAAGCAACCTCCCCAACTCGTCGCAACACCTCAAATGGGCCTATAAACCTTGGGATCAACTTGCCCTTCTTTCCGAATCTCATAATCCCCTTTATCGGCGAAACCTTCAAGAGAACTTTTTCACCTACCATAAAGGATAAATCATGCACTTTCTGATCCGCATAACTCTTCTGTCTGGACTGTGCTGTACGAAGTCGCTCCTGAATTAACTTTACCTTTTCCAAGGCATCCTTTACCAAATCAGTACCATATAACTTAGCCTCACTGGGCTCAAACCATCCGATAGGTGAACGACATCGACGGCCATATAAAGCCTCAAATTGAGCCATCTCGATGCTGGATTGGTAACTATTATTATAAGCAAACTCGGACAAAGGCAGGAAATGATTCCACTGACCTCCAAAGTCAATCACACATGCCTTGAGCATATCTTCCAAAATCTGAATTGTCCGCTCTGACTGCCCGTCGGTCTGCAGATGAAAGGTTGTGTTGAGCTCTACACGGGTCCCCAACTCACTCTGTACTGCTCTCTAGAAATGTGAAGTAAACTGAGGGCCTCTATCTGATATGATGGAAATTGGCACACCGTGCAACCGAACTATCTCCTGAATATAAATCTGGGCCAACCTCTCTGAAGTATATGTAGTCACAACAGGAATAAAGTGTGCCGACTTGGTCAACCTGTCAACAATCACCCAAATTGCATCAAACTTCCTCAAGGTCTGCGGCAACCCAACTACAAAGTCCATAGTAATTCGTTCCCATTTCCACTTTGGTATAGTCATCTGCTAAAGTAGGCCACCTGGTCTCTGGTGCTCATATTTAACTTGCTGGCAATTTAGACACCTAGTTACATACTCAACTATGTCCTTTCTCATTCGTCGCCACCAATAATGCTGCCTCAAGGCACGATACATCTTCGTAGAACCTGGATGAATAGAATACCGAGAACTGTGTGCCTCCTCCAGGATCTTTTTCCTCAGTTCATCCACATTAGGAACACACAGACGATCCTGGAGTCGTAGAACACCATCTGCACCAATAGTGACTTCCTTGGCACCACCTCGTAGTACCGTTTCACGAAGAACCACCAGGTGTGGGTCATCATACTGGCGAGCCTTGATCTCCTCAAATAGTAAAGACTGAGCTACGACACATGCAAGAACTTGGCTGGGCTCTGAAATATCTAACCGCACAAGTTTGTTGGCCAAGGACAGGATATCCAAAGCTAATGGCCTTTCTTCTGCTGAAATGAAAGCCAAACTACCCATGCTCTCCGCCTTTCTACTCAAGGCATATGCAACTACATTTGCTTTTCTCGGATGATACAAGATAGTAATATCATAATCTTTTAGTAATTCCAGCCATCTGCGCTGCCTCACATTTAGGTCCCTCTGCTTGAACAAATGCTGCAAACTGTGATGGTCAGTATAAACTTCACAGGACACCCCATAAAGATAATGCCTCCAAATCTTAAGGGCGTGAACAATCACAACTAACTCCAAATCATGTACCGGATAATTCTGCTCGTGGGGCTTCAACTATCGTGAAGCATATGCAATAACTCGCCATTCTTGCATTAATACACAACCCAAACCAACGCGTGAAGCATCGCAATACACTATATATATCCCCGAACCAGAAGGTAACACTAGCACTGGTGTTCTAGTCAATGCTGTCTTGAGCTTCTGAAAGCTTGACTCACAATCATCAGACCATCGAAACGGAGCACCCTTCTGGGTTAATTTGGTCAAAGGTGCTGCAATAGATAAAAAAGCCCTCCACGAACCGACGATAATAACCTGCTAAACCCAGGAAACTTCTGATCTCAGTCACCGAAGTGGGAGGATGCCAATTCTGAACTGCCTCAATCATTTTGGGATCAACTTTAATACTTTAGCCGATACAACATGTCCCAAAAATGCTACAAACTCTAGCCAAAACTCACATTTAGAGAACTTAGCATATAACTTTTGTTCCCGCAATGTCTGAAGCACTACTCTCATATGCTGCTCATGTTCCTCCTTGCTGCGTGAGTAGATCAAAATGTCATCAATGAAGACAATGACAAACGAATCAATATATGGCCTGAATACCCTATTCATCAGATCCATAAACGCTACCGGGGCATTAGTTAAACCAAAAGACATTACCAGAAACTCATAATGACCATATCTAGTACGAAAAGCAGTTTTCGGAACATTCGAATCTCGAATCTTCAACTGATGATACCCCGACCTCAAGTCAATCTTAGAGAACA